>NC_053414.1:7377016-7719516 GCF_016859285.1 Xiphias gladius | reverse complement strand
AAGCCAACCGTAGGAAAATACCTGTGACCACATACAGATCCACTGTGTCGCAGTCTGCTTCCCAGTTCCCCTTGCCACCTGTCTCCAGCCCCTGCTCACTTCTCCCAAGCCATGTTCTCCCCTCCATCTTCCCAGATGTGCCGTTCCCCATCCGTCCACCAGATGCCCCCTGACTTTTTTCCCGTCTACAACTCCACCTGCTCACCTGTTCCACATTTGCAATCACCTGAGTTTCCCTGCCCACTCTCACTGATCCTAGTTCCCTCATCAGCCAAGCCTGCATTTAAACCTGACTTTTTCACCACTTCCTAGTCAGTTCATCTGTTTACGATCCCTTGTGTTTCATCACGTACCTGCTACCGGCGTGTAGAATCCAGTTGTCTTTCCTCGCCTGCCTGTCAACTCACCTCCGTGATTATCCACCCGTCTGCATGTAAGCCTATTTACCTTTAATAAAAGTATCTCCCATGAATCTGCCTGTGTTTGGGTCCTCCCCGTCTGTGCTGTGCTGCCGCTATAGTGCGACACTTCACCTTATTAAACCCACAAATACTGAATCTGTGAAAGTGAGAGAACAGAACCTCGAGAAGCAAAGAGAGAGCAGATACTGATGTTCAGTGCTGTGAAGAACTCAAAATTAGAGTGCGTGCACTGAGTGACAGCAGAGCCAATAGAGAAAGACTGCATGCACTCACAAAATAAATGGAATAAAGAAGCAATAGCAGTGCGCAAAAAGATGGGAAGATGGAGATGCTTTGACTCAGCAACAGATAAAAGAAGCAGTAGAAAGTAGCTGATGTCCACAACAAATTACATTAAAAGCCAGAACCCATGAAAAATGGTTTGGACATACTACATGAACTTGCACGATTTGGAACCTATCCATAATCAGCTCAATGATTGATTTCATTGTTGACGTTTGTAACTGAGGTCAGAGTCAGTGAGGACTGGACAGATAGACGCTTACATAGCACTTCTGTGCCACCGATGTCTAGATGCAGGGCATGTACATGCAGCAGGCATGAGTGACGTTTAGTTTAGATTGTTGCTATGTTGCATTAAACATTACTCAAACTATTAATATATAAATTATATTTATTTGAATGTTTAGTCATTCTCTAAGGCTCTTATCAAATGCTTTAATCGGCAACACTTTACTTTAAGCCCCCGTATTTAGCATTCATAAGCGGTATATAAACGTTTAATAAATGGTTTATAACACATTTTACTGTAGTCGTAAGCAGACGTGTTCATTAATCTATTTGTCAACAACTTTAACTTCTGTGGGCACCCATATGTGAGGCTGATGTATAATCAGATAATGAATGACAATATAGTACAACGAAACACAGCTTTAATACTATAAAATATGAATTCATAGGACAAATACACTTAGAAATGTCCTCACAGTTGCTTACAACTACATTATAGCGTATTATAAACATGTATTAAATATATTTACGTAAAGTAAATTGTTACCCATTATATTCCTTTTGAGCAAATTGTGGAGTGTCGTATTTCATATATCAGGATTTTTTGTGAAGTCAAAATCCTGAAGTGAAAATTTTCGCTTGTGACGTAATCCGGTCACGTTTGTGTTTCCTTCAAATCGCTCCGATGTTAAGGGGACAAAAATAGCACTACAAAGAACACAATTTACTTCATCTGTCCACATGTCCATGTGTCTGTCGGTATGTGTGAGGGATAGATGGTGCGGTAGAGAATAAACGTGTGTGTGTGTGTGTGTGTGCGCGCTATGTGTGTGTGTGTGCGCGCTCTGTGTGCCTGAGGCCTCTTTATCTCATCAGTAGAAATCTATTCTGCTCAGACTCATCCAATAAGGTGGGTAATGATACTCCACTGTAATATAGGGACTGTCCAAATTGAACACATTTAAACTTTAATGCAAGTCAAGTCCTGAGGAGAATGTAATCTGCCCCTCTTAGTGTGTGTGTGTGTGTGTGTGTATATATATATATATATATATATATATATATATTAGAAGGCTTGTGTGTGTGAACCCATGTGCATCTGTTTCCGTGTAATGAGTTGCTCCGCTAATGAATTTAAATATGTTGAATCAGTTTTAGGAAGAAGGTGAGAGGTGAGATGAGAATGTACGTGAAGTGCCGCAGAGAGGTCGTTTGAGCAGCTGAGGCAACAGCGTTTCTGTGTTTAGAGGCTCCAGCTGAGAGGAACTCCGCAATGACGCAATGAGAAAAACACATCGCACCCCTTTCGACCTCGCTCCCCTCATCCTCAGCAGAGAGAAATTTCATGCTCTATAGCTTTTAAAAAAAAATTTTTTTCCCGTGATTATATAGATTAAAGGTTTGGAAGCATGTTTTTCATACACATTTTATCTGCTTTTGACCTAAAATGTATTTCTATTATCTCAGCCTTATCAATAACTAACTGCAGTAGGCCTCTATCATTTTCTGGCCTTCCACTTTACTCTCATTACATTACTCACGGTACAAAAAATTAATCCAGAAAAATGTAACTTTTTAGTGCTAATTAGCTAATTAATGATAACATGCTAACATGCTAAATTAAGATGGTGAACATTATAAACATTGTTCAAAAAATTAAACATTATATTAATTTAGGTTAAGTTATTTTATAATAACTTTTATTATTAAGTAACAGGCTTTTTAATAAAAAATACTAATTTCATGAACATTATTTGTACAAAGTAAACCTTATAACTTATCAACTGATGTCATCCTATAACAATCTAACGCTCTTGGTTATACACTTCATTTTTTGTTACAGTAGACAGATGCCTTTTTCAGCTAAAATACAAAAATTGACCCAAAAAATAAGTAACTTTTTAGCCATTCTTTGTCTTAAGTGATAAGTAGCAAATGTTAGCATGCCAACACGCTAAACATTACAAAACAACATTGAAGATTATATACAGATAATGTTATTTGATTAAGTTATTTTATTATAAGTTTTTATTATAAAATAATTTTAAATGAACTTTAAAATAAACGTTATTTATAAAGAGTAAACATAATTTTTTAACCTAAAATTTCTGGCCATGATGTTGGCCTTATTCTTAACTGACTGAAGTCAACCTGTAACAGTCTAACGTTCTTGGTTTAGACTTTTAACACCTAACTTCTGTAATAGTACAAAGTTAGGTTGGAATTTCTTTAGCCATGCTTTGTGTTCAGTGCTAATTAGTAAATGTTAGCACACTAAACTAAGATGGTGAACATGCTTATTATTATTATCATTATTATAATACCTGCTTAAAGGAAAAACTCAAAATTTTGGGATATTCGCTCGTTTTGCATTTTTTGCCGAGCGTTAGATGAGAAGATTCACCCTCTTGTCTGTACACTAAATCGGAAGTTCGAGCAAGCAGATAGCTAGTGTTAGCTTAGCATAAAGACCAAAAACAGTGGGGAAACAGCCAAAGCCTGGCTCTTTCCAAAGGTAGCCAAACCCGCCTATCGGCGTCTTTAAAGCTCCCTAACTAGATTGTCGTATCCTGTAACTATCCCTTTAACATCATATCGTATGTTAGCATTGCCATGTTAGCATGCTAAAGCCAGCATTTAGCTCAAAGAACTGCTGTGCCTAAGTACAGCCTCGTAGAGCTCCCGCGTTGCTGTAGACTCTTAGTCTTGTTTTGGCCTGTCAAATGAATAGCGAAAAAAACTGTGTACAGACAGAAGATCAATAATTGGAATGGCTGTTAATGTTTAATTTTTATTTGTTTAAGTCTTACTTTATCGCTAGACTATGTATATGCTTTGTCGGTAATTTCTGAAGCTTGTTAAAAATATATTTACTACACATACAGGATCTGGTCTGTATTCCTTTATGCTGTCATATAATGTATTTGGGCCGGGTATAGTTCTCTGAATGACACAATATAATAAAAAAAAACTTTTTGAAAATGTGAAATATTATACAGGAGCAGCTTTTCCAGATATTATTAATTTACACCTGAGCTCAGTTCACTATTAAATTTGTGAGTAGCTGTGTGTGTGTTTGTCATTGTAAGCAAGTCATAATTCTTGCATGTGTGTGTTGCTGGGGGGAAAGTGACGTGATTGATTATTTATTTAGACATGTTGAGACCCTTCCCAACTCTGTTTGAGTACAGCTCAAACACCCGTCCACAAATTCGAATGTGGGCCTGCGTGCGGCGTTTTACCACTAATCCATGAAGAACCGTCTTCCTCCTCCATTTCCTCTTCCTCCCAGGATGTCAGGGTCACATCAAAAGGAAAGGCAGCGGCCTTTGACCCCGCGACCCCAGTTTAGCGGCTTTACGAGTGAGCGGGGCGAGAATCCATTAGCTACAGCAACATCATCAACAACAGCGGTGACGCTGATGCAGCTGGAGCCAAAACGTTAAGGCAGATTTTAAGTCAAGGGGAAAAAGGTTTAAAAAAGGCACAATGTTGACTTCATAATAATTACATTTCAGGAAAGCAACAACACTAAATTGTGACGTGATTATTATATATTCACTAAGAGAACTCAACTAGATACACACACTTATACCAAATTTGACTATGACAGTACCAGATATGTTCTGGCAGTGACACTGATTACATATCTTTCATAACTCCCCTTTTTTGTCATTAATATTTCAATGACAATTATTTTGTACATGAAAATCTGATGAGATTAGATTCAGATCCTTGTTTTCATAATTAATGAAAACTGATAGGGCAGACTGAATAGTGCTTAAAATGCTGAGTGCTGTGTGTGTGCATGTGTGTGAGTGCATTTTCTGCCTGTAAATGGGGCTAACTTGCATTTAAATCAGCCCTCGGCATTGCTCCCTGTTTTTGTCTTTTTCACAATGAGTAACTTATCTAAACCATCCTCTCTTCAACGCTCAACTTCAACTGCCTATTTATCCATTTTGGGTTGCATGCAGCCCGTCGTTAGTATTCTGGTACACACCTCAAAAAAGCCATTATCATAAAAACACACATTCACATGCAGATGGATTGCTCTTAGCCTCTTAGCTCTGCAGCTAATGGTGCTAGCCACTTAATTAAGGTCACTTATGGACAAACTCTGTTAGCATGGGCACTAATAAGTACTGCCCAGACAATGGGAGTGAGTGTGCGTGTGTGTGGCTGTGTGTATGGTAATGATATTGCTGTAAAGCCTGACCCGCAGTCTCCATTATCACCAGCTTATTGAGTGGTTTGTTTTGCAGAGTGGCTCTTAGAGGTGGGTATCATTGAAATTTCACTAGATGGACAACTGGACACTTTAGAAAATGCATCACAATACATTGGCTGCTGAAGTGTGCGTGTGGCCCAGTTGAGGAACACCCAGAGACAGAAAAAGAGATAAAGTGTCTGCAGTTTTCTCACCAAAACCCATGTGGAAACTGAATATCCGGCGCATCGTTAATTTATAGCCCTCTGCTTTCCTCCTCTTCTCCCTCAGTCCTTTGCTCCTGTCCTCCCTTCCGGAGCCTCTCCTCAAGTTGCCTCATCTAAAAACAATTAGTTCCCCCGAAGCAGACAGACCAACCAGTCAGGTTAGAGAGTGTATGTACTGTGTGTATGTGTGCGGATATGTGTGTGTGTGTGTGTGTGTGTGTGTTTGTGTGTGTGTGTGTGTGTGTGTGTGTGTATGTGTGTGGTGTCGTCCCGCTGGGGAGCGTAACATTGCCCCCTAACATCACCGCACAGGATGCTTCCGAAGACTCTGTGACCTCTCACCTTCAGCAGTGAGGATGAGAGACGAGGGGAAGCGGCGGGGGGGGGCAAAAGGAAGACGCTGATGACCCAACATGGCAGATTACTACAGGACATAGGAAATCACTTTTGGACTCAGTTAGTACAGTAGGTGTTTAAATCTCAATGTGATTGGAGTGGCATCCAGCATGGGCAGTTGGGCACGTAGCACCTGAGTAAGTGAAGGCCATGAAGGTTATCTTAAAGAGAGCGGAAAAAAGGGAAAGATTACAGTAAAACTTAGTGTCGTGCCATGTCGTATCTCATTGTGTCTTCACCAAACACAATGTAATGTGTTGTTTGGTGTTGAATCTTTCAATCCTGAATCTCCACCAAATCCTGCTGTTTCCTATTGAACTTTTTCCCAATGTAATGTGACTAACACTTTGTGGCATGTCTTATGTTATCCTTCCCTTTGTATGAGATAGTATACAATGTAGCATGGTATACTGTGGCGTAACGTAACGCAACGTAATGTGACATTATATATGATGTAACGTAATGTATATGTGTGTATGTATATATGTGTGTCTGTATATATATACAGATACAAAGTATATTTGAAAAATAGATGATTGAATCTTATGCATTTGTTGCAGTATGTCATAACTTGTCTTGTTCAATGTTGTCACATTACATCATATCATACTGTATTATATTGTATCATAGTGATGGAAGAGGTATTATTGGAAAAATGTACTTCAGGTGTCAATAGTAAAAGTAGTCAATGCAGTACTCAATGCAAAAACATTTCCTTTCCGCTCCTAATCTGCTGCTTATCTTCTTAATTAATTGATTGATAATTTGTTTTGTCAAAATTAAATAAATGTCCGTGGCAAAGCCTTCACAATGTTTATTTTGTCTAACCAACAGTTGAAATGTCCAAATTATTCAAAATAAATTAAAATTAAAATAATGAAAAGGAAAAGCAACAAATGGTCACATTTGAGAAGCTAGAACCATGAAATGTTTGGTTAAAATTACAAATGTAAAATGTTGTTAAAAGTCTTAATTGTTGTCTTATTATCATATTACATAGATCTGTATCGCATCGTATGATATTGTACTATATCATATCACGTTGGGTTGTGTTTTTTGAGGAAACCCAATTTCATTCATGTGTTCAGCAGCCATTCAGTGAGTGACAGTGACTTATTGCTCCCCAGATGAAAACAATTGATTATGTCCTCACAGGGACACTAAAGAACAGCTGTTTCTTTCTCTTTCTCCATTCACTTCCGCCACTACCCATCTGTCTTTCACCCTCACTACCCCTTTCTTTTCTTCCTTCCGCCTTCCCCTTCTATCCGTCGTTTCTCTTCCAGCCACGTAGATACTGTCCTGGATCATTTGTACCACCATATACCTCTTTTCTCACCTCTCGCGGAAGGCCATCCTCATTGCTTTTTCTCTCATTTTCGATCGTGTCTGCATTTTGTGTGCGTACATCAGCTGCAAGAGCTGTCTATGTGGTCTCACGATCAGGAGCCCAAAGTTCAGAGGTCAGATAAATAGTTGTCAGGAGGGCCTCATCCCAGGAGAGAGGGAGAAAGAAAGAGAGTGAAAGAACACGATTGTTGTTAGACGGGCAACTTGAAACTGGATGTGAAATTAGCTTCTTAGCAGTGAAAATGAGCCTCTGCCTCTTTCTCTTCTGTCAAAAGCAGCCTGCAAGTATAATGTAGAATGATATTTTTATATGAGAACAGCTGAGAATTCAAAGGTATATCTTCTCTACTGTAGTTAAAGCTTCAGTCAATGCTGGCTCCACACACACTAACATGATGTTGCATATTAACAATAACACTTTATTTCCAACTCGCCTTGAGCTCGCGCTGCGCCATGCTGATTCTGTCTTCTCAGCCATGACTTCATCCACTGTTTGTTTTTTTTTTCTCATATTCTGTTTTTCGGTTGCTAAACATAGCACATAGAAATGCAGCCAGCTGACGACGACGGTCGTTTGTTTTGCTCTGAAGTCACATTTGATCACGTAAATTTCTGTGAGAGCTTGAGTTCCTGGAGTCGCCACTCTGAAATCTTTTATTATAAACGGCGAGTTTGTAGTACCGTGTCTTGACTGAATCATCTGGTGCTGCGTTCTTACGATTAAAATATCAAAAAATGGTTAAATCTGTCGTTATGTCTGTGTGTCCCGCGTGTTTAAAAATTGGTTAAGATTTGAAAATAGTGTGTTCCAAGCCTAATCATAGTTTAATTTGGGCAGGCATTTCATTACCATATATAATACATACAATATTATTTAGACTGGAAATTAGACTTCACATATCATCTGAAAACATTTATTTCATATAACCCATAGGCCTAAGCTTCAGTGTGATTCATTCTCCTTAATGTCCTGCGCTGCTCAAGGTTTCGCAATAACAAGGCTCTGCTGCAGATGAAATAGGTGGCCTCACTTCACGCACAAAACTACACCCGACCGAGGCAACAATCCCATTTGCAAAATCCATGTGAAATAGATACGTCAACACAAAACGCACAGAAAGAGAGGGAGAGGAGAAGAAGAGGGAGAGACGGGGGTTGGAGGAGTTCCTGAGAGGAGGATTGAAGGAAAAGGGGGAGATGGGTGGAAGGATAAAAGATGGATTAAGGTTGTGTTTCAGATTGGCAGGAGCGGTTTGTATGTGCTGCATTGCTGTGTCTGTTTAATGTGTATGTGTTTAGTGTGAACAGTAAGCTGAGAGATGTGGCACTTTATTTGTTATAGTGTTTTTCCTGCAGCCTGCCATTCCCCATGTCTCAGAAGGAAAAAGCCTTCGTACCCAACATACTTATCTCTGTCTGAGTGTGTTTGTGTGTGTGTGTGTGTGTGTGTGTGTGTGTGTGTGTGTGTGTGTATTTGTGTGCAAACCCCCTTATGTGTGATAATGACAGCTGTAATGCCTGTCGGATATCTACTCAGCTCTGGGACTTCAGTTGCATGTTTGTATCTGTTTGTGTGTGAATGTGTGTGTGTAGGTGTGTGTGTGTGTGTGTTTGTGTACATGTACCTGAAACATGCAATCGGGATAGGGATGCTTTAAAAGCTCTTTGTGTGAACACAGGAACGTATCAGAGAGGGATAATCTTAAATGTGTGTGTGTGTTTGTGTGTGTGTGTCTGAGTGTGTGTGCAGGGGGAACACTGTGTGATGAATGGTCTATGACAGGTGTTGGGGATGAGATCTCCAATTATCACACTCTGATACCTTTTTTCCTGTTCATACATAAACGGTGTGGAGTGGAGGGGAGATTCAGGAGAGAGCGAAAAATGTAGTGAGACAGAAGAGTCCAAAGGAAAGAAAGACCAGTGGGTTTTTATATTTGTGAACCTGTATATTGAGCCCAAAATTTTGGAGCTGAATCAAACCATACCTGTGGAAAAACCTACGCAAAAATATTTAAAAAATGGTTAATTTGTAAAAAAGACCCGGTTCAAAATGTGTTTGACCTGAGAAGACCCTAAAAAGAGCAACCATCAGCACTAACGCTCAAATAATGCGCCACCAACAATGTTAAATCAACTCAAAAAACATATTATTCTCTTGACCTGGTTATGATGTACCACGGGATCAGGACTCATGTTAGCATGGGTACTATACATAATGACACACAAACCCAAGACCCTATCTGGACCCGGTTAGACTTACATTAATGCCCGACTTGGGTCCCAGGGTTGAATCTCGATTACTAGGAGCTGTGAGCCTATGTGTTATGTTTGCTCACAGTAAGGATGTTAAAAAATTAAAGTCTGGACATCAAAGTAATAGATTACAGGGTAAATTCAGCCTATACCATGGCTACAAACGACACTTGTTTGCTGATTGGTAGGCAGGTTTCTGTTAAAATCACATCATTGGACACCATTTCTATAAGAAAAATTCAAACACTGTTCTGAATCAGTGTGTAAAGTTTAGTATTGCAGCTAGATCTACTGACTTTTCAGACTCCTTTAGCAACTTTTCTAGCAGCATTTTGGACAAACCTTAAGTACTTTCTGTAGAAGAGAGTCGCCAATATTCCCCCGTGCGCGGAATGGTCAGGCTTCGCCTCCTCAGGAACACCTCTCTAGGAGTCTCATTCAATTGACCGCACGGCAGCTGACACAGACATGAATGAGCTTCTAACTTTTTCTCTGAGTGATGATTTCACAAGTAAATAAAGCCTAAATCACAGCAAAACCGTTGTCTTTAACTTGTGCTTATACTGACGTTGTCAGACGACATCACAGTTATAAAATCAGGATTTTAGCAGCGCAGAGCAGCAGCTTGGAAATGGCTTGGAAGTTACCGCTTATTAACATGTCTTCTTAATAGGCCGCGTTTCAGTCACTATTTAATTTACTTTTTCCGTTGTCTGATAACAGAAACAGAAAAACATGTAAATGAGAACAGCTTTATTGGGATTTCGCACATTGACCATACGTGGTCCAGTCATATAATAGGTTTTGACCTGGTCTCGTTGTATATCAGGACACCTCAGAGTGTCTTGCATACCTCATCTACATTATCTCCATCAATACAACAACGGGGTTGTTCTGAGAATTCACTTCAACACTTCCAAGATGTTTCACAATAAACGCTTTCCAGGGGAGGAGGGAAATTATGCCCTCAATACCACTGTACGGCTTTGAAAGAAGCACTCGACCAATTTTAAACATGAAGTTTGGCTTATTTGAATGAATTTGATGAAAATGTGTTATTGATTATGTTATTGGGTTGATTGATTGGGCTTAAGGCTTAAAAAATTTTAACAAAAAAGCTTGGATTACAAACTGGAGGTGTGGACATTAAAAGATGTGGACATTTAGGAGGCAGTGGGGGAGTAATAGAAGAGTTGCATCATGGGAAATTTAGGATCCAGTGTATCTAGCTATATTAGAGATGAAAAATCAGGATCAGGATATCAAAATCTCCCAGGTTTATGGAAGTGCAATTAATCGAAGAGGAAGCACTTTAAAGTAAAACGGATGGAAGAAGTGTTAATTTGAATCAAGCTGAACGAACACAAACTGTACAAAACGAAAAATATACTAAGATATGTTGAATTATATTTATAAAATATAATTAAAAAATGGAAAATTTTAAAAAGGCATGTTTCAGATAAAGGCCCAGTGGTAGCACTGTGTGTAGCTGCCGCTCATTGTTGAGGCAACATTGTTTCCGTGCATGTGCATGTGGATGTGTTTGTTGTTTCACACACACAGGTTTACATCTGAGATGATCTAAACACAGTTTAATTTAGACATTTGCGCAGACTGACAGGTGAACATGTGCTCGATGAACACACATCTCCCTGTCATCTTCCATCCCCCTCTCTCACGAAGCAGTGGAGCTGCCGTTCGCCTCCCTGCTCTTCCTCCTTCCATGTCTCTGGGTCTGCTGCGTCAGCAAGGTGCCGGGCAGCACAATGACATCATCTAATGGAGACAGCGTGGGATGACTGACACTATCCTCTGCCCGTCAATCATCATCATTGCCGCCTTTTACGAAAGCTGTGTTTATCTCCAGCTGTGACTGACTAACGGACAGGTGTGTGTGCCCCATCCAACACATGCCAGGCATTGTGAAGCTCCCATACCTGACCTCACAAACTTGAACACTCCTTCATAGGAGGGTATGGAGACTATTTCCAAACATGATCCATCCAGTATCTTTAGTGCTTCGTCCACACATTACAGATTTCTGTTTTAATCTATAATCCACCAAATAAAAATTTTAAAAAAGAAAGAAAAGAAAATTCAGGGTGTAATTGCGAGTGTGCTTAGAAAGTGAGCGGACCTTCCGTAAGAAATTGGAATTAGGGGGAACAATTTTTGGCCGTAACGCAACAGCAGGGCCAAACCCTATAAACGTGAATGTCCGTGACTGACTGACTGACTGACTGACTGAGTAAGTCAGTGACTGAGTGACTGACTGAGTGCCTGTTACCCCATTGGTCAGCCGAACACCGCGCGACTGAGTGCTGTCGTTACGCCATTGGTCGGCCGGCTGAGGGTCGGAGTTTCCCCATTGGCCCTTCCTCTTTCAAAATGAATCGGTTCCGAAAGTTTCTATTGTGTCCTCAGGTGGGTGTTTACAGACAGTGTTGCCAACCTAGCCCCTTTATTGCTAGATTTACTGACTTTTCAGACTCCTTTGGTGACTTTTCTTCACAAAGGCACATAGCAACAAATCTAGCTACTTTTTGGACAAACCTTAGCTATTTTACATAGAAGAGAGTCACCAGTGTTGCCCCCCCCATGCACACCTCTCTACCCGGCTCATTCAATTGACCACACAGCAGCTGAATAGACGTGAATGAGCTTCTAACATTCTCTATGAGTCATCATTTTACAAGTAAATACAGCCGAAATCACAGCACAGCTGTTATGGTGATTTTGTCAGACGATGTCATGGCTATTAAATCAGGATTTCAGCAGTGCGGAGCAGCAGCTGGAAATGGCTTGGAAGCGACTGCTGGTTAACATGTCGTCTTAATGGGCCGCGTTTTAGTCTCTATTTCATATTCGTTCCGTTGTTTGACAACAGAAACAGAAAAACATGTAAATGAGAACAGCTTTATTGGGAATTCGGCTGTGTTAAAATACTGTTCATGTGAGTATAGAGAGTAGGGGAGAAGCAAACAAATGAAGGGTGGACCAGCCACATACTAGGTTTTGACCTAGTCATGTTTGACTGAAACTTGGGCTTTTCTTTCCGTATAAAAGCCCTTTCATGAGGTGATTTTGTAAAAATGTCCCAGTTTGCATCAGTTTCCAAGTTTCCGTGAAAATATCTAAATGGGCCAAAGGACACCTGCAATTTTTGTTGAGGGCAGTTTTGCATGAATGGGTGTTGACTATGCAGCAGGGGAACCTTGTAAGTTCCCCATTTTAGTCCAAAAATGGATTTATTATCAGATGACATTGTTTTTTTTAAGTAGAGCTGCTATTCGAATATTGTCCAGATGTCCACTAGACGTGTTCACACATTAAATTACATGGTGAGCACATCATTCCTGTAACTCATTTAAAAGACAAATAATTATATGGTCTCTCTGTTTAGAAAAAAAATATTCTTAAACATATGTTTGAGAGTTGGTGGAACATAAATATATTAATTTTATTAAAAGGCGTCATTGTATGACCACATTAAACATTCATAACTAAAACAATCAAAGATAGATTTGATGATTATATCCAAAATTTACTGTTCCTTTGGGAAATACCAACTGAAATGCGTTCCTCTGTCCCTGCAGGGAGACATGATCCAGTAGCACGTAACTCAGCACTAAAATCCAGTTGCAGGGCTGCTGGAGACCCAGACAGACCAAGTCAGAAAGAGACGAAAGAAACTCCACACAGGCTTTTGGATGAAAGAAACCAAAACTTTTATTTTGTACGAGGTAACAACGCCACTTTCTTTGTTTTTGGTTACCTTTTTTTGTTTTCATGCATAGCTTGTAAGATTTCAAAAATTCCTCTGTCCATGCAGTTGTGTAAGTTGATTACAGTTATCAGTGATTCTTCTGCTTGCTATTTTTAATGTAATGTTTATATGTTCATTTGGCAGATTCTTTTGTCCAAAGTGACGTACAATTGTTTTTCCATATACAGGAATTGGGAGCAACTTGGGTTTCAGTATTTCCTGAAGAACGCTTTGACATGTGGACAGGAGGAGCCAGGGACCGAACCACCAAAGGACACCATCTACCAGCATTATCATTTTGTGCTCTCAAGGGAACAATATCTGTTCAATGAGCATAAACTAAGGGATATCTTCTAAATGGGACATCTGAGGTCTCTTTGCATCTCCCACACTTACATTTCTTAATGTAATGTAGTGCTGCACTTTCAGTTTGGGCTCTTTTTTTTTTTTAATTGAAAAACAACCATAAACATTAATTCATTTCAGTTCAGTTCAATATAACTTAAATATACGTGTAACAGTTCAAAATAACTAATTTTCACAATAAATAGGAGGAAAAACAGTGTTAATCACACAGCTAAAACCGTCAAAGGTTATAAGATTTAAAAAATGTCTTTAGCTGTGTAAAAAAAGATAAATTACCATGACCTATCCATCATGCTAACAGGATTTTAGATGGATTTTAAAAGTAACATATTATTTGTAAATAGCTGATTAATTTTTTCAGTTTTTCCAGTTGTTTCTGCAACTTGAGTGACAAAACTACGATTTTCACAGCTGGTTTTCAAGTGCGATATTTTTCTGTAATGCATCCTCACCCGATACTGCTAATCATCATCTAGCATCTTAACTTATTCCGATTCACCCATTTTTGTTACCATCGCTCAGAGGAGATTCGTATGTGAACATCAAGTAGTCAAACAGTATCATTCATCTGTATTGACAGTGAATTTGGAAAATGAGAGCATATTATGCACTATTCTCTGCTCTGGTGCCCTTATTTGACATTTTCCCTCCAGCTTTGATTTGGCTGCAGGATTATTTTCTGCAAGTTGATTATCCGCCTAAAGAGGATATTTGTGCATGTGCGGAAGTGATCAGGATAATAAATGTGACAGATTATTCGTGGAGGGTTGTCGGCCAGGTGAGACAACATGCAGGCCTTATTTTGTTAGTTTGCTGACAATGAATGTGTTATATTATTAGAGAAACGTTATTATTCTGCAGCTCTGGCTCCAGCCTGATGGCCTGCATCTTCTGCCTTTTATGGACATGTTTTCTAGTTAATTAATGGTCATGTTGGCCATTACCAAGATGCTTTAAATCTTAAGTATTTGGTATTTTACTTTCTTACTTTACTTCTGTTTATCCTGCCTCAAATATCTGACCATAAAATATACCTCTTAACAGCTTTTGGCCATTTTGTTAATAAGTGAGTCATGACAGCAGTCAGTTCAGCTACAGACTGAAAATCACTTGTGACTGTCACTGAATGGGGCCTTTGAAACCATAAGATGGAATTTTCTCATGTGCGTTCCTTCCCGCTCATGTGTTTGCAGTGTTTGTACAGTTCTGTATGTTTTTACAGAAAGTGCGTGTGTGTGTCGCGTGTGGCCCGTGTGTGTTATGGTTGGACGATCGTCACAGGCTCATGAACTGGCCGTGATCCATGCTGGTGCGTACAGTATGTTTACGTACGGTACAGTATGTGTCTGCATGCGAGTGTGACCGTTTGTGTGTTAGTGTAATTGTGTGTGTATATTCACAATGACCCATAATGTTTTTTTTGTTTTTTTTCTCTCCAGAAAACGAGGGGAGGTGAGCTGAGAGTCAAGCCCTGGTTTGGGGCTCCACTGCTGGGGTGGCCGGGTGTCCCATAGGGCCTGTGGGTCCGGGTCTGACCCGAAGAACGTTACAGATCTGTGAAGATGCATCAACCATAGAGGACAGGTTTGTGTGTGTGTGTGTGTGTGTGTGTGTATGTCTGTGTGTGTGTGTGTGTGTGTGTGTGTGTGTGTGTGTGTGTGTGTGTGTGTGTGTGTGTGTGTGTGCATCTCACTGATTAGCCTGACAATCTGCTTATTGATGTACTGGTTAATGTTGTTGACACAGACAGAAAGACAGATGAAGAAGAGGAGGAAGGGGGAGGAGGAGGAGGGGGAGGGTGGTTCATGACTTTAATAATCTACTATAGATGGAGAGAAAAAGAGCACAGACATCCTTGTAACTTCATCACCCAAAAGCAAAGTAATTTTTTTTTTGGTTTTTATTACTTAGTTTCTTTGGGCAACAAACAGTGACTTTGTTTTTAACTGACCACTCAGTTTTGTAATTATGAGCCTGGCTGCCAAACTGTTAAGATGGTGAGTGCATATCTAGTAAACATGTCAACTGAACGTAAAAGCTTCTTTTCAACACTGCAATGATTTACCTTTATTAAATTAAATAAAAGACCTTTTTCGATTATTAATCTTACTTCTCTGTCAAAATAAATGTCAATAAGCCCAAGAAATAGATTTACATATTACAAATTTACATATAAGATAAACATTTACATTTTTTAAAGATGAACGAATAAAAGAAACAACTAAAGGTCATGTAAAAATAACCAGAATTCATACAGTATGCAGTGCAGTCCTTTCAGAACTCAATCAGACCTGCTCATCTGTGTGTTGATACAACAGCACAACAGTTTTTTTGGGCAAATAATCCTCTTCTTGCTGTGCTCTACAATGCATTGTGCGCCTGGATTCAACACAAGAAAACACAGTATTTCATGCACAGTTCAGGCTGAACATACATTTTGGGCAGAAGTCTCACTTGCCCCAGAGTGAAGAAGTCAATATCCTCAACAGTTATTATGCCTAAATTTGGTTTTGTTTAATTACAAGCCTTTTTTTCCCAGCCGACATTTTGACCGCTCATATCAGGAAAAACACAAGTGTAATTAATAATATTAATTGAGGCTACATTCCATTAAAGTTTTCCAGTTTCAAGGCCCACATATTAGGCCATAAATACCGGCTCAACATGGCTTATTAAGACACTTTAATGGAAATGAGTCATTGTTGGTTTCATTAGTTTCACCTCTGCTTTTCTTGTTATGACAAAACTACATGTGTCCCGTGAAAAAGGTCTTTTATTACGAGTATTGGCCATATATCCCTGGATCCACCTAATGAGTCATTCAAAAACAACTAAATGACAAATAGCTAAACTAAAAATGTCCAAAAAAAAAAAACATCATACTGATATAATAGAGTCACTAAATATCCAGTTCAAATAACATTTTATTTATCATATTTGACAGCAGTTCATAATAAACATACAACTGACTGGCAGTGGTGGAATAGTAGCAAATCAACACTGTAAAAATACTCTCTTACGGGTTAGTTATAGTGCACAACTGCTGATTGATTGGGCATGTTTTTAGAGCTTCGACGACTAGTCGATTACTAATTACTAATTCATCGGCAACTATTCAATCCATATCAATCAATTCTTTCAGCAATTTTTCAAGTAAAAATGCCGCTGGTTACAGATTCTCAAATGTGAGGATTTGCCGCTTTTATTTGTTTAAGTTTAAACCCATTGAGTTTTGGATTGTTGGTCGAATAAAACTTGAATTCTTCCCCTTGGGGTTTTTTTGGATACTAAAATGGGTGTTTTGCCTCTGAGATTCTGAGATTCTGTAGACAAAATGTTTGAGAAAATAATCTGCAGATTAAGTGATAATGGAAATGGTTGTGATTTGCAGCCCTACGTGTTTTTAGAAAATTACTACGAAGTCATCAGACTTTCTCTTTGCCATGCAGTTACATCATTAGGTTCAGTAAAAGTTAAGGACAGTAAACTACAGTTACCCACGAAAACATCAGCAAAAACATGCTGCTACCTTTCTAAGGAAGCCAGATTTTGAGGGATTTATTTTTAGGCCTAACATACTTCATCAGAGTTACAGACGTGGCTCAATCACCAAGATTAAAGGGACATTCCTGCTACGTGTGTTTACTATATTTACATCTGTCTGTGTCTTGCAGTTTGGAGACTATGCTGTCTTTGATTGTATGTTACCTCATATTGTTTAAATCCTCCCGGGCACAATAATCCACTGTGTGTGTTTACATGTTTGTCTGTCTACATGGGTTTGTATCAGTGGGTACATGTGTTGTGCGTTCATGTATGCAGCCGTGTGCGTGTGCGTGTGTGTGTGTGTGTGTGTGTGTGTGTGCTGTTGGTGTATAGTCCCTCGGTGGCTGTTCCCCTGCTGTAGACGCCTGTTCTGGCGATAGCATTGTCTCCATGTCCAAAGACCTGCTGGCTGCCCTATTCCACCACGTCTTTATCATGCTAATACAGAGAAAGAAGGAACGAGGGAGGAGGGAAAGGGGAGGAGAGAGAAGGGAGAGGGAATGATAGCTAGACAAACAGAGAGAAGGGGTAATCTTTCCCCTCCTCGCTCCGTCCTCGTCTCTTCATTCTCACTACCTCCTCCGTTCTCTCTATCCCCCTCTACTTCCCTTTCTTCTTGTCCCCGCACCCTCTTCATCTGCCGCTTTCTTATCTTCCCCCTTACTTCTTTGATAATCCCTCCGAACATTGTCTTCATAATTACACACAACAATGATTCCCATCCTTGCAAGAGAAAAGTGCGCTGTGCATGGAGAATATTTCATAGATGAAGACTAGTGTGTGAATTAATAACTTGGGTCTCTCATATAGGCTGGTTTCTGTGTGTGTGTGTGTGTGTGTGTGTGTGTGTGTGTGTGTGTGTGTGTGTGTGTGTGTGTGTGTGTGTGTGTGTGTGTGTGGGAGCACACGTGTGTCTGCGTGTTTGAAGGGGGAGCACATAGAGCCCAGTGTTGTTTTAACACGACTGTTACATTATGCATGCTGACAGCCCTGCCTGTCCCCATTAAAGGCCCATCTTGTTTCCCCATTATATCTGGTTTCTCTGTTAATAGAGCTCTTTGTGTAGCACTTCCCTTTATACTGGGGGTGTTACAACAGAAAGGTCAGCGCCGGTACAACCTGCCACACTGCTGTGGCTCACACCAGACCCTGAATGACTACAACTGCATAGTACTCCCACCTCTCACAATCCAGCTCTGGTTTTTGGAGGAGGTGTGTTACACTACTTTCACTCATTCGCCATTTTTTCTTGTGTTTTGCGCACATATTAACTTTCTTTCTTTCTTTCTTATGTTACATTATATTACATTGCATTATGGGGCTTGCAAGCTGTAACTAACGGCTCTATTAATGGTTAATAAATAACTGATGAATGCTTTGCAGATTACTAGCAACCAGAAAATAAGAACAACTTCTGTTTGTGAAAAATCCACTTGGCTGGTGAATATCTTCCTCCAGCGTGAGTTACTACTTCATCAGAAAGACCTCATAAAGGGCAACTGTGTCTTCAATAGATGTGTATAAACTGATTTGGTTTGCTAAATAAATGGCTGTCGGAGCATACAAATCCTGGTACTCTGATGCCGGAGACTGGGGATAGATTATTTTGATCGATTCATTCATTCAATTTGTAAAAAAAAAAAAAAAAAAAAATGTTCAAAAACAAATGCAAGAGGCTTGAACTGAAGGAGTGGGATGAATTTTTTTCCTCGTGCACTGACACTGCTGAAATCGAGCTCTGCATGCAAAAAAAAAAAACGCAGCCCTCTCATTTATTTCAATGTGACACAGCAGGGATGCCAATTCAGGGGGGCTCCCACAAAAACTAAAACACACACACAGAAAAAGTTGAACCTGGCCCAACTTTTGCTACAAACTAATGCGTTGTCTTCTGGCACGGTGCTCCGCTGGCCAATCGCACACATGCAGCTGCACATTTGCGGTGGATTACTTTGTAATGTGGACCGAGTGTTTCTCTTGTCTACCTCACGATCGTTGCAACGCAAGGTAAAAGAAGCAGGTTTTATCTCAGTGTATTATAAACAACTCTGCGGTGTTTTACCACCTATTAAGCCTTCAAACGGACATTTCTGTCAAACCGAATTTCCTGGCTCACATTTCGTCATTGCACTGGTACCTGAAGATACACACCATTGCAGCCCCTTGCGTTGTTTTAATGCGGCGCTGATATCAGTCTGAATGCACGCCTAAGGTGAGGAAAAGACCATAGGATTGGGGTTTTGTTCAAAAATCACAGTAAGGTCAGCGTTTGGATAAAATAAAAGTCAACCTGTCCTTCTTTTTGCTTTAAATCAGTTACTTAACCTTTAAGTGCTTTGAGAGCCTAAACAAAACCACAAAAAACGTAGTCATTTAGTTGCCAGGAGCGGATGCTGCAGGAGGAATAAATTAAATATGCTGACAAGCGGAAAGTGCGGAAATGTGTTTGGTATATACGTGTCCTCGTTGTCTTGGCAAAAACAAAACAAACAAATAAAAAAGCCCAACATAATTCAGGTGGTGTTATGTTTTCTACAAAACGCATTTACTGTTGAAAATGAGTCTTATATGAAGATCCTTTTTTTTGGAGTCAGGGTTTCCCAATGGTCAGTTCAACCACCTTCTGGAAAAGAGCTGCATAACGTCCAGACCAAAATCCATTTATTATGATGTGCATGTGCAGACGTGATGGAAATCACCAACATTCCTCACTACAGGTCTAATGTGAAAATACTGTGACCCTCTATTGACGACTCCCTTTCTAATAGCACATCAAGCCTGCTCTCATAAATGTTTTCTTCATCCATCCGTCTATTTAATCAGTCAGAAGCTCAACAGATAAAATATGAAACGTAACATCTGGTGTCAAGCTGAACTCCCAAATGAAATAAAGGCCAAATCCATGAATCTTTCCTTATTTTTGGGCGCATAATTCTGTGGCTCTGAGGCATGTTTGGACACGTTTTCGTCCAACTCCTGTCACAACTAGAAAGATGCAGCAAGTATGTGTGTGTGTGTGTGTGATTATATTTGCAAATCGAATCCATCAAGCGGTTTAACATAGCTGCTACTTAGAAGTCCTCCATCATTACAAACGCTGTGGAATGACTTCATTATAATAACTGCATAAAATAATATCCTGCTCCTGCTGCCATCTCTCCTCTTCATTCTCTTCTCCTTCCTCCCTCCCTTTTTTTTCCTTCCCTGGTACCTCTTTGACCTCCTCGTCGTTCCTTCCCTCTCTCATCTGAGCCCACTGTGTGCCGGCCTCGCCCAGTGATCCATGGACGGTAATGGCCATTCCTGCTGCTCCCACAGCACACGCCATTACTGCCGGAACACCCAGACGGACGGCGACAGGCGGAGAAGGACGGAGAGGAAGAGACCGAGAAACCGAAAGAAACAGAGACTCGGAGAAAGAGACGGACCGACAGAATATAAGGGAATATTTTTGTAATGAAACCAGGAGCATAACAGCATGTGTGGATGGTGAATGGATGTGTGACTGTGTGTGTGTGTGTGAGAGAGAGAGAGAGTATAGATCATTTCATGGTGAGGATTAGAGAGGGCCAGGTAAGATATCTTGTTTCCTGTGACCTGCTCAGTGCAAGGTTTCCCACACTCATCACTTCACTCTATCACATCCCTCTTGCTGAGATATAAAACATATAGGCATTGTTCCCTCGGACACCCAAAACACACATGCAAGGACACACATACACACACACACACACACACACACACGCCGTTACATCACACACTTCCCATATCTTTATATGCTGCTCAGCTGTAAATCCAAATTATCTGCAAATAGCTCATTCATACTCTCACTTTCAGTCTATCCTTCTGTGTGTGTGTGTGTGTGTGTGTGTGTGTGTGTGTGTGTGTGTGTGTGTGTGTGTGTGTGTGTGTGTGTGTGTGCGCAAAGCTATATTCCTGTCACACTGCAAACTTGAGAGATGTGTGTGTTTCCTGTAACTCACTGTGGGTTATGATAACAACCGTTTCTCCTGTCAACAGCCTATAATGTCAGATTTACAGGGTCGCCCCCAGTAACCAGCCGGGCTGGCGTGGCTGAGTGATTCTACAGCATCTGTCAGAGCTAGAGAGGCCATCTATCACACACACACACACACACACACACACACACACACACACACACACACACACACACTTAAACACTCACACACACAAAAACACGCACACTGGCACTCACATACACATATCTAACGTGTCTCTCGCACAAATTTTCAGTATAAGGGGGATATGACGTCAGCATAAATTACCCGACACTCTCTTTCTCTCGCCTGAGACGGTCCTCTCCAGAAAAACGTCAACATCGGTGCCGTTGTTAGCGAGCGATTTCCTCGCTAAACTTCTCCGATGGTTTAATTGAATCAACTCTTAAACGCTCAAAGAGGTAAAGCGGTCAAACATTTCACAAAGAGGATGAGAGAAAAAAGTCTAGAAAACAAACTGAAAGGCCCCTGAGATTTATCTGGTGACTCTTTGAAGGGGCCTGACCCAGAGATTGGGAACCACTGCACTACAGTAGATAACTGTATATAAAGTAGTGAAAGTTAGCTCCTCAACCACCTGCAACAGTAAAATTTTGGGTATACACTGATGTATCGGTATCAACTATCTAATTGAATATATGATCATATATCAGAGACAGAGGCCATTTTTCTGCCTAATTAGTACTTTTACTCTTGATACTTCAAGTATAATTTGATGATAATACTTGCATACTTTACTAAAGTATACTTTCTATAGTATATAGCATACTTAAGTAAGATTTTGAATGCAGGACCTTTACATTGTTGTGTTGGTGCTGAAGTAAAGGATGTGAATTCCTCCTCCACCACTGTCTGAAACACTGCCCACATCCCAAGTTTGTGTGCTGTTTCTAATGGATCTGTTGTTGTGCTCTCTGACGGCTGTTTCCCCAATCTGAAAAACAACCAAGTCGGTCAGAGCTTTGGCAGGCAGGGCTGAGAATAGGGACGTCATCTTGTGTGTTACAAAAATGGCAGCAAGAATTGCAGCAAAGCAACACTGTGTAAATGAGAGTAAAACAGCTGTACAGTTTTTGTAGGTTAACTTGCAAATGTAACAACTTTTGAATTGGCAAATATCTCTGATCAACATGGGGAAACTTTAAGTTAACTGCTACTGCAACTTCTAAGACGACATGACTGAAGAATGAAGTGGAAACAAAAAAGACCGATTCAGTCTGATTATCAGCCTGTCCGGAGCTCATCCTGATACTCAATGAAGCTTCAGCAGAAGTTCTCTTTCTCTGGCATTTGGCCTTTATTGCTCTTTTGGTGAACTTTCTATTCCTTCCCGCGCCATCTTTCTACGTTACATCCATTTAAACCCTAACCTTGTCAGAGCTCCTCTCTTCTCTCCCTCTGACCAATCCGCTCTCTACCTCTTGAGCCACCCGGTTGTTGCTAGTCATTGGGTTTCTATCATCAATACGACGCATCAGCGACATAATGTCCAGATTTTTCTTGGCGATCCAGTTTCCATATTCCACCCATTGGCTCTGATCCGCCACCACAACCGGCAGCATTTAGACTGTACAGGGATCCTGTCCAGTCTCCTTGCATTTAATGAAGATGTGGGTGAAGATCATGTTGGTGGTGCCCAGATGCCAAAGTCTTGATTTCTCCATATTGAGCTATCACTTGATGTTGTTTTCCATGATGGCGGTCGTTCCCTAACCTATACTAAGTACTTTTAGTTGTCTAAGCTCAACCACAACCCTGAATGAAAATACTATCTGTCTTTTGAGTGTAAAACTCTCACCGCCTATATGCTTTAAAGTTGGCTATGAAAAGTTGTTTTCTGTTGCAGCTTCTACTTTCAAAGCGAATGGCAACTGTGGGCAGATTGGATTCGCAACAGTTACGACGGATTCCAAACATGAACCAGAGTGGAAAAGTGTCAAAATGTATGAAAATGTCCACAGGAGCTTCTCCAACAACCCCTGCAGCACAGTCCAGTTCTCTGTTACTTGGTATGTTCAGTATGATCAATAATATCTCCACGACATATTTGAATACTTCTGTATTAATGTCGCTTCCTCGTGGGTTTGGGTCTCGGCTGGAAGTATCATACTTATGGATTTTTTTTTTTTGTCATGAACACATGAGTGTTTGGAACATACTGAACATATGAACAGCAGGGAAGTGGACTATGTTGCACGAGTGATTTAAGTGGTTTCGGACCTGCTGTGAATCCAGCCGGTCTACAGCTGCCATCCTCAGTGAAGGAGCGAGACTTGAACTTCTTAGATTCACCTTTTTCAGTCTACTGTGTTTGAGTATTCTGAGGCTCAAAAGCTACATTGCTGTGAAGTAATCCTTCAATCATAGGGGCTGCGGATCAGAAAGACAATTCGTATGAGTTGTCTTTGAAATGTCAATGTGGGTCGCTTTTTTGGAACAACCTACTTAGTTAAGTTATGCTCAGACTGTCCTCCCACTTTTTCCTGCTTCTCTCTCTCTTTGCTGGAGTGAAAGTAGCGCACACTAAGAAAACAGTAAAACTTATGCCTTTCTTCTCAGCTAATATGATCAAAGCTGTGCTTTAACTGGTTTAAATGGGACTCGCTGGCAGGCGTTTCCACCAATGTGAAACCCGGGGGACATATCAGAGGGTGCGATTGTGTACCGCATTCACATTCTGCCTGTTTAGTTCTTATCACACAGCACTATTCTAGATCTGATCTTGATAGACTATTTTAATTCTTATCATAATAGACTATTTCATGCACTGATGCCTTTTCACTCCCGTGCAGCTGTGATGAGGTATAATTGGTTTGCTATGCACATATTCTCAGTCTGCCTCACCGTGCAGCGGACAGAATTGTATTGTGTTTTCTCTTGTTGCTTTTTCTTCTCTTTTGTACTTTCACTTTTGTTGAAACAGCGGCGCTGCCCTACTTCTCTCTTGCTACGTTTTCAAACACACTTGTACATGCAGACACAGACAGATCCAAACATGCACACACACACACACACACACACACACACACACACACACACACACACACACACACACACACACACTATAAAGGTTAATAGTTGTTGCAGCAGTGACAATCACTGATTCTCCACTGAAGCACAACTGCTGTCTCTTCTAATCTTATGCACACTTGCAGTGAGATGATGTCCACTGGGCTTTCTGTCGATTCATCTGTCAGCCAGTAATTTCTCACTCAGTTAAAAGGTGGACAGAGGCTGGAAGGAAATTACAGAAGGTATTAAACAAAGCTTCAAAGGTCATAGAGTAAGAAGTGTAGTGGCCATCTTCTGGCCCAGTGTTTGCCCCTGCTTTAACTTTCACTTCTTCAGCCTCTCTCTCAGCTCGTCTCTGTCTCGGTGTGAGAGTGATTCTCGGCGGTGTTTTGATGCCCTGGTAAGCCTCACTGATCGGCAGGAGTCGAACTGTACCCCTGCACTGCCATTATGGTTCCACTTTTACTTCTCTGCCACCTCAACCTTTCCTGTTCCCGTTCCTCCTCGCCTTCATTCTCTGTGTTAAATTCGACCTCAGACACCCTCAGATTTTAGTCTCTAGAGATATTTGTCTGGAAAGCATCTTGCTGTCACCGAGAATCAGGCCAATTAGTGAAGTACACTCAACGGCCAGTTTATCAGGTACACCAAGCTACCGCAGGTGTTTCTGTTATTTGGCCTATCCTCATTTATATAGATGGGGAGGGAGACAAAATAAGAGACACACTTGTCGGCTTGACACAATTCAGTTTAGCACTACAAACTAAAGCCTCCACAATGATCACACAGTTAAAACAACACCTCTCTAAAACAGTCTATACAAAACTGAATATTATAACCTTCATGAAGGGAGGATTTATTGCAGAATTGTAACTCTGTATTACAGCAGACCTGGAGACCTGAAGACTCGAGACTTTAGACTTGATTGCCTAAAGACTTCAAGTGTCTTTCCCAGAAAGAGACAGTGTCACGCAGTGTTCATATGGACTTGTCTTGAGCTGGGACCTGACTTGGACCCGAACCGAAACGCTTTAAAACTGCTCTGCTCTGCAGCAACTTCATGGCCTATTTCTTACCTGAGTCTTACTAAGAAACCCTCGGTGAACGTTTTCATTCTCCTGATAGCTTGGGAGGAGTTTGACAGCGCCTCCAGAGCACTGATCATGTTGATCTAGTTTGAAGCAGAACCCAAGGACAGCCCAGAGAGCGGCACGTTCATCCACTCAGATGCAGGAATGGTTGAAGTTTGGTGATCTTTGAAGGAAGGGGAGCAATCGTGAGTCATCTAATGAAACTGATCGACTGTAGTTTTGCTCTAGCTAAAGTAATGTCTCTTGCCAGAACACAATCAGTGAAGTGAAACGTTTGTGGTGAATGAATCATTTTTGACTCATGAATAAATTAATGAGTAAAAGGACAAAAAAAAAAAATCTATTTTCATGCAAACTAATTACATCTGGTATACATGTCATTCATAGCCAGACAGATTATTACACCATGTGTAGCAACATGAACAACACCAACAGCTAACACCTCACAAAACCACTGACTGAAACTCACATACCCTACAGGTAAGTCACCACCAGTGTGTGTGTGTGTGTGTGTGTGTGTGTGTGTGTGTGGGGGGGGGGGGGGGGGGTCACTATACACATGCAGTACATATAAACACATCACTTGGTCAAACAAATATCTATAGTTTGTACTATTTTGCCCACAGATCAATACACGATTTCAGATCAAATATCTGTGTGAGCACCAGCTTCGAGAAGACACCTTTTGTCACGACAGACACACACTCACCCCCCCTCTGCTCCTCAAACATGGTAGAACCAGGAAGTATAAATAAACATGAGTTGCTCAAAGACTCTTTTGCTTGAATACCAGAGAGCAGGTGAGTTGTGAAAAATAGATAACACACAGTTATTTTTATTGCGTTAGCAGTGCTTAGTGTACCATCAAACAATAGACAGTCAGCACTACTTCTTGTTAATGTTTCATACAATATATAATGTTGTCATCCTGATTGTCCATTCACTGTAAATCCACTATGTTGTTCTATTTTGTACACACAACCTCTAATGCAGGTCTGTCCGTCCGGGTTCTGTTAATCTTTCTGAGGTTTTTTTCCTGTGAAAAGGATTTTTTTGGGGATATTTTCCTTATATGATTTGAGAGTCTATGGACAGACGGTGTCGCATGCTGTACGGCAGATTGATAAGCCCCGGAAGGCAAGTCTGTGAATTGTGATATTCGACTATATAAATAAAATGTGACTTGACTGACTTTGACACACTTTGAGTAGGACTGACTTCCATGGCTGCCGAGCACCGCTACCGACCAATTCTCCCATGTTGCATAAGCATTAGCACACACAGAGCACGATTACAATTAGCTGCATCATTAATGTTGTTTGTGAAATTTACAAACGCTTTAGTGCTAACACCAGCCCACTATTCTGTATCGAAAACGCCACAACTGAGAGCGAGCTAGCTAGCTGGCTTGCTAACTGACTTAGTAAACCAGCTAGCTTGGAGAGCTACTGTGATTGACCTAGCATGTGACTTGCTGGCTAGCTCATCTTGGTCACTTGCCAGTTTAAGCTAGTTTGTCAACGAGCCCTGCGAGTATCGCTGTCACCAAGCTTCTAGCACTGCTCACTGTATTTTGTCAGGACATGCGCATGAACTTTGTTATGCCACTTTCTGGTGTGGCCGGGCCTTAAAGGATAAGGTTCGCAGTTTTTCAGGTCTGTCTTAAAACAATAGTCTGAGACTGCTGAGACCACCAAAGGACGAAAGTGGTCTCAGACTTTTTGGACAGACAAGTAAATTGGACACTTGTTTCATGCACCGTATGTATGTACTGTTTATTACTGAACCTTGGTCCAACTGTTGTTAACTCTTGTTGGTTTTTTTTTGTTTTTTCTGTCAGGAGGTCATCATCATGTTTTCTAGTCTGCACGTGTCTGAGTTACATTCTTTTTAGTGTGAAAATCCCTCTTTTATCATCCCTCCACTACAGTTTAGCAAGGAAACAATGTCTGTGAAAACAAAGAGGGAAATTTCGTATTATAAAGACCAGAACTTTGAACGATACCCATTTATCTAACTCAGACAACTGAAGCCTCATGTTAACTTCAGATAAACACTGGAACCATATTAAGAGGAGATTTTTTTTTTTCTTTTAATTGGTCAGTGTAAACAGGAGGAATAATGAGAAAAAAAATAAAAACTGCTTCAGTGTACATATTGGCACATGGCTGATGTTTTAAGACGGACGTTTTACAGCAGTATAGCGATAGCATGCTAGTTCCACCTTTTGTGTTAGAGATAGAACGGTCATTATTCACAAGGGGTTGCGTGACAAGAAAATGAAAGCGTAGGTCGCTTTAAGTGGTTAAACAAACCAAATACCACGATGTTTTTCGGGTGAACAGAAGCATAAGACTAAACTTCAATTTTACGAATTGGTAATCAAAATCGTACAGTGTTTCTTTACAGATCCAAGGATCTTATAAATTTAGGCCTTCATACTCAATCCTACTTAAAGTACAACTGTTACGTCTTAACGCGTCCAAATCTTTGGATCACAAGAGGTTAGCGCCTAATGGCAGAACAATAATAACCCATAACAATGTATGTGCACTGTAGTCACCACCTGGGTGTGTGGGATATGTCATGGTGTGTTATGTTAGTCACTGCCCCTCTGACAGCTCATGTCAATAGGTGGGTGATACAGCTGTCATCATATTGTGGTGTGAATGAGCTTGGCTGTGTGAGTCTGTAATTTTGCTGTGTGTGTCTTCGTGCGTGTGTGTCTGCAGTCCCAGACGGAAGCCCAGAGGACAGATGGTGGGTTCAGACGCAGACTGACACACCATAACCAAGCGATTACACACTCAATGACTCCCACTGAAGGGAGAGGGGGAGAAAGGGAGGGGAGGAGAAGATGGAGAGAAAAAGAAGTGGGGAAAGAGATGGGGGGGGGGAGGAAAAGTGAGGAGGGTGAGGGTGGATCAATGCGTGGAAAGTAAAGAGAGAAGATGGAAAAGTGGAGGGCGCCAGTCTTTCGTTTACAATGGAAAATGTGTGGATTTAAAAATGTGAAAAAGAGAAGGGAATGATGGAGAGATTAAGATAAAAGAATGATACAACTTCAGATAAAGGCAGCAAGTGGAGTGGCGTTTAGAGAAGGTGGGTGAAGGGCCCTGCACCAGTAGTGAGGCAAAAGAAGAGATGGTGAAAGAGGTGAGTGAGAAAGAGGGAGCGAGGGATGAATAGAAAGAAAGAGGTCCTTAGGGACACCGGATTACATGATAGCCAATTAGAGCGAAGGATGTTGGAAACTCCCCCGATGAAATTGATATGTGATTGGTTTAGGGTTTATTATGCTCATCGAGCTATCTTTGCCTCTTTAACGCACACACATGCACACATACACAGAGACAGATTAGATATCGTATTAAACTTCTTTTTTTTTTTTTTTTGTCTGGCGCATGATTCTGTTGTGAAGCTGATTATAAACAGGATTTATCTATATATTCAGCTTTTTTACAGATCCTGTATTTCCCATCTAATTTCCTGGAAACTTTCGTCATGATTTCTTAAAAATTTAGCTGGTATTTAGCTACTCGGATATTTCCAGGAAAGACAAACAAAAATTCTTAATTCCAATTCTTCGTGATACATTACAGATCCACTTGGTAATTGGTAAATATGAATTTAATTGACGTTTATGCTGCACACTGGTCGAAGTGCATGTTTACCTGTGGTTTTTCGGCTGCACAGGCAAGCCCTTAGTTTTGTGTTTCCAACCGATGATGATCAACAAATAATACACACTAAGCAGTTACACACATTGCTTCCTACTTTCCACAGACCATACCGTTAAAGGGATTCAGTGTGGCACATTTTCTTTCTAATCGAAATTAAGAATTTTTGTTACACCTTCATGGAAACTGTATCAATGAACTTTCTTTTTTTCCCCACATACTTTCTACACAATTTCCTAGTTTTTTCCTAAAAATTTCTTTATAATTGGTACCAAATTGTGTGTGCCTTTCTTGGGAATCTCCTAGTAATTAAAAACTAAATACCAGCTAATTTGTAGGAAATTATGAGGAAAGTTTCCAGGAAATTAGCTGGAAAATACATATATATACATATATATAAATATACATAATTTATATAAAATTTTAAAAAAAAGCGTTTTCCAATTATGTGATGTGTCAAAGCTAGTATGTGCGCACATGTGAGGGAAGACAACTGATTTTAAGGTGGATTCTAACCTCTGCCCACGAGAAACACTGTTTACATGAGTGAGCCAGACCAAAAACTAACACCCCCAACACACACACACACACACACACACACACACACACACACAAACACTACAGCCACAGCCACAGCCACCACCGCCCGAGTCTAGCCCGGCCCAGGTCAGGTCAAGCGGGATCATGGGAAACCATTCCTGTGGCCCTTCTCACCTTTTTCATCTCAGAGCGTCTCAAAAACATCCCAGACATCATGCTCTCTGCTCTCCCGCTCTTCCTCTCTGTTCACAAGCACACACACAGACACACACACTTTTTTAAGTGCGACCTCTCTCTCTTCCCAGCTTTGAAACAACAGTAGCCCCAGAGGAAATTTCATGGTACTGTGTAGTGGCTTCATTATTTGAGAACTGAAAGAATCAAGTAAAATATGTGTTTTCATTGAGTAAAACGACTTCATTTCCCATGCTTTTCTCTGACTAAGATAAAAATAAAATGTTTGACTGAAAACCTGAAGGGTGAAGTTGACTAAATCTGACAAAGTGCGGTAAAAGCATCTTATATTGCCGTCCTATTTCCCTGTGCGGACTCTCCAGAAAAGTAGCAATTTTATCACATTTGCCTCCAGGATTGGCACATCCCAGTTGTCATGTCTTCTGCGGCTCTGAAGGGAGCTTTCCAATGTAAAGAAGAAAAAAAAAAAGAATTTATCTCAGATTATCTTGGATTGGATTTGAGACTTGAAATTTTTAGTGGAGAGCCTGCATTAAAAACTGGGGGTGTGGATTTTGAAAGGCATTGACATTTACCAAGCAGGGAGGATCTAACAGAGCACACTGGTGAGTTGCATTGTGGGAAGTGTCAGCTTGGTGCTAGACCCATACTAGAGAATAAAATTCAGGATATTTCGGTCTCTGTTGCACCAGTTTTGATTCTTTTGAATATCTGTTTCTCAGTTCGTCAGTTTCATGAGAGTGCAATACTAAATTGCTGGAGTACGCAATCTAATTAAGCACATTTACATTTAAAGATAAAGGGTGTTTGTACTTTGTTTTATTTTCCCATTAAACTGTTTGGCATACATTTATTAAAATTAGCTTGCACATGGTATTGTATAGAGCAGTGATAGTTTTTTCCATAATACCACAGCGCCACTGAGCTCTTTTGCAATTGAAATATAGTGTCATGGCCATTTGGTCATTACTATGATGGTACAGTGCCACGGTACTGGTAAGCAGCAATACCAGTAAGATAGTAAGAACTCCATTTTAACCCACTTGACAAGACGTCGTTTGACCTCCAACTCAACAAATCCATGCCTACTGAGCTGCCATGTTACTGACCGGACCATTTCTACGCTATTTTCATGGCACTTCTTTGTAAATTTGTAAATGAATCTGCAATGAATGCAGATTCATTGTGAAACTTTAAATCCAGCCCTGCGCGGACTTTTGAAGCCGCCGGTGCAGATATTTACAGATTGAGGGATTAGGAAGATGACTCTTATTAAAACTGAGTCCTCATCATTTGACTGTCATTCTGTTTAATCATTACTAAATGGACTCATTAAATTCCTCCCCCAAAGTGTTTCCCTTCAAACTCTGTGGCTTTGATGCGCTGCGCAGGACACACACACACGCACACACACTTATATACACAGAAACACTGCAATGACCTAGTCTATTGAGGAGACGTTTATCAAATGTAATTTATCAACTTTCTAATGCGACCAGGACTTGTGATGCAGTTAATTCTCCAAGAAGGATTAGTTGTGTGTGTTTCTGGGTGTACAGTATATACGTGTGTGTGTGTGTGTGTGTGTGTGTGTGGACTGGACTGCTGTTGTGGGCTCTAGTGAAAAGGGCACGTTCCTTTGGTGTGCAACCGTAGTTTTATGAAATGTCTTTTTCCCCCTAAACCTATTTAATGAATTGAATTTTACACACCAGAGAGCACATGTATGTGCCAAAACTGAATTTTTGGACGGCATGCACTTGCAGTCTAAAAATGTCTTGCATACATTTTTTGTGTTAATAGAAATTCCAAGACAGACTTGTGATTCTCAAATATAACTGGTCTCAAATCCAGTGACAGTTCAAATGAAGTTTTTCAAATTTGTGTTATATCAAAACATTTGGGATTTCCAGCTATTGTGTGTCTCTATGGCGATGTCTGTACCTGTATGACTGTCAGTCCACCGCTTTGGCCCAGACTGAAAAATCTCAACCACTATCATAGGGAGGATGTAGACTATAAATACTTTGGTGATCCCTTGATCCCCCCCCCGTAGCACCACCATAAGGTTGACATTTTTGTTGGTTGACAGTAAATTGTCTCAACAGCTACTGGATGGATTGCATTACATTTTGATGCAGACGACCGTCTCCCCCTCAGGATGAACTGCAGTAATTGTGATGATTCCTCAAGCACCACCATCAGGTCAAAATTCAATTTGTCCAATACTTTGGTTTATGTTAATTATAAATGACATTTGCTGGAATTGAACTTTTTCGTTGGATATTTCTCCAGCCAATGTTTTGCTGGGTACCCTGCATATTAAAGTATCTGATGGAAAGTCGTGTGTAGAACAGCGTCACCTGACCATTGCCTTGCAGGTTGTACTTATCCCTTCCCATTGTGAGAATGGTCAACCTGCTAAATATCAGCGGGTTAACATTGCCACTGTAAGCTTGTTAGCATGCAGCAGAGGAAACAGCTGCAAGCACGGCTTTAGACGGAGTCCTGTTGATGCATAAATGCCATAGCTTGGATTCAAGTGCTTTTTAAAGTACGTTATGAAATGGCTGTCCATATTACAGTAAATATAGTTAAACAGTATATTTTAATAACAAAGGCCTCTCGTCCTCTTCCTCAGCTCTCCTGTCAAATTTTTACCTCTCCTCCCATCGTCCCCTGCTCTACTCATCCTCACCCATCGTCTCTTTTGTATCGCAGCCGAAACGGGTCATTGATGGTTAATAGATTTAGCCACTATACTGGTGGAGAGACAATGAGAGAACCATCAATTTATCTGCCGTTTAACTGCTCCAATCTAACCTCCGTAAACTCACCCGGTGAAACTCATTTCTGTGTTTCCTCGCCAATCTGAAAAGCTATCATCTCGCTAATCTTGGGCTTTCAATTCGCCGGGGGAACACGGGGAGTCAGACCAATCCCAGATCTCGGAGATGATCTGTTAGCCCGGCGTAAATGTTTATAACACGGGCCAATCTCCAGGGTTTATACGTTGATGCACATGCACACACGCATGTCCAGTCATACACACACACTTCCCTCTTTTTTTTCTTTCTTCTTTCCTTCGTGTGTCTGTCTCTCTCTCTCGCTCTCGCTCTCTTGCTCTCTCCGGGGCATTTATAGGGATGTGAAAGCTGTTATTGGGCAGGTCAGTGGAGTGGAACTGTCAGATAATAGGCTAGTTACCGTGGCAGCACATGAATGAGGGATGGAACGGAGGAGGAAGACAGAGAGAATAGAAACGCTCAACTCACTCCTTAATCAGAAGGTAAACTGGAAATCTGGGGGGTTAGGACTCCCTGCTGAAACAGATAGAGGGGGAGGGGGGAGGGGGGAGGAGAGAAAAGCGGGAAGACAGTGAGTGAGACAGAGGATGGACAAGGACAGAGGAAATGTGAATGGTGCATGGAGAAGAGAGGAAGATACAGAGAGAGAGAGAGAGAAAGAGAGAGCTTATTACCATTCCCTGGGAGCCAGGTGTTTATTTCTCTATTTGCAGACGCGGGCTTCATTACCCAGAGTTCAACAGGAGCAGGCTGAGCTGCGGCTGCATCAAGGTCAGACTAATCAGACAGTGAATGGGAAGAAAGACAGAACAGGGAACACAAATTATGTAATGTATCCTCTCTGCTGCTCTTGCCCCCTCCATCCTTGCCATTTCCTATCTGCCTCTGGTCCTCCTCCCTCTGCCTCCCCTCCCTCCCCTCTCCGCTCAGCCTACTCCTCCCCACATGTCCCTCGCTCCTTGGTCCACAGGGAACAACACTCTTCAGACTGTCTCCCACTTTCTCTGATGGAGACTGACAAAGTCTGCTTTGTAGAATGACACTTGTTTTTTGTTTTTTTTTGTGTGTGTACATATATCCTCAGTTTGTCCTGAGGCACTAGCCATCACTCTGGAAAACCCTGTCGTTGCATATTTATTTTCTTTGGTCAGAGCCATAAAGAAAAAGCTTACCATGTTGTGTTTCTGTGTTTGGGCAGATTAAAAGGTTAATATTAGTTTCCGCTACGTCCATTATTTAACTTTTTGAAGAGCCAAACTAACAGTAAGTTACGAATGCAGATAGATGTATTAGTTATCAAATAAGTTAGAAATTTCAGAAATAACTAGGATTACCACCTTGCGGTTGTATGCCTCCGCCAACCAGACAAGTTGCAGTTTATATCTATATTATATTATGTCTGTCCAGACTCATATAATATATGTGGTGATGACTTTGAAGTAATTTGATTTGACTTGAATTTGTTAAACTTTGTTGTTCTTGTTCAGCTGTACGTCTTCTGTATCAGTAGGGAGTTCGTTGAGAGAAACAAAAAAACACTCAAATTCCTTGTATGTGTTCACATGTCTGCTGTCTATTGTCTACTGTCATTACCCTAATGACAGTAGGATACGCTTCAAATATGGATGCAAATGCCACAGTTTCAAGTTGGGCCCACAAGATTGGTGTCATTAATTCAGTATCGGAACACATGTCCCGTTCTGTTTCTGAGTTATGGTGTTGAAAAACGGCCAGAAAAGACTTCACAATATCTTCGCTCAAACATTGACCTTTGCCCTTTTGGAAATAAAATACCATCACTTCATGATTTTATCCTTTTAGGTATTTTTGTCTCATAAGTAGCGTATGAACTCTTGAGTTATGGCCAAAAAGGTGTTTTGTGAGGTCACAGTGACCTTGACCTTTGACCTTTGACCACCAATTTCTAATGGATTCATACTTGAGTCCAAGGTAATGTTTGTGCCAAGTTTGAAGAAATTCCCTCAGGGCGTTCCAGAGATATCACATTCACGAGAATGGGATGGTCCAACAAACATCCCGGTAACATAACGCCTCTGGCCACAGATGTCGCTGGTCCGGAGGCATAAAAACCACATCAATTTCTTTATATTCATCAGAAAAGTTAGCTAGCTTACTGGCTAAACAGCCAGTAGCTACCTTAGACTAGTTTCTGGAAGACATGTAGATGGGTTAAGTATTTGTACTTCTTACCTTAATCACTAAACTCTTAGCTAGCCCCACAAATGCAGATCAAAACAGAGAATGTACTTACAACAGTGTACCCAAGTTTAACCCTTATTGCTAAACAAGCATTTTAGTGTACTTTTATGCCTTAATCCTTATTGGCCCGTCAAAAGACTATTTCATCATTTCAAGTGAATTTCTTTAAAATGTGAAACCAGGGATGGCCATGGATTCTTGAAGTTCATTGGATTTTGTTTTAATGCTTATATGATGTACATTCTGGTAAAACAAGAGCAGAGCTGGGATGTTTGGGCTCTTTTGTTAGTTCCCAACTTTAAAGGGTGGGGGGTGGGTGTGAAAACTAACTGAACGCTCTGCATCTTTTGCTAACAATAAACCTGATGGATTCACCTGTGCTCTTAGCTGTTATTTAATGTATTTACTGTTTGCAACTTAGAGCAGATGAAGAACTACCTGCACATTTCCTTTTTATGTACTTGGTGGAATGTTCTGGTGTTATTTTCACTCGGATATGTATCAGGTGTGGAACTCTGAATGTATCGAGTATTTTGAGTAGTGCGTGTTGTGCAACTTTCAGGACACAAGCGTGCAGGACACACTACCATGATATGCCAGTATGGAGTGGAAATAAAACAATACCCTTCATCATCCTCCCCAAAATATTAAGCTTTTGGGAGGATACCAACTCATGTGTATATTGTATTATGACATTAGCAGATAAAAGAAATAACCTGGGGATGAAAAGAGTATTTTAATTCAAATGTAAAACAATTATTAACACTAACAGGCACTAAAAGTTGTGTAACTCAACCAAACTGCAGCAGCGAGTCTCTCCAAAGTCCACAGGCAACGGGAATCGGGAGTAATATCCACAGGACAACCGGCACTGAGTCTACTGTCTGACTTTGGTACACGAATGAATCTCACGAGCCCCGAAGCTCCCAAGCGGTCTCTCCGGCATTCTTCAGCATACGGGCCACAGTTCGGCGTGTCCTGGAAGTTGGGGGGCGGCAACTATGTGCGAGAATTGGTATCGGCAGCAGCCAAGTTGAGTTGAGTTTGTACGAGTTTGTTTGGGTTTTTAGTACTGAACGGTCTCTGCAGCGAGCGCATACATGTACCATAAGCCCTGGGGGGGGGTCACACAGTACTCAGGTGAGTTAGTAATGATATTTAAGGTTGTAATGCTTTCATTTACATTGCTGATAGTTAATTTAGTAACACATAAAAGTCGAGTAGCAGGGGACTAAAGCTTTTGTCGCTGTTGGACTTTAGCCTATGAGCATATGGCTTTTTCCTGGAGGCAGTACATACCAGTGTGACCTCAATTCATTTCAAACTCGCATAAATAACAGTAGAAAATATTTGGTGATTCATTTTGGGCCTGCACTAATCGCAGTTTGCTTGTAAGAGCATAAACGATCGCACCAATGCAGATAAATCAGGAAATGCTTTGTGACCATCAGGGGTTCCACCAATGCGTGCGTTTTCAGATTCTTTTTTAAAAAAAGTTTGTTATCCAAGCTGAAAATCCACGAATTAAAAAAAAAAAAAAAAAAAAGACTAAAGCTCTTCTTCCTTGTCTTTCGGATGATAAACATAAAAAATTGTGCATTACCACAATCATCTGGTAAACATTGTGGCTAAACGGATAAATTGTATAGACAGACATAGTCGGATACTCCACTTGGTCTCGGCAGATAAAACGTTAACTCTGTAACATTGTCACCACTTCTGTATTTCAGTGTATCTGACCACACAGCACAAGTGTTCTCCCTTGCACATCTTGATGTTTCTGTTATCGGACAACTGCAAAAGTATAGAATAGTGACATAATTGCAGGTTATTATGATACTTATTAATGAAGCCATATTTAGACACACAATCTTTCCAGAGCTCGAACAAACCACTCAAAACATGCTTGGTGTGATTGCACCCTGGAGTGTGAATTATGGTTGGTATGTGAGGGTATCTGTATGCATGTGGGTGTGTATTAAGATAAGAAAAGCTGAAAAGCCTTTTTTTTTTTTTTTTTTTTTTGACGCACACTTGACTCTACGTGGTATTGTAATAATCACAGATTCTTTTGATGTCCCAGACTTGAAAAAGGCTCTCAACAGGGCTGTTCTTCAAACTGCTAATCTTTCAAAGGTAGTGAAGAGGAGGAGGAGGAGGAGGAGGAGGAGGAAGAAAGAAACAAGTAGAGGCGAGGAAGCAATTGGAGAAAGAGAGGGGAAGAAGGAGGAAGAGGATGGAGAGTGGAGCATGGACGAGGAGATCAGTGAGAAGGAGGCCAGAGAGATGGAGGGAGAAGAGGGCAGAAATGGGAAAATGAATGAGAGGAAAAGCGATAAGAACTCTTGCTTTTGAACTTGAAGAGCTTAATTTGAAATGTCAGGGCTACCGTACCCCCCCCCCCCCCACACACACACACACACACACACAGACAGACACACACACACACACAATAACCCTGCACCCCCTGCACCCCCTGCCTCACTCCGTCTCCTCAGGAGTCCCTGTTGTGCAGTAGTGTGGATTAAAATAATTAAACAGGCTCTGTTTTAATTAAGACAATAAAGCCGGGAGTCTCTAGGTAAGACCGGAGAGAGAGCGCGAGTGAGCGAGGGAAGGAGGGAGATGATAAAGAAGTCGAACGAGAGAGGCGGGATGATAGGAGGTACAGAGGGAGATACATTATCTTCATTACCTATCTATCTTGTCTATTTCCAAGCCTGAGATTTCATTATCAGTCTACATACGTATGTTTGCACTGGTCCCTACATGCACCAAAACCCGTGTGTGTCTGTGTGTGTGTGTAGGATAGGCGTTGAGGGCTGCTTGTGTAACGACTGAGGCCTGTATGTGAGGATGAATGTGTAAATGCGTTTCTATTGCCTTTCCCTTCGCCTCTACAGCGTGCATGTTTGTGTGTTCCTGTGTAGCACGCTCGCATCTTTATGTCGTCTCCCTCTCAGCCTGCTAATGAAATATTTATTTATTTCTCAGAGCGAGGGCGGCGGGTGGCGAGAAACTCAAATGAAATGTCATATCTCATTGTGTCTCCTCGTGAGGAGAAGGGGGGGACAGAGGGGAACAGAGGAACCGAATTGCCGCTGCATTATATACGGAGGATTCAGAGGGGAGTGATTACAGGACAAAGAGGGAGGGGATATAGAGAGTAAGACGGTGAGAGACAGCGAGGAGGTGGGAGAAACAAGTCATTCATCTCACATCACTTATTGTTTGATGTGTCGTGTTGCTTCTCTGTCACATCATCAGCCTGCGGTTCTGAGCTTCAGAGGTTGAACTCTTATTGTTATGCCCTCAGTTTACTGTAGTACTCATGCATGCGCACACACACACACACACACACACACACACACACACACACACACACACACACACACACACACACACACACACACACACTCTTAAAAAGTGAGCCACAACAGTGTTTTAACACAGCCCATTTAGACCTACCAGAGGGACCAGCTTCTGCTTATCTAGTAGTAGCTGTTATCATTGCATATAGAACACACACAAACACACACTGGGTCTTGCCACTAACCAAGGGGAGATTAGAACTTCCTAATCTTCTCTCAACCCTACTTGTGTTGCACAAAAATGCACAAACACGCACTCAAACACACAGTGCTGGTTCTTAATGCGAGTCTTTTAAGGGACCGCTATGACCTGCAACAGATGGCGTCACGCGACAGACGGAGGGTTTCAGTACCTTACTCTCCGGTAGCCTTGCTAGGTTGTCCGCTTGTAATGTAAAAAGAAAATCACTGAAGAAAAGGCCTGACACAACTGTCCTCAAATGATTTGTAAAACTTGCGACAGCGTAGCACAAGATCACAACATTTTTTTTATCATTATTATTATTATTATTGATGTAGGATGTATTTCCGTATAGTGTGCGTACCAATCATGACAGGAAAGGAAATGACACTTAAAAAGCTGCAACCTAATTCAGGGCATCATTCGGAAGCAGCAGGTTTGACTGCAAAGAGGAATTGTTTCGGATTTTTTTGGATGACAGCACAAGCGAAAGTATTTGGCAAAAACGGGCTGGAAATTGGTCCGACGGCGAGACCGGAGAGATGCTCTCCTTTCGCGCAGAGGATGAGATAACCAAGCACTTTAACAGGACAACAAGGGGTTTCATACATTATATGTAACTTCCTGTACTGTCTAGTCTTGCGTGATAGATGCCAAATATTGCGCGCGTACTGTGGCTCTTTCCATAACTCCCTTGGTATGTCTGAATAAAGCTGTAAGGAACATTAACATTAAAGTCACCCATGTCTGAGTGACACAAAGCCATTACTTTGACAGCCTGATAAAGCCAGCAATATTCATTCAACTGCCTGTATTTAGTTTTCGCAAAGCAATTATCACTGTGATTTAAATGCCATCAGTGCAAAAAAATAGACATAAATAAAGACTTGCACACGTCCGTCCACAACATTGCATATGTATGCTAACAAGACTTCTAAGCGGATTTTGAAAAACACGCTCAGGAATACCTTCAGTATAAGATACTTTTCGATTTGTAGCGATGCTATCGACACGGCTCTAGGGATGGCAGTGTCGGTTGATACGCCACTAGTTCTGGGTCCCAGAGGATGAATCCCTAGCAACTTTTCTGATCACCTGACTTTTGCTTTGGTGCCAGCATGACGTTGACATTTCTGGTTGGGAGTGAAAGGTCTCAAACAACAGTTGGATGGATTGTCATGAAATTCGGTGCACGCGTTCATGTCCCCTTCAAAGTGAAACTGAGAAAATGTATTGTTAATAAATTTCAAAGGCAGTAATGGCAAGCCAGCAGTGAACATGCTAGCGGATTAGCTTGCTAGCCCGAGTGCTAGCTCCGCACCCCCATCATGTGACCTTCGACTTTCAGGTCTTAGCGGTCTCTGTTCCCTTGAGAGTTTGTTAAGATGACCATGTCCTCCCCCTGAGCCTTTCTCACGACCCTACATGTCAGCCGCAGGTGCAAAAATACACCAATAAACAAACAAACTGTGAAAACAAACACAGGCTAATGACGGGACAGCTGTGCTCTGCTCACCAGGGTTCTCTCCATTATGAGATAAATGCTTCTTTATGACTTTCCCTTAAGGAGTTAAAGTGTCAGGAAGCGAGAGTGAAGGTGTGTCTTTAACACCTTTGGCTTCAATAGGGCACAAGTCTGAGTCAGTTCTCCATCTGTTTGGAAGATTTCCATAGATCAACACACTTAAACCTGCACTAAAAGAGGGAATAAGACATCAAGCAACGTGAACAGTTGTCACCTGCAGGCATGCATTTTAAAACTGTTGCAGAATAGAATATCATTTATTTATTTAATCCATTTTTGTACTTTTTTTTTTGCTTGCTGTTTTCCATTCAAGATTTGTTTTCTGTATCTGCTTTTCATACATTGTGAATAATAGAAACAGAATAATTTACTTTTTTTCATCCTCTCATCACACAGTATTTTTAAGTTAAAATGCATAGAGAAAGATGCATGAAATCGTAAGTAATTTCCACACAGCTCTGCAACAAACCACTAACTGAAACCTATAAATATTCAGACCCCTGGTAGCACGAGAGCATGACCAAAGAAACCATTTGCAACAACAGACTGAACCGTCACATTCTCACCTTTGTTCAGGATCAGGAGAGAGGAGCTGATTTAGACAAAACTGTGGGATATACGGGTGGGGTAGTACAGCGAACTGATACACTGATCTGTTATCTTCTCTATTAGCGGTTGAAAAACACTCCACCCTCTAGGATGTTATTCTAGAGGGTGTTCTATTTTAGTCTGGGATCACCAATAAAATACAGGGGCCACATTTGAGGGTGGAACGTCGGTCTGAAATGAATTTTGCGGGTGAGAATATTGCTGCACCGTACTCAGGCCGGGGGCAAGAAATGAGACTGTCACACGGACAATATTCAATAACAAAATCCCATCATTTTCCACTGCAGGCCTGCCCTAAAACTATGCCAGTCAGCTACTGTCACTTCCTGAAGTTCAAGAAATTATTTGCAGAGGGGTGAAGTCTTTCAATTATTTGGTGAGGTCGGACCGTATCCTATTTACGTTATGCATTTTATGTTATTCATGCTGTTAAACTAGCACGGATTTTTAGTATTTGTGAGACCAAAGACCAACTGTGAGCTAAAATAAGACAAGTCACTACTATACAGTACATACATGACAAAATAGTTCCACTGAAAACCGGACGTAAGCACTCCGCTAGAGAGTTGTCTGATACGCAATTAGAAAGCTCACCTGCCAAATCTAATACATAAACACAGTAAAGACACATTCTTTTTAGTCTGATGCAGGATTAGCATTTTCAACCAGCACTTAAATAACCTTATTGTGTTTGCCATTAAAGCATGTGAAGATATGTTAGTCAAATATACCTGTGACGTTTGGTACTTTGAATAATAGTAATTCTGTGACCATTAACAATAATCTAACATTTACTTAATGATTTACTATGTCAAAAAAGAAAATTCTATGTACTTTTGACCCGTAGCAACATTTGAAGGCGGGATAACTGCTCGTCATAGTAAGGTGGTAGTACAAATCTTAATAGTACATTTTTTTACAGTATTTTCTGTATGTGTTGCAAACCAATTCTTCGCATATTTGAAAGATGATTAGTGGAGTCTGTCTCGGCTGATGATAACAACTCGCTCCAGATTATGTTTGCACTCCTTCCATCTCTTCTCTGAAATCACAGTGCCTCTCTATTGCCTCCAAATGTCTGACCCAGTTGGTACAGCTCGTCACTGAACACGGACAAAGGCGGAGAATGCGAGATCCGAAGAATGTGGAGAAAAGAGCTCACTGACAATGCATATCATTTTTCTTCCCTACAATACCCGTTCATGGCAACTAAAGCATGATTAATAGTTATGTTCAGGCGGCTCAGAGAACTTGGTTAAAGTTATATAATGATTGTGGTCTTGTCTGGACGGTTTGAAAAGTTGCTGTCTGGAGAACAGACCTGTTTGCTTTTTTAGTATTAAACCGAAACCACAGTCTTTCCTCAACAAAGTGATGTAGGGGCCTAAACCTAAGAATATGGGCCGCAAGACACGAATCCCACTCTCAGGTGTCAAGCCCCGAACTCTGTAAGTCCACCACCCATCCTGACCCTGGTCCCCCCTCCGAACACCAGACCACTATTATAATAAAAATCCTAACCATCCTATGATAGATGTCCTATTGTTATAGATGAAAAATTTAATTTAGAGTGATTAGATATAAGAACGTCATGATTGACCGTATCAAATGCTTCATGCAAATCTAAGAATTCCCCTCTAACTACTTCTCCCATATCAAGCCTAGATTTTACTTGCTCGGTTAGGTGTAATGTATTGGCTCTTCCTGGAAAGAAACTTTGGCAGTGAACATAATTGTGGCATAAACAAGTTGTTATTATGTAAACTATTAATTCAGAAGATGGGACTGACTATTTATTTGGAATTTTGGGAAATTTACACAAAATTTGGCTACGAAAGTAATTTCATTGCAAACCGTCTTAACCCTTCTTGGAGTGTATATGAGCGCTGAGACCTACATAAAGTTTTTAATACACTGAATAAAATCCAAATTCTGATGAATGAGTAGCCACTGTACAGCCAGCCTGGGTATAGAGATTAGCTTCTCCACAACGTCATTTCAAAAGAATAAAGAAAAAAGGAATCTTTATTCTTGTGCTGGGAAGGATGTGAGATTGAAATGTTCAGTCCCGCTGTTTGGTAAAACACAGTGCAGCGTGTTGTTTTCTATTTGTTGACAAGTGCTGGTGTCTGTGCTTATCTCATGAATAAAGTGAGGTTATAATAAAGCTACGCAGAGAGCTGGCCTCAGTCTGGCGTGTATGGAAAAGGCTGCAGAGCTAGTAATAGCAGCAGGCATGTGGGAGTGTTTAATGGAGAGTGGAGTAATTTGCGCTTTTTAATGATGATTAGAGGAGGAAATTGGCTCAGATTTACAGTGTCACTCACCACTGAGACAGAGGAGGGAGAAAATAGAATAAAGGCCTCTAAATTGTCTGATACTCATGTGTGCGTGTTTGCATTTGTGTGAGTGTGTGTGTGTGTGTGTGTGTGTGTGTGTGTGTTTCAGTGCACAGGTGTGAGACAGCCAGAGAGACCCGTAACGTACGACTGACCCACCTCACAACACCCACCCACACACCTCCACGTCCAGAGGAAATGTATCACTTAAACCAACTGCAGCTCAGCTCACAGAACCTAATGAATCTGGACTCAATTTTACGCCTAGCTGCCCTTCCAACTGACACACGCACGCACAGACACACACACGCACACACACACACTCTTGTTCACACACATACACACACACGCAAACGCTTAAATACTGGGGCAGTCTTGCCTATAGCTCGGTGGTAGTCTTAACGTAAAGAGGAAATTGGAAAAGTGTGGTGATGGCACTGATTAGCAAAAGAGTCTTTTCTCAGTCTTTTCTGCCTTCTCATCAACACTGTATTCTCCTTTTGATCTATCCATTATCCAAAGACAACCCCAAAACTTACAACTTTGGCTCTTCATGGCCATTTATCTTTCTTCTACACCTCTTGGTCCCACACCTTTTCTCCAATGACGGCGCTGTTTGCTAAATTAATAGAGTATAGGAAAGTGCAATGGAGGGAAAAAAGGACTTTTGCTTGAATTTGGTTTATATATTTATTAAATGCACAGGATTTTGTACGTGGTAATGTTTCGAATGCAGGACAGTTAGCTTGATGTTCAGACTGAAAAGCCTTTGTGTTTGCAACAAAATCATGCAGTCTGACACTGACTTTTTGTTTGTTGGTTGTGGGGGGGAATATTTAATTTTTTTCCCAAAAGAATCAGGGAAACATATCCAGCTGCTGACATGTCATTTTCAGTCGTCAAGGAAGCTGTGTAACCTAGCTTTCGGTTAGCATAGTGGATGGCAGTTGATGTTGTTTCTACCAAAACAGTTTGCTGATTGATTATTGTGTGACGAGATGTTCTAATTTGTACGACATCGCCCCCACCACTTCTCACTCGCCGCTGTGGACCCTTCAAAGTGTGAGAGCTAGGGATCAACATTAGCTTGCTCATTAGCAAACATTAGGCCTCTCTCATACTGCGATATTTTCTGTACTTGTGTTCCTGTGGACTTGTGAAGTCACGGCCCAAGTACTGTCCCAAGTCCAAATCTAGCCAGGCACAGATCATATATCCAGAAGTGTTCTCGCTCCGCCTGTTTTCTAGAGGACACTTTGGGAGCTGACTTGTGTGGACCTGGGGCAGCTAAGTGTCCCAGAATAACAATGGCAGAGAAATTCTATTCGTAAGAACAGGCATTCAATTAAGGACTTTTTAGTGATAATGTGGAGAAAAATCATTTGGTCTGGACAGGAGCAGGATTTGCTAGCTAACTTTTAAGCTAACATACGTCGCACATGCAAAGGTAAGCGAGCCAACATAGTGAGTCTGTGTATGCCTTTGTCTACTAATACTACATAATAAACTCACTCGCATAGAACAATAAGTAAATACTTGATTATATTTTAAAAAAAAAAAAAATGTCCAGCATGATGATCGGACTGAATGGTCACATTTGATTCCATTGTTCAGGCTGACTTTGTGTTTATGTTGGGTAATTTTTATGTTGACACAGATGTTGCAGAAGCAGTTACAAAGAGTAGTTAACAAATTGTATAAATATGCTAATTTAATAGTTATTTCTGCAAGTTCAGTTACAACAACTTGTACAGCTGCATCAATCTCATCGAAGCCTGTAGCCATTTTTGTGGCCATCTTCTGTTATTTTTCTAGCTCTGGCAAACTGGATGATGAAGAACCAGGCTAGTTGAGATTTCCCTGACTTGGACACAGCTTGTTAACGTCACCAAATTAAGTCAACTAAGGTTCTGCTGGTTCTTTCTCCAACCAGGGAAACAGCCAGTCACCAGAGCAAAACCAAACGTTTTTGAATCACTGCCAAAATTTGAGATGTGGGCAGCGACTGAGAGGGTCTGGAAACGAGGTACTCACAAGTCTCTTCAAAAGCATTGTGAAATTTTTAAAGCTGGATGTCATCTTTTATATGTTAATTGTGAATATTTAAAAAAAAAAAAAAATCTTCAGTTTGGTGAAAACAAGCTGGGACGACGCTGAACTGGTCTCCCACTTCCACTGAGGTCACTGAGTTTTGAGTGAAAAGCTCTTCAAAATGGTTATAAAAAAATGACATTTAGTGTAAAATCACTCAAACAATTTTGATTAAAGATAACGACTTGAGAGGAGAGCAACACTAAAATACAGGTCTGTTATGGTTCACACAAACCACCCAAAATATCCCCATCAGACCAACACACACACACACACACACACACACACACACACACACACACACACACACACACACACACACACACACACACAAATCATGTCATATACATTCTGTAATTCTGAAGATGAGCTGTGCAGCTTCTTTTTTTTGTGTGGAGAGCCGTAGCATGCATTTCTCCATTAAGATATGTAAATTCATAATCTCTCAAAAGCCAAGCCCATTTTTACATCCATTTCTGTCTGTCATTCAAACAGTCTTCATTCTCTCCTTCTATCGGGCTTTTTCCCTCTTTTTTCTCCCCCCGTCTCGTGGTTTGTATGTCTGTCTCTCTGCTCTGTCAACCTCTCCCCTCTACCTCCATCCAAACAGCAAAACGCCAATGAAGGAGACTTGTCTCGTCCCTAAAGGCCAATTGTCAGGCATAATTACCATCAGAGAATTAGAGGTTGAAAAAGCAGATTAGATAAGAGAGCGTGTGTTTCATTTTTTTCCCCCCTCCTTTTCTTTTTGCATTGTTCCTCTACACTCTTTATTTTTCTCATTATTATAGCATTAGAGAAGAAAGAAATAGAAAATTAAGAGTGCTTAAAAACAATGTAGAAAAATGTGCAAGAGAAAAAATAGTAGTTTGCGTTAGGGCTGCAACTAACGATTAGTTTTATAATCGATTAATCTGTCCATTATTTTTTACCACTAATTGTTTAGTGTAAAAAAAAAAAAAAAAAAAAAATATCATAAAATAGCTAAAAATGCCTCTTAACACTTTCCCAGAGCTCAAGGTGATGTCTGTAAATGTTGTCTTTTGTCCCTCTAACAAGCCGAAAGAATTCAATTCAATTTAGAAATATACATAACAGAGAAAAGCAGCAGACCCACACATTTAAGAAGGAAAATACAGAAAATGTTTGGAATTTTTGCTTGATAAATGAGTTGATATTTTTATAACAATATATCAAACGACAATGTGAGCCCTACACGGAATTATCCCTTGAATTTGCAGCTTCTCTCGACTCTATGGAGCCTTATAACGACCTTCAGCTCATTGTTTAGCCTTCTGGCCCACAATTCTACTGTTTTGGTTCAGTCTCTCCACTAGCTTGTTTTCAGCCACAGCAGGCAGCTGTTTTTTGAGAATAAGCTCTAAAAACTGACTTTGGACTACCTGCTCAGCATCAAACAGCAGACACACACCTTTTAGCAACTAGCTGGTGAACATAGGGGAGCATTTAGCAGCTGAAAGGCCAGATATTTCCCTCAGGAGTTGGTAGAGACCAAAAACAGAGATAAAAGGGAACGAATATTGAACTTCAGCCGTGGACAGAAACACGACTCCAAATGAATAATGTTGCTCTGCAACTGTTGGATGTGCAAACAGGACGCTGTGTCCTAACAGGTTTCTCCATATCAGCTTTAAAAGATGAAATGTCAATGTTGCCCTCACGTCTTGTTTACACTCCCCCCGATTGGCCAAAAAAACAGTTATTGCAGGTTCAATAAATGACAAAACATGCTGACAATTAATTTTGGTTCCAACAACTAATGGGCAAATGGCAGATCAACTAATCATTTCTTCATTTGCATTAAAGTTAGATGTTGTTCAAACCTGCGCTTTTATGGTCTAAGAATAGAAACTCATGTGCATGCATACAGACACACACACTTATTGATTGACTGGGCAAACCTTCAATAAAGCTCCCCCCGCTGCAGCCGTTTGCCCACCTCCAACAAACACACAGACACGCAAACTGCATACTCACAAGTGTACACACACACACACACACACACACACACACACACACACACACACACACACACACACACACACACACACACACACACACACACACACACACACACACACACACACCTCCTAGAATCAACACAATAATTGAAATATTTTCAACCTGATTAGGTCTGGCCTGCTGGCTGGGTCGGTTGCTAGGGCTGTGCTCCCTGGTTGCTAGGGGGAGTAAATCATCTGGCATTATTTGATTTCTGTTCCAGATATGAAACCGTTACCGCGGCGATTAAATGTCTCACAGCTTAGACACCTTGAGGGTGGAAAAGACTGAGGAAGAGAAAACGGAGAGAGACCGAGAGAGATTAAGTTGAGGAGGGAGGGAGGGGAGGCGAGGGAGGGTGGGAGAGAGAAACCCCTCGTGAGAAAGAAATATGTGAAAAGGTGAGGATGATAATGCCTAAATACAGAAATACAGAGAGTGTGTGTGTGTGGGTGAGAGAGAGAGAATAACAAGGTAATAAGGAGGAAATGTTTTCCTGCACTTCCATGTCTCCGTTGGCTGTTCTTTCCTCCTGACGACTGACAGGTTAGTGTGTGTGTGCGCACGTGTGACCATAACTCAAAAAATGCTTGCATGCATGCACAGTTTCCGACGGGTGTGTGTGTGTGTGTGTGTGTGTGTGCGTGCGTGCGTGCGTGCGTGCTCTGGAGTTGTTTGCACTGTGTTGATATAGCGATGTCTACAGAGTCACGGTGAGGGCACAGGGATCCGCCTACCAGTGGGAGCTTTGGGCGTTCTCAAATGTTTATAAAACACAAACTGAACCAAGTACCCCCACTGGAACATGTGTTGTTCACAGAGAAGAGGGAGACGAGCAGAGAAACAAGAAAAGACGGCATGAAGGGGAATGACTGCTATTTTACTTTTTTTTTTAAATGTAATTATTCAGTAAATAGTTTCATGCAAGCACAGCCACTTATATTATTATCTTTAGTATGTATTAGTTAATAAGCTATAAGCTATCATTTCAATGTTTTACATGTGAACTGACTTCAAAAAATATGCTTATAATATGCTGTATGTATGCATTACAGCATACATACAGCATACATACATTATATTATTTACATTATATACATCAGCCACCATCAGTGTACTGTATACAGTATACATTATATAATATACAATATACAGTGGGTACCAACTATAGATATACACGCATCAGCCACAACGTTAAAACTGGTGACCGGTTATTATGTTGTGGCTGATGCGTGTATATACTGTATGTCCTAACTAGTACAGTGTAAGACATACAGTATATGTATTAGGCAAAAGAGCTAGACTGAGGATAATGTGCTGTTTGGTGATCTGCAGAAAAATGGCAATAATTTGACAAAATATACATACATGTGTTCATATGTACGGCTGAGTATCAAACCTAAACGCCATTTGCGTAACGGCCAAAATGTGTGTTCGACTCTGGATCAAGATTACTGTATGGTGACGATCCTTTTAACCTGCATTGAAACAGTTGCAAGGTTAACAGCAGAACTGCTCTGTTCATGTTACAAAGTGATGTGCACATCTACGCATTGATTGGCCGATTGCAATCGTGTTGCAGTTGATGCTTCAAAAGTTGGAGCCTCTTTGCCGTAGCCCTGCATCACGCCGGTCACATGCTTAATGTGCGACGGCAAATAGTTTGTGCGAGGTCGAGTGCAGAAGGAAGAGCAGCAGACGATCGGAACAAAGCACCCAACCAGACGTTGTGAACTGCATCGGAATGTAAACAATCACAATAGTAATTTAATTTTCTGTCTGTATCTCTGCCCTCTCTGATATTTTCTGTCGTGTTTGAGATCCAAGCCGTGCAATAATTGGAAAATACAGTTGCGGAGGTTTGTGATGTCAGAGATGCACAAAATGAACTTTTCCAGCATTCGTCCCTGTTATAGCTCTCATAATTGCCGCCGTCCATCAATGCCAAAACGCCATTGCCATGCACATTGTGGAAGTCTACCTATTTGTGGTCAAAGTTCAATTTAGTGTAATTTTGTCTGCTAAACCTGACAGAAAATGATTTTAGTGCTTGCAGCCGCAGCTTACACACTGCTCTTTATGCAAAATAATGGCTTTGCAGTGTTAAACTCAATGTATTCAGCAAGTGGCAAAAATGCTTTTGGTGTGAATGCCTGTTCAGGAGCACCTAAGCCAACACATTGGTCCAATATAAATGAATGAAGAAGCAGTCTGAACGTGGCTTTAGTCTTGTTATCGCCGCTAAGGACATCATGTTGTCACCCGTGTCTGTTTGTTTGTTGGTTTGTGTGTCTGTCAGCAGGATTACGCAAGAAGCACTAAACCGAATTGCACCGAACATGGTGGAGAGACGGGGCATGGGCCAGGGAAGAACCTATTAAGTTTTGGGGCAGATCCAGATCATTAACTATGAATTTCCATTTTTTCCTCTAAGGTCTGGTGTATGTTTTTTCACATTGGCCTTGGCAGAGGTCTGCGCTCTGCTGAGCGCATTTTCTAGCTGGCTTGTTTGTTTGTTGGTTTGCTTATTTGTCAGCAGGATTACGCAAAAAGTACTGAACCGATTTGCATCAAACTTGGTGGAGGGATGGGGCATGGACCAGGGAAGAACCCATTACATTCTCATGCGGATCCGGTTAAAGTGGTGGATCCGGTAATTTATTTCATAACTTTCCAACATTGTTTGATGGAGTATTTTTCTACTTTGCGTTGGTATGTGCTCTTTTTGAAGTTTTGAACCAACTCTGTCTCCTAGAAACGATGTTTATATACAGAAAATGTGCGGCAGCAAATACGTTTCGAAGGAAACATAATGCAGACTGGATTACATTTGTCACAACAAAGTAACTGCTAAATCAATTTAGTACTATATAAATGTCATTCGTAGGATACAGGTCTGGTTTTCATATTCAAAGCAAACACACTGTACATTTTTACAGAGAAATTTTTAAATTCTTGGAGTTATTATAATTTTTATTGAGCATCAGAACAGCTGCTGTAACCATTTTCTCCTCCACTGTGTATTCTGACCTCTCACAGACCACATGAAGCCAGCAAGCCCTGTCTGATAGGATTACAGCAGTAAGCGCTTGTATTTGTATGTAGCTGTCTATGGCTGGCTCTCTGTCCTCTTCTCCCTCTCCCTCCCTCTGTGTGTGTGTGTGTGTGTGTGTGTGTGTGTGTGTGTGTGTGTGTGTGTGCGTGCGTGTGTGTGTGTGTGTGTGTGTGTGTGTGTGTGTGTGTGTGTGTGTGTGTGTGTGTGTGTGTGTGTGTGTGTGCACACAGCAAAGTGTTTGTAACGGCAGTGAACATCGTTGACTAACATAAAGCTGCTTGAACTCTCTGACAGATGGAGAGATGAAAATGAAAGAGGAAGAGAAACGATTGTGTACAACTCGCAGCACTCCACATGAAGAGCCCCCACACCGTTTTATGTCAAGCACCCCCAAACAGTTCTGTATTTGATCACAGACCCCCTTTTTGATAAGTTTTGCGTGCCTACCCCACATTCACAATGTCAGCAGCCTGGTTGATGGGTTGCTCTGGTCTGTAGCTGGTTTGAGCAGCTCTGATGTTAACGGTGTGGTGGTCGAGTGCGGTTCAGTGTTTTTACAGCCGTAGTACAGCCTTACACAATGATACAGCCTTCTTTGGCCAGCTGTAATTATCGAAAATGTAGATAAAAATTCCTGCATGCATCTGTTCCTGACAGTTCTTCAAGACTCTTCAAGACTCTTATTCCTGGAAAATGTATAAATTTGAATGGGTAGAACTTGTTCATAAAGTAAAATCACAGAAACAAGGAAGCGTGAATATCTGATTTGTTGTTGATGCCCAGCGACTGCAAAACTTTCCTCAGCCAACAAGGTTGTTAACCCACTGACCTTACAAACAACAGTTGCTCAGCTCAATTGGAAATTAATGGACTTGTAGCGACTTGTTGATCGGGTTGGTTGCAGTTTACACATAGGGATCCGAATTGGGGAAAGGTTGCTTTGTTGTCTTTTGTCGTTTGTGATTTAAATGTCATGCAATATGAGTTACAGTAGCCAAATTACTATCCTGTTTTTAAGTTATTTTCTTTATTTACATTTTATTTGCTTGTTATATACCTTGGATTTACCACTTGCCTCATGATAAATTTCCTACTCTTGATATAAAATGAATTAATAAGCAAGTATTCGCTATCTTCATAAAAAATTGTTTTCGTTCTTCCACCTCACCTACTGACTGAGAAGGAGGGTACAAGTTTGAATGCCACGGAAACCAAATAATAAACTGAAATGCCATTTTCTTCATCCGGTGCATTTACATACCATTGGTCATCTTTCCCCCATTAAGCTAACTTCTTAACTGTCATGTAAACAAGAAACATGGTTTCTGTATTTGTGGTAGGGGATTACAGGAACCCGATTTCTCTGATGTGTACACAGGAAACTGGGAAAATCCAATTGATGCGTCCTCATATTTAAAAAAATGATTCTGTCCAAAGTCCGACTCAACTGAAATGAAACACGAGGTATCCTGTAGAAGCCTAAATCAGTCTGTTTCCACCACTGAACGTTTACTACTTGTAAGATACAGACACTTTGCCCCCATAAGGAAAGTCTCCGCTCCGTCTGCTGTACGCCTTCTCACTGCGCTGTCGTTCTGCTGCCACAGACACACACAAAACACGTGTGGAAGCAGCATCATGGCATCGACCACTACAGTCAAAAGAAGAGAGCCGTGCTTCCAAAAGAGCTGGGGTAAGGGAGAAAATCTGATTACTGATGCTACATGTTTACATGTGTTTACAGTTACCAGGTTAGAACGGTACAGGTGCGTCGTCTGATTACCCTTGTAACCTGTTTTTCTCTGTGTAAACTGGTTTCTTAATTGTCTGTAAACGCACTGATTGTTTGTCAAGCTGAGCCTGCTGAACTAACTCCCCAATCATAGTACTCAGGTGGGAGAACGGCAGGTTCATTTCCTCAAGGAAAACTTCCCGAATGGTTCAAAAAGTAACTGCCCAAAAAAATGCTTTACCTGCCCAATTAAGTAAAAAGTCGCCACATTGTGTGGAAACACATCCAATCTGGCAACACTGATATAATAAATGCAACCTTGCCTTTTAGAAATTATGGTTTCATCATACTGCAGTAAACTGACTCAACTCACCTGTGAATTTGCAGTTAATTGAAGATAGTGGTTGGCTCTGAAAAACAGCACATGGGTTTGCAAAAGCACAACTTTGTGCCTTCACAACCACCAAGCAATAGACACAGGAGTAGTACACAACAGGCATGACAAACGCTGTACCACAGCCAGCGTCGAAAGACGATTTTAGATGAAATTGGTGAGTGTTTGTACATGTGTTTGTTTTGTACTTCACTTGATCTCTAGGAAGAGGTTGTAAACCTTTACTTTTCTTGTGAGTTGCAGGTCTGATAATTGTATTGATGCAAGTGCTGTGTTCAACAAAGTGGCTTGTTTTACTTTCTTCCATTGATGCAATATTAGTCACACTTTGGAGGTAGTTGGCTAACTGCGGTGAAAAGGATCATAGTGGGTTTCTGGCGGAAAGTACACTACTCTAATTGCCTTAAACCTGTTTCACCCTTCAACCGGTCAATATGCCCACTGTGTGTGTGTGTGTGTGTGTGTGTGTTCCACTGGTCAATAAAGCGTGTGCTAAGAGGCAATTGGTTGTTTTTCCTCAACTTGACACGTTAAATGCAGTCACACTTCAGGTAAACACACACACACGCTCTTACACACACACACACACATACACACACAGACAATGCGCGCAGACATGCTCCGAGGTGATTGGGTAAATGGTATTGATTATGTCCTGTTTTCAACTTATTTTCTCTTATAACCCCTTGGAGCTCAATCACACTCACTGATGAGCATGGAGAGTCTCTTAAATCACACCCACATGCAAACACAAACATTTATTCATAAGTGCAAATGCACCAACAGAGAGAGACAAAGCGCTGTCGTAAATGCCATTTGTTGACCCAAATGGAAAACAAAAATTTCCACTGATAACTTGAATCATTTTAAAAACCACTCTTACTCAGTCATTGTATTGTCTTTTGCTTCCAGTCGATTGTGTTGTGTCAGCCCGATTTAATTGGTTTAGGTTTGAGCTGCTTGAATTGAACCACCCAGTCAAGTGGTGTTTGTATCAGTGGAAAAGAACGACTGGTCACACGGCATGTGCCAGTGTGTGTTCGGTAAAACTTTATTGCCAGACAAAATGGTGATGCTAGAGGATCCTCTAAAAGCTTGATTACAATAATTGACAAGGTTTTTTGAACATTCAGTACCAACATTTTTTTATAATTATTTATTCATATACAACTAAACTGTTTTCCCAGTTAAGGTTTTGTTGGCCAAGTAATCGCTGGCTGGATTAAGCTCAGAGGCAACCTTGTTTTTTTCTTTTTAATAAATAAACTCTACATTTATTAACGGCCGGCAGGTTGCAGGGACGGGGGTTGGGGTTGATGGCGGGTGTACAAAGTGCCTGCCTGTCACACCAGAGATTGGTGTTTGCACCCAGGGTCCTGTCTTTTGTTAGGTTTGGGCAACAAAAGCACTTTGGTTGATGTTAGTGAAAGATGGTGGTTTGGGTTAAATGTAAGTGAACATGTTGTGTGTCAAGTACTGTGAGCTTTTTCTGTATTTAACCACGATCTTTCCCTAACCTTAGCCGAGTGCTACCAGTGCCTAACCATAACAGATATTGCACTGGAAGGTCAGATATTTTCGGTGGAAAACAAACGCGCTGTCTGTGAACATTTTACTGATACGTTCAGTATCAGCGTATTTGCAACTTGCCAAATATGTAAATTAACAACATTTTCCTCATTACGTTAATAGAAAACCCAATCCGGTTGCAAATGCGTTTCCTTCAAAATGAATTCACTGTTGCAAATTAGTTGAACATTAAAGTAACTTCTGGGAGACAGGGTTGCGATTACAGTATGGTATGGTTTAGGTAAGGGAGAGATTGTGGTTATAGTGAATAAACTATGTTTAAGGTATGGGCAACTAAAACACTAGATCAGGGAAAGATTATGCTTAATCGCACTCCAGTGCCCAGCATGAAATCCGGACGCAAAACGTGCTAGTCCACCACCCCCACCACCACACCCTGACGTCTCTACATAAGGGGCACACTTCTTGTAGGACTGGCACTGAAGGTAAATCTTTTAAATGTGAGTATATATTGGCTCTTAGAGAAACTGGGCTGGTTTCATTCTTACTGTTACACCCAGTAAGTGTTTATATTTAGATTTTATTTTTGTAGTGTGGGCCAACATTCCTATCATCAACATTTTTACCTAACAAGTTAATTGCTGAGATTTTTTCCATTGAATTTTAAATTAAAGGAAATTTAAGGTGTTTTGTTTTGTTTTTTACAACCTGGGTCTAATTTTAATACATCATGCCCTTTTTATAATATACAGTATAATTGAGAGATCTGATGTTACAACCTTTCACAGCCTTACCCAGTTGGCTTCCCTTCCAGCAATGTAACTGCATTCCCAGGTCTCACCAATTAACTTGTGTGTAAAACGTTATTATCGGCGATACGAATTAGGGTAAAAACTAAAAAAATAAGACCCAGGTTGGACTTTTTTTTCCCCGCCTCAATAAGATTCCAGTGGGACCAGATGAAAGACACATATAACAACAACATAGGTTATATCTGATGTTTTAAGGCTCTCAAATATGCAACCTGAGCAGGATATTGTACTTTAACTATGTCACTCACCTTAGAGTCACCTGTGTATTCATTTCCATATTGGTAGATATATGTAAGTAAATCTGTTATATTTAATAACTAAAAAAAAATCTGCACTCCAACAGGCAGAGATACAGACAGGAACGGTCATTTTCATGTGCACGTGATAAAAATTCTCATTCTAAAAGAGAGAAAACGACAAAGAGACAGAAATAAATGCCAGAATTTTAATTGTGATTTTTAAGGATTGGTTCACCCAAATTACAAAAAAAATGTTCTGTATAATTCTCACCAAGGTGGTATTTGGCCAAGCAGATAGTTTATGCTTTACCAGCTGAGATGTCTGAGATATCTGCCTCCGCCCCAAAACAATGGAGGTAACAATGGAAGTTCTCATTGGAACTTCTTACCTGCTAACGCTGTTTCTAGAGAGACATGTTGCTGCAGAGTTTTTTTGACATGTATTTTGTCAACGTTGATCACACAGCAAACCAAATTTCATTCACCCTCATTGTGTTGTGCTGGCAGCAGAAATCTCAAAACCTGCGCAAATCAAATAAAACTATCAGTTTCGATGGATAGTACTTGGGACAAGTGAGAATATGTTTTTGTAATTTTGATGAACCTTTTAGGATGCAAGATGACAGTCACACCATACACAGACACTACTACTACTCCAAGCTGGCGCTCATGCAGCAAGGACCAGCGCTGGGATGGGAACGCTGTTTTTTTTTTTTTTTTTTTTTTTTTTTAGAAGCAGGAGTGTGAGCTTTGACACCCTCGCAGCATCCAAGAATAAATAATTAGCGGAGTTGGCACCGGAGAAGACGGCAGACATAGATGTCATTATTTACGCCAGATTATGGACACATACACACACTGACTCACACATGCGTGCATTTACACATTCACACACACATTCTTGCAGATGAGCAGTGGGTGATCAGCTTTTTCATTTGGCAGGTGCCTCTAGGGGCGTCAGATGTAGATTTACATTGTAACGCATCCCAAACTGTAGATTTTTACTGATCTGGTTAAGGTTTGCTTTTCAATTTTTTTGCTCCATTTTTAGTCAAACTCGTGCTGTAGCTCTAGTTGTGGATATTTTGGTTGATCGGCTGGTCCTCCACTTTGGTCCAGAACGAAATATCTTTCCGGCGAATTGCCGTGAAATTTTGTACAGACATCTGTGGTCCCAAGAGGATGAATCCTGCCGACTCTGATGATCCCCTGACTTTTTTCAAGCACCACCATGAGGTCAAAACTTTAATCTGATTAATGATCAAATATCTGCAAAACTAACAACATTCCCATCAGCCTCAACTGTAGTTTGTGTTTAGTGGTAATTAGCAGACATTAGCATGCTAACAAGATAAAATGAAATAGTAAACATGGTAAACATTATACCTTCTAAACATCAGCATGTTAGCATTGTCCTAATGAGCATTTAGCTCACTAGAGCATTTACTAAATACAGCCTCACAGAGCTCCTAGCACGACTGTAGACTCTTAGTCTTGTTATATAAAATCATACATATTAGCATCGCATTAGCTAAATAACTAGTAGAATTGGTTTAAAGGTGATATATATAAGTTTTTGCTATCGCTACATAGCCAACTTTAGCATTAACAGTCGTTTACTTACCAGTGTAGAAGAAACGTTGCAAGTTCAGCATCAAACTTAATTAATTTACGCCTCCCAACTTCTTCTTACTATCTCATGTTTGACTGAGGGCAGACTGGACGCTACAGTTACAAAAGACACGGGCCGGGGCTAGCTGGTTAGCATGCTAACTTCAGTAACAGAAAAGAAGTGATAAAAACAGAAGCAAAAAAGGGATAACGAAGGCGTTGCTTTCCACCGCTGGAGACATTCCTTGGTAAAGGAATGAAGTTGGCTATGTAGCGATAGCAAAAAAACTTGCATATGGCACTTTTAAAATCTCTTTATTTATAGCAGAAAGTTTAAAATTACCTTCATGTTGGAGGTTTAGCAGTCGTCTTTGGTCTGTTTCAGTGATATCGTGGATGTCGTAGGTCCTCTGCAGCTCTTAGCAGCACTGACTTAATGTTGAAATGATCATGTGTTAATAATCCAAAATTTGTCTTTTCATTAAGTGGCTCCTTCAATGAGACAGACTTAAAGACAGAATGCACATGGCCCCGCTAATGTCATCCGTCCCTTTCACTTTCCTTAAAAAAGTGTTTAGTTTTTGAAAGGCTATGAGATCTGTCGTATGCTGTAAGTCTGACAAAAGGAAAAAGACATTTTAATCATTGTTAAAGGAATAAACTCTCCCAGAGCAGCATCATGCTGAATGTACATCCCTTCTTTCATTTGTCACTTGCAGTGGTAGTGACAACTACATATTCAACACAAGTGTTTGACATAGTTTAATGATCCTATAGTCTCTTTGTGTCTTTCAGAATCTCTTTATGCTCACTTTTCTTTTCTCACATTTTCAGACATTTCAATACTCCGATCTTTCTAAATCACTAGCTCTGCCACTCTCTTCGCCTTTTCATCCCCATCTCCCTTCAATCTGCCCCCCCCGTACCTCTCCAACTCATTTCACGCGAACATCCAGACGTCTGTAGAATCACATCTGGAAACAGCATTTAGCTCTGGTTGAGTCTCAGGAAGTTTTCACACTTCACGACTCATTAACCTGCAGACCTGCGGGCCTCCCAAGCAAGAGAGAGGGCAGCGGGGGAAGTGAATGGTGGACGAGGAAGGACAGATAGGGGGATGATGGGTTGGATACAGGAAGGAAAGGGAGATGGAGGAGGAGGGCTGAAACCAAGGAAAATTGAGTGGCCAGGCTCAGGTAATGTGAAAGTTGAATTACCACATTTAGGCACCAAAATGTGCCCGATTCACCTGACTAGTCAAAAACATCTTGGTTTGTTTTAACTGGTAGATGACAGGTGAAAACACTGTCAGTTTTAGCAGCTGAAAGGTAGAAAAACAAAAAAACAAAAAGAGGGATCCTTGAGTAAAAGAAGTCAAAGGACAAGCTGAATATGGAAGACAAACAGGAAGAGGTGCTAAGAAGTCCAGAAAAACAGATCTTACTGCGGACAAGAAAGAGGGGTGATGAATTAAAGACCAGGTGTGTGTGTGTGTGTGTGTGTGTGTGTGTGTGTGTGTGTGTGTGTGTGTTGTCCAGGGTGTCTGTGTCCAGCCCTCTGTGAGTAATGTGTCTGAAAGAGGAGCTTTCCTAATGAAACACTTTTCCCGGAGTGATAATTACACAAGTAGAAAGCAAGAACACCTCCAGTCAATGTGTGAAACTTAGCTTACTAAAACACAAAGCTCCTCCCAGGCTACTCCGTGTGTGTGTGTGTGTGTGTGTGTGTGTGTGTGTGTGTGTGTGTGTGTGTGTGTGTGTGTGTGTGTGTGTGTGTGTGTGTGCGTGTGTGTGTGCGTGTATGTGTGTGCGTGCGTGCCTGTATTAGGGAAAGGCTGTGTATATGGGAGGCTGACATTCTAAGCTTTGCTTAATAATCAGCCCAATAAGTGAGAGCAGACCTTCTCCCAGATGTGTTTGTGTTTTTCTTTTGCGGGGATACACAAGCTGACATTTACATGAGCTGAAGAGGCTGATTTAATGCATCCACTTTCTATAAGCTTATTGTATATCAAGGCTGCTTTCAGTCCCAGGGGGTCAAAAATGATTTTTTTTTTCCCCCCCCTCCCCCTCTCCCTTTGGTTTGTTCTTCCCTTTTCCTTCCGATTTCAATCTGTCTGGCACAGCTGACTGACAGCCTCTGCTTTCACCGCATGTCACAGTGGTTGAAATTTCACTGAGGGGCTCGATGCAGATAAGCAGTGAAGATGTGGATAAGCAGTGACAGAGCCGGGGCTTAGATGGGGAGAGGAGAGGATAGGAAAGATAAAAAAAAATTTCGATATGTACTGGAGATGCACAAATACACAAAAGATACCTGTGCCTTTAATGGATTTTGCAGGAAATCTTGTATCACACTTTGACAGCCAAAGAATTTAGTTAAACAAATCAGACCTAGACCAGCAGAACAATTCAATTATTCTGCGTGGCTTTAATAAATGTTTGATATGCATTACATGGGAACTTTCTAATTCAAATTTTACGATTTAACAGTTAGGGCTTTTCCCATTAATTCTTGACACACAAAGTTACAAGTTTCATTCCAGGCGTTTATTAAATAAATATGAAAAAGTCTAACAAAATTATAGTAGGACCAGGAAAGAGTGGAGATTAGCGCACATGAGTAAAACAAAAGTTTCAACTACCGGTGCATTTATAATACAAACTCCTGGCATGTGCAGCGCTGGAATCTGTCAGATGAAGTATTTAATTCTTTTGTTTAATAGATTTTTCCACCTTTCAGTAAATATGGAAATACCCTTGCTCCTTTGGCACATGCAGACTTTTTATAAAATGGTGTAAGCAAATCTGTCCGTTTGTCCTGTGCTTAGTGTTGATGAGATTTCGAGTCATCTGTAATTCCTATAGACATCCATAATGTTTTCCAACTGGCAGATTTACAAACAGTAGCATCTGGCGACTCTACTTATGGGTGGCTTTAGCTACCTGTTCAAAACTCCCTTAACAAAATTCAAGGATTACCACCCTCTGGGATTTTCTTACCTTGTCCCTTACAGAAATAACGCTTGTCTTTCTTCAGCGCAAGAAGAAGAAATTAAACGCAGAATTCAATGTACCGGCAGCAGTTAATCCAGTATCCCCTCATTCCCTGACTGAAAACACGTGAACACATAACAGACATTTAAAATATGGTCAAATCAGACCAACAAACCTACTCAAAACTGTATTTACAATTCATTTACTCAATTTACATGCGTACTTAATGTCCTTTTTGGGTACATTTACCCTCACAGACTACAGTTTTCCCTCTTTTGCACGTTACCATCAACCCGCCATGTTTCAGTAAGGATTTCACTAAGCACTTTTTATCATGGATAGATTGAATGAGGAGCTCCACCTTAAGTGTCTTCCCTTTAGATAAAGAGAAGTGGGGAGTGACGTGGGCATGGCTGATATAAGCAGTCTGTTGAACCTGAGATCTTTTGCAATTTCATAAAAATTTGAACAGTCTGGAAGGGAAGTGGGTTTGAATGCATGTTGACTATGTTGTTGGTTTTGTTTTCTCGATATAGAACATTTTGTTATATGGACCTGAAAGGACTTTGTCTGCCTATGTGAAACTTTTCTGTTTACACGTGAAAACGCGATTCTTCATATGTGAAATCTCCAAAAAACCCACAAGCTTACGTCTGACTTCATTATGTGAACTCCTGGCTATATATACTTGTCTAACAGATGTTAACTTGTCAACTTCTTACATGTAAAATCAGTTTACATATCACAAATTGACATAACATGCTTTTTTTCTTTTTTTTTTTTTTACCTAGTCACATGTGACTAATTTCATGGGGTATCTAAATCATAAAAACTCAGGACATAGTAGACAGGCAGTAGAAATCGGTGAGATTTCAAGAATATTTGCCAAACAATGTTCCAGAGTGCTTATGGAGGCTGCTGCTTTGGATCATTTCCATACTTAAATTCTAAATTTTAAGACCCTTATAATTTGGGTTGAGGATTTTGACAATTTAGTTTCTACTTAGAAACTGCAGGAAATTACCACATCATTACAAACATTTTGTAAAAGAACACTGCCGGTTGTCCCATTCAGTGTTCAACATTCAGATAAACCAAATATAAAAACAAGTTTAAAATACAGTTTAGAGTTGGGATGCACATGTTGTTCTTTTGAATTCATGAGCAGACCGAATGAAAACCCACTTATCACCTTGCCAATTAGTTGCTCGATGGCTTTCAGCTGAAATTGGCTCATCCACAGCAGCCACTAAATGAAAAGAGATGCTTCAGGTTTCCTGTGTGCCCCCTTGAATGAATCAGATATGAACAAACCACCTCAAAGCTTTTGTCCGTCGAATATTTGATTGCTTGCAAACATGCAGCATGTGAGGAACATGTTACGCCATCTCACCTCTATAGAACAGTGGATAGTAAACTCAGTTAATGGCTCTGGACTCAAAACAACAGTACTGTGGCTTCACAGTAGAGCACAAGGCGTTTCTCCCATTGTATTCGCATTTAACCGTCGACTTTTAATCTTAACTTTGTTGCTGAACATGAAAACGTCTGTTGGGTTGATTAACAATATGTTGTGGCTTCCAGTTACCTTTGCCCTTTATTTTGGGACCTAAAAAAAAAAAAAAAAGGTATAAAAGGTAGTTTATGAACAAGAAATACTGAAGACAAACAGCGCTGGGAGAAAATATGCTCAAATCGTCTGCATACATAAAAGTATTACTCACAAGATGATGGAAAACATGTAGAGTCTGCGGACGAGTCGTCTACAGTGTATACAGGTTAAAGAAGAATGAAGATAATCCCTGCCTAACCCCTTTAACCCCACTATCTTATCTACGAAAATGTGAATGGTCTGGTAGATACACCAGTACACAGATTCCTGGTTAGACATATAGGTAGTCCTCTAAAACACATTTTAGGATTTTTGTTTTTTGTTTTTGTTTGTTTTGTCATGATTAATTCAATCAAAGGCCTCGTTGGCATCTGAAAAACAGGTGGGTATGGTGGAAATGTGACTGTGAGGGATGTACAGTATCTGGGCCCTGTTTGCTTTTAAAGCACAAAAAAAAAAAAATAGACAGACTTTCATTCTAATCTTTCCACTACATTTCTCTCAATCACCCTGACAAGGACGGCAGCAAGCGCCGTTATACTTCTGACTAGTGATAGTCATGTGACTTACTAACTAACTTCATTTAGTGATTTAACTTGGCACAACGTTTATGGCAAAACCTGAAAGCAGTGATATCATAGATTCAGGAAGAATTTCATGAATTTAAAACATGAATATAGTTACTAAGTGGGCACATTTTTGATGCTAAGTAGAAATGTGAAAATGTTTCACATGCCACACATATCATCTTTTTTTAATGGTTTTTAACACTTCACACAGGTCTCGCTATCGTGCCCCGAGAGAAGTCATCAACAGTAAAGACTTAAAAGTAATGCCTCTGCCACCATTTAACTATTTCATCTGTGCCACTTGCACCGTCAGCATTGGGTGGTAAGGGTGCGGCATCGGTGCGCTTTTAAGCGCAAACAAGGGTTTAAGTTTTCCAGCCTTAACCCACAGGATAGAGTTCAGCCACAGGTTCAAGTGAACCGATTTAAACTGCTGAGTTATTGAGTTCTCAGCCCACAATTTGTGTGCGTGGGCAACACAATTTTCGGTTTTGTAATTTAATGCTCGCTGGCACTTGCAGTTACTTCCTAAGGTTTTCACGTACCCACTCTTGCACCTTTGACCTCATCACTTAATCTTTTTTTTTTTTTTTTTTCAACGCACGCTGCTGATAATTCATCTGAGGGAGTTCTCATGTTGATTCGAGCAATGGAAGCGCTCTGAAGCAAGTCACTGAATATCATCGATGCAAAATACAAACAGGGCTTTTACTTCATAAGATCCTGCACCTCACTGTGTTGTTATACGTATGTGCCCTGACACGTTGACAGTCGAGCGGTAAGGAGCAAGTCTCCAAAATCCATTTGAGACATCTCTGTGTAAATGTGTCAGTCTTTTTCCTCGGCACAAAGAACCATAGACAATAAACCTCTGATGAGAAGCAAAAGTGGAATAGAAATATCCATTTTTGCCCCAGTGTAGATCGGATATATTTGGGATGGACTTCCTCACCCCTAAATTTTAAGTGCAGCATTGACACCAAGCAAACTTGCTCCAATTTCACGGGGACACATGGTGTGGGAGTTGTGTTCTTAGTCAGAAATGAAAAAGGAGGCCCTGAAGATGACACAGATACACGTTGCCAAATGCTGTATGTTGGCTGCATATGAAAAGCTGTTGTGCTGCATCTGCTGTGTCTGATGGACAGTGTGAGGTGTCGGCGATCTCCGCCGCTTGAAGCTTGTAATAAAAGAATCGGTGGAGCTGCCCACAATGTCCTGTACCGCCTGCAAACGCTCACGCACAAAGCATCAGGCACACTGTATAACCTGCCAGTGTGACCGGCAACGCGCAAACTAGAGTGGCAGCAGTCTCTCAGTAAAAAATGCGGTGTGTAATATGTTTGGCTGCCTGCGTACTGTGACCCTATAAACAACACAAACCCACAAATTCACATCCTCTCAGCCTTTATGGTGCTGCTTTCGCAGTTCCAAAGAAAAATGTCATGCTCGACAGGAGAGGCTTTTTCTTTCTGAGCGGTTGTAAATGTATATTTTGAGAAGGTGTAAAAACGCCATAGATCTATTCTCCAAGTGTACATGAGGGCCTGTAAAGTCGCTGCTTGTTTTGTCTTACCATGGCTGTCTATTTGTTTTTGGTTTTTTTGGTTGTGGCTGTTTCTTCCTTATACTCACAAAGACAGCTACAGATGTTTAGCCTCGCAGCTGTGCGCGCTGATTTATCCCTCGTTGAAACCGTAAACTCGTAGCAACTTTGCAAATTTGGAATGGGGAATATGGAAATATTGGTCGACTTCCACGGAAAATCACAGAAAACCACAGAATAAAACGTAAAAGTGAGTCTTGCGGCTCGAATGGATGTAATGGAATAGGACACATAGGTGCTTATTATCATACTTATATAATTAGCATGTAATCTGCTAACCAACGTAACTAGCCACGTTGGCAGAGTAGTTAAACTACTTTTTTGTCAGGCAATTTTGCTGTTATCAGGTGTCATGGTTAAGGTTAACAGGTACAGGAATTGCTATTTAGTAAAACACACAACTTTAGGGATATGTACTTCCGACTATACTGCACTCAAAATGATCAGTAAAACATGTAAACCTTTGCTCCCCCGGTGAAATGTTCTTTTTCATCAACAGCATAGAGAAATAATTTGATTTATAGATAATGTGTAATTAAGACAGCCAGGCTTAAAACAGACATTTTTAGCACAAAGACAGTAAGTGTTGGGAACCTAAATGATACAATCAGAGGTTTTCTGTAAAGGCTGCAAAAAAAAAAAAAAAAAAACCCTCAGTGTATTCCTATTTTGACATTGGATCTCTATCCCCAGGTCCATGCCCGCAGTTTGCAACTCTACAGACATCTATATTAGGAGACACTGCCACATCTGACGTACATGCAGCTCACACTGAAGCAAAGTGGGTACCGCAGGAAAATGTTCCATGTGTTAGAATTGTATTTGAAAGTGAGTCTTGAATGTCATGAATTTTGAAATCCAATAACTATTAATCCAGTTTCCAGGTTAGCTGCTATTTCAGCTACAGGCTAATAAGCATATGGGCTGAAAACAACTGAGTCAGCACCTATTGACTGCTGGGTTTTGATTTGCTAATGTTGTTTTTTTTTTGCAACTGAGGACACATAGCCAATTATGCGTTTTAAAACTTTTTTAGTGGGGCTCGATAAATCCCCCCCTTAATGTCAAATATGGCCGCTGTGGTTTCCCAACGATGAGACGAGCAAGTCAGGCTCAGGGAAATAAGTCGGCTTGTTAACTTTAAAGGAGCACTCCACTGATTTTTACATGTGAAGTTGAGTGCACTCGTCACAAGGAGCATGACCCAGAGTGTGAAAACAGTTGTATAATTTCTTCTGTGGCTCTGGAGGAGCTTTCCAAACTCTGAAAAAAAAAAAAAAAAAACCTTTTTGGGCTTGAGGTTTAACCTGTGTCCACAGAAAGCCTGCTAGCTATATATGGGGTTTGAAACAAGCGGGCATTTAGGATGCGGAGGGGATCTAATGAAAGCGGCTGTTGAGTTGCATTGTGGGAAACGTAGGCTCCATTTTTGGAGCTTGACCTTCACATACTAGACACTAAAAGTCAGGATATCTCGGCCTGCGCTGCTGTGATCCCGATCATTCTTCAACGTGCTCTCGTGAGTCTTCCAGGACTTAGTTAAACTGGGCCGCTTGCGCTTACCCGAGTATTTCCGTTTGATGCTACTTTATACCTACACGTTCTCCTCCACTACAGTTTTGACAGCTGTGTTTACGCTACCAATTAAGATTTTACTCACGAAATCTGATTTATGATGAGCTAATAAAATGTGAGGCGCTGTTGTAGATCAAACTGCCCAACAGTATGTATGCTGCTGACACATAATCGGATCTTTATACAAACCTGGTTATGAAGCATTTTAAACAAATTGAATTTATTGGCACTGTTACATGTTTATGTTAAACTGGTGTGATCCACATGGATGGAAATCTCATACGCATTTGAAATACATATATCTTAAATATTAGGCTAAACATTTTTGGAGCGTGTAAAATGGGATATTCTGTGTTGGAAAGTAACGAAGTACCTTTACTCAAGTACTGTAAATAAGAACAGTTTTGAGGTACTTATACTCACTTACTTATACTTTATACTCTACTACATTTCAGAGGGAGATATTGTACTTTTTTTTACTCCGGTAGCTTTACCTGACAGCTTTAGACACTTTGCAGACTCAAACATACGAACAACAGATCAAATGTAAAGTGTTGTTCTCGACCCAGCCATGAATAGAATTGTTCAAATTCGTTCCACGTCGACTAACTACAGCAGTTAAGTGCTGCGTACACGCTGATGTGCCAGTAAGATAATATATATACAGAGCTGGAAAGTACCGTAACTAAGTAAATTTACTCATGTACTGTACTTCAGCAGTTCACCGTTTCTCACGCGTGACATGTGATCATCATGATAAAATAAACTCACAACACAGCAGTTAAAATTAGCTTTAGCAGCACCTTGACCAGCTACAACTGTAAAATTCTGTTAAGACGATAATGCATCAGCAATATTACTCAAATAATATATTGTATAATTACATAACAATCACAGGGGTCCCTTTTTGCTCCTTTTTCTTAATTTTTTGCTAATTTTTTACTTTTAATTTGCTGATTCAAGCTTATTTTTCCTCTACTTTTTGAACGCAGGGCTTTTACCTGTAATGGAGAACTGTCAAAGTGCTGCTTCTCTGCTTTTGCTGAAGCAGAGGCTCTGATTACTTCCTCCACCTCTCGTTATATATATATAAAACGGTCAGGTCCATTTCTCTGCATTGTTTTTACACCGTGCATTTTCGCCAAAGACTTTACCTGCTTCTACCTACGTATCATTTTCAATACAGCAGTTTTACCAGCCGTGGAGTCTTTCTACGTTGTGATAGTGCTAAACTTGCTCTGCCCGGGCAGGGGATCTGACCGCTGCCTCCGCCACTGCTATGGCAGATGCAATGTGAGGCCTTTTTTAAAGGCTGCGGCTAAGCAGTCGAAGGTATAGCCGAGAGAAATATATGGTCAGTATTGATGATCGATATGGGATGAGATTGTTTTGTGTGTGAATCATTTGTCAGGAAATGTATCTCTCACTTTTATGCTTCAGTTAACCCCAATCAGTTAGTGCCAGACCTCTATTGAACAGTTTGTCTCTCTTATACTGTACATAAATAACACATTATTGCTGTGTGTGTGTGTGTGTGTGTGTGTCTGTTTGTCTGTCTGTGTGTTTAACTCTCTGATGCTGAATCAATGCTTCACCTCAGGGATGGCACAGTGGAGGTGGGGGGGGGGGGTGAGGGAGGGTCGGATGCCAGGCTCGTTCTTCACACTTTTTTTTTTTTTTTTATTTCAGGAAGGGTGTGTGCGAAATAATACCCGCTCATTAGGAGCGCGCCGGTCCCCGGTTAATTCATCCTGGACTGTCATGGGCTTGTGTACGACCCCCGGGTAACACATAAATCACACGCGGAACCGACCGGTCGACCGGCGAGCTCCATGCCCCTAACGCGGCTGATTTATCAACCAAATTACTGCCGAGTCCTGCTCGGCACCAACACTTTGCCGAGGAAATCACCGACTAACCCCTGAGCGAACCGATTTATTGAAAAGCTGTCCCCCTCCACTTCCATCTCCCCGCCCTGCCCCGCTTTCTGTGTCACTCCACTCATCTCTCACTGACTTAATTAAAATCTATCCCGTTGGCTCGTTGGCATTTATTACAACCACTGGGCTGACGAAACAAAGAACGCGACAAAAACCAAAGCTGCTTTATGCCCATAAACGTTCATTACACTACAACACACCCCTGCGCGCGCGCGCACACACACACACACACACACACACACACACACACACACATGCGTGCGCTCCTCCAGACTGTACTTATTGGCATTTAAACGAGGTGTGTGTGCCTCAGTCAACATCTAGAAACACCAAATAGGGATTTGGGATTTCGAGAAAGAAAAAAAAAAAAACTACTAGGTGAAAATTAACCCTTGGCCTCCTTCCTCATGCCCCACTTCCGTGTGTGTAAAAAAATGAAAACAATTTCTGCAAAATCCAACACCTTTTTCTTTAAATATATTTTTCCTCTTCCTCTCACCTTATTGAAATCCAAAAATCTAAACAAGCATTGAAGCAGTCGCCCTTCCCTTTGCAACAGACTGAACTTGCACATTTGATAGAGTAAGGAAATGCAAAAAAAAAAAAAAAAGACCATAAAGCCTTGTTATTACACCAAATAAGGAAATGTGTCATGTTTTTTACATGTCATGTGGGCTATAAATGAACAAATATAAACTCACTTTGTTGCCAGAAAGTCATTTGCAGACAACAGTACAGTACGTAATCCAGTGACACTGGGACCCCAGTGAAGTCTTAACTCCCTAGACTTAGAAACTGTTATAAAACTCCAGTAAGAGAGATCCAAATGGACTTAACCTGGATTTGGGAGGGATAATGCTGCATTAAAAAGACCAGTCACGTATCAGAGATCATACGAAAGTTCATTGTGTTTAACCATGTTTTACAGCTGGGGTCTCAGAGACCTCAGACAGAAATAATGGGACTCTTCTGCTGCAGACTCCCGAAACCTGTCACCAGTTCAAGAATCATGCTTAAAAGCAACTCTCGGAAAATTAGGAGAGGTCCTGAAGTAACAGGCGGATAAAACAATGTTAAGCCTGTTTTTTTTTTGTTTGCTTTGTTTGTTTCTTGAGCTGCGAAAGAGGCCTCCAGGAGCCCACACCGAACATCAGGATTAAAAACGAGGTGCAGCTGCACTCAGTTTCAAGAGGAGGAGGCCCTGAACTTGGGCTGAAGGGCCCATAAAGTACTGAACTCATAAGTTTCTCTTATAATTCTAATTAGCTTTCACCTCTAATTAGTTTCGAGAGAATCAAGATTCTCTTTAATGGGTAAGAAGGGTCATTGATTTTGAAATGGCTTAGTGATCAGTCGCTCGTTCGGTAAATTTGGTTTCGGGTAACTCAAAATAAAAATGTCTGATTTAGGGAAAAAGTTAACTTTACTTTTGTTTAATCTGTTTCCTCGTTGGGGCATGAAAGTTGAGTCCGGACCTTGGAAATAGCAGTAGATCTAGTTTCCCGGAGCTTCGATTAGCTGTGGTCAGTGATCCACAGATGAGTAATGAAAATAATAATAATAATAATCATAATAATATCTTTATACATACAGAACCTTTTAAAAAAAACAAAGTCACAAAGTGCTTTACAGTAATGATGAAGACCGTGAGATGTGGTTGAAAGCTCCAGCTTTTTTTTTTTTTTTTTTTGTGACACCCCCTTAATGATTCATTAGATTTAGAGATTTTTATTAGCGCCTACATGGTTGAACTAAAGACATTCAGAGTAAATCTTTCACGCTGAATAAGGTGGAATAAACTCTTAGGCCTATAGCTGTTGTGGCTTTTTAAAATAAATAAATAAAATACCACCTTCAACCATTTTAGCTAGATGGGAGTTTAGGCTCAACATATATCGACGTATCACCGGTTTTGTCAGTCAAGTGGGTCCAACGGAGGATCCACTGACGTCTGACGCTGGCTCTAGGCCCATCCAGTCCGGATCAAGGACGCCTGAACCTAATGAGAAAAGCTGCTAATTGACGTCGTCAGAGTCAGGGAGTGGTAGAGGTTGGTGGGGGGGGGGGGGGGTAGGTTCTTGAAATTACGTCGATAATTAATTGTGCAAATTTGTTTATATTAAATAAAAATAACACGTACTGAAGAACTCAATTAGCGTTAATTAATCCTACTTCTAAATTGCGTCAGAAGAAAAAAAAAAAAAAACCCAACAACCCGGACCGGAGGACTCTCTCTTCTTCTCTGACATTATTTCTGATTCTTTCTAACCTCAGGGCCCCCCCCCCCCACCCCTTCACTCTTGGAGGTTAGGCAGCCATTGGACCTTCTCCTCTCTTCTCCTCTCCTTTTCCCCCCCTGTCTTTCTTTTTTTCCCTTCTCCCTCTTGCCTCCTCTTGAGAATTGGAAATGGGGGAAGGAGACGGGGAATGTGCAAGGTGCTAAATTAGCTGGCTGATCCGCGCTCATCGCCGCATACACATCCCCCTATTACGGCGCCCCAGCGCCGCTTAATATTCCGGGCATGGCGGGCGCGTCTACAGAGCAGATTTATCAAATGGGAAAATGAATGTATGATGATCAGTTAAATTGAAAATCAGCGCCCCGGTGACAGGCCGCACTGACACCTCGGTAATTAGAAAGAAAAATGATGGCGTCCGAATGCATAATAGAGCAAAAACAATTTACACTGTCCCCCCCCACGCCGTAATGATCGCGCGTTCAAATTGAAAATTTCTACCCGGTTGAAATTGAATTCATAAAGTGTGATGCATGAGCGGCACGGTCACAGCGGGAGGGCCTGCCCGGTCCGGGCTCGGCTTGATCGATTGGTTGTTTCTGTTGGTACCACCAAAACGCCCCCCCCCCCCCCTCCCTCGGTCTCTCCCTCCCTCTCTCTCCATCTCTCTCTCACCCACTCAGTCCACTCAGTGTTTTATGTTGTAGCCCTTCAACTAACTAACTAGACAAATAGATCTCTGGCTGCAACTTCATTTTATATTAAAAAACACACACACACACACACACACACACACACACACACACACACACACACACACACACACACACACACACACACACAAAATCTGACATACAGGACTTTTCTCTCCCACATTCGTAGAAAAGTAATGATTCTATTTTGTAGTTTTGACAAGCAGACTGCAGCTCAGTGACATTCATTTCAAATTTCTGAAAAGGAAAATACCAAACAAGTGTACAAAAGCTGGGAAAATCACATAATGTTTTAATAATAGCCTGTGTCTGGATCTTACGTACAGCTGAAACGCAGCGAAGGACTTATCTTGGGGGGGTGATTTCATTATTTCCAAATTAATTAAAGCTACACACACACACACACTTTAATAAAGCGACACACTATTTATATATAGTGAGCTACTTAAAAGTTGAGCTGAGTAAATGTTATGATTTTTACAGTTACATTTTGGTTCCTCGTTTGGAGCTTTAAAGCTGTTCTGCAGTCTGAATGATCCGTTACACCTCCGGTAATGCGGGGGCCCATTTTATGTCCATAGCTTTTAGGCAACAACGTGGTACCTCTCTTTTTTTTTTTTTTTTTTTTTTTTAAAGTTTATCTCTATAATTATTTGAAAAAGTTCATAATTTTACAACAAAGACTCACTTTTCATTCATTATGTCTCCACACACACACACACACACACACACATATTACAAAGGCCTTTGCAGAGGGGAGATCAAACCTATATTTTCTAATTAATCGCACTCTTGAAACTAACCGATTATAACAAAGCACCCCCCACACACACACACACACACACACGCACACACACACCGCTTCCAAAAAAGAGAATAAAAGTAGAAATTTCACACAGCGCACGCGGAATGAACGATTTAATGTGATTGTTTCGGTCGAAGGGGACGTTTCCTGAGGCCTTATGGGAAAATAATGTCCTTATGAATTAAATAATAGGGTTATTACTTTCATTGATTTTAGCTGTCTGGGAATTTAGTGTTCAGCTTCGGTCTTAACCCATCCTCCTCCCGCCGTTTTTCACTCGGGCTCCCTCCTCGCCCCCCTGTCTAATTATTTTCCTATAAGCCCCCCGCTTCCTACAGCGCAAATAGCAGAGTCACTGAGCGAAAATTATGTAAATATTATTAAAGGGACTCAGGCGCGGAAATTCATTTTAGGTCGGCGCGGCAAAAGTAAAGCTCTGTCCCTCGGATCCCCCTCAATTTATTTGCAAATAAAGGCGAGGTGACCGGGAGGGATCGGGGAGAGGCTATTTAGCCGGGCTGTCAGCGCGGCTCCTCCGCGCACCGGCTCGCCAGAATTAATGGTTTTAATAATTGGGATTTTAGTTTCCAGGGAACCGGTGGCGTTTACACTTCATGAGCTAAACGCACTCTTCCCAAAAGAGGGGTGCGCGCGCAGTGGGCGCACACCTGCACGTTTGGGAGAATTCGTCTCGTCTTGTGTGCCTAAACATCTCTAATTCAGCCATTTTTCACTTTCTTCTACTTTGTTTTTTTGGGGTTTTTTTTTCGCGCTCAGCCAACAATTGGTCAAAAATTTTATTTTTGCGAGGCTGGCACATCTCTCGCCTCCTCTCACCCCCCCACCCCCGTATCTTTGGGCTATCTGTCTCCTCCCGAGGGACTCGCAGTCCTATTAGAACAAATGACGAGGGGCCCGGGCGCTTTTGTAGAAAGGCGCAGGCGGGCGGGCGCGCGCCTGTCCTATTATGTGCGACACATGATCAATAGGGCGATAAGGCGGCAACATCAATATAAGCGACAGAACAATGAGGGATATCATCGAACATCTATCTTAATATAGCCGACTACAAGGGCCGTCTGACAACCGCGGCAGCTCATGAAAATTCCGCCCCACGAATCTCCCACCATCTCATCCTCCTCCTCGCGCTCAATACTCTATGCGCACTCTGCGCGCGCGCCCGCACACACACAGACACACACAAACACACGCGCGCGCAGGCACACGGTGCAGCTGGCGCGGCTATTATTTTCTCATTTCAATTTGACACCCCTGCCTTTCATGCTAATTCTATTATTGTAGGAAGTTTATGTGATTCCATATCACTAGAAATCGGTAATGTCTAATAACCCTTTGGGCTGAAAGGAGGGGAGGGAGGGAGGAGAAAAAAAAAAAAAAAAAAAAAACTGCCTCGAGACCCGCGGCAGCCAGTGGGAAAATAATTACTTTCATATCAAAACTCAGCAGGAGGCGCAGGGTCCTATAGCCCGCGGCCACTAACCTCATTCCAGCTCGGCCTTTCAAATGAATAAATTTGTTAAAGCAATAAATACAAACAGCCAGACGGACTTGAGCCCCAGCTCCGGCTCACTACACAGAGAAAAGGGGGATTTATCTGCTGTAACACGACAAAACTCCAGCCGCCATGATCCGAGGTTCTGCCACACAGCGACCCCCCCACCCCCCCTCGAAAGGGCCCTGGAAAGACAGTGATTCAATTTAAACAATAAGTTTATTTATCAAAATGTTTACATATAAATATCATTTTCTCATTTTTTTTTTTTTTTTTACAATATCTGAGGATTTTTGTTGTGTGTAAGATGTTTATTGTAGCCTAGTTTTTGTTACAAGTTGGTCACCAAAAAAAAAAAAAAAAGAGGGAAAAAGAACCTGCCTCTAAAGGTGTTTGGGCCTAAAGCCTGAATATGAGGACAGCCCCAGCTTTTGGGGGCCATCTGGATTGATCACACGTTATGATTAAAAAATAGATGAGAATTAAGTCTCCTGATTCCTGATATGTTTTAGAGTTTCTCAGCAGAGCTTTGGGAATGTTTGAATAGTCTGAGCGGTGTTCCTGGTCCTTTGTTTATGTTTGCTCCTTGCAAGTGTTAGTCCATATCGACATCCTCTCCATCTGTTCCGGGTGTTTCTTGACAGTCTGTGTTTGCCTTGAGACGCTTGGAGAGGTCTGGAGACGCTCGCTCCTCTCTTGCACACAGCTCGGCAGCTTGGCAGCCGTTGGTCGCTGCCTCCGTTTGAACTCTCGGACTCCTCTCCTCGCCGCCGTCGCTGGGCTGTGCGGAGCTCAGCCTGGCCAGAGCTGCCTGAGCCGCACTGTTCGGTGGAGGAGACGCGGGGAACCTTCCCTCGCTGCAGTCGCCGCCACTCTCCTCCACGTCTGCTCCGTCCACTCTATTGCTAACGTGATTGTGGGGATGCTCCGTATGATCCGGGTTTAGAGGCTTAGTGACAAAGCTGGAGAGGTCAGAGGGAGCGGGACTCCCTTCACTTGGCACACACCTCTGTCCCAGGCCGAGCCTGTTAATGTTGTCCTGACACGGTGTGGCTTTCAGGGCTGTTTGGGGCACTAGAAAGCCCAAGGGCTGATGGGTAATGGGGTAAAGCAAGAAGTGACCTTTCCCCACCAGCGTCCTCTGACTGGGCAGCGAAGGGAAGTCCAGCTGAGATTTCCTGCGAGGCGTGGCGTCAGAGAGGAGGCTCTCCACACTGAAAGGGTTTCTTTTCTGCAGGGCAGAGGACCTGGGGCCTCCAGGGCTGGAGCTGTGCGTGCTGCCTGGAGAAACCTGCTCCGGTTCTCCCGCGGTTCTTTGGTTTTGGTGGTTTTGTAGTTGGCTGAAGTCGTGTCTCGTTTGGTCACAGCTGGATTCGGTTTGGTGTCCCCCCGCACCCTTTGTTGCTGGCAGTTCCATGTGAATAGTCCCATTAATGTTTGTAGACTGCTGCTCGCTGTCAGTGAACTGGGAGACCCCGCTGTCACTCTCTGAACCCCCAGGTGTGTGGAAGCTTTCACCCGGGAGAAGTTTGTTCTGTGACTTCAGCAGCTTCCTCTCCTGTTTCCGTTTCTTCTTCTCGGCCCGCTCTCGCTCCCTGCGTGCGATCTCCTCGGGGTCCATGGGCTCGCCGCTGCACGTGGTCGGATGGGAGTTGTGAGCCGGCCGCCCCGGCCCTTTCTTTGTGTTCTCCTTTTTTCTCCATTTAGCACGTCGGTTTTGGAACCAGACCTATGCACGTTGTACACACGTAAACACGCACACACACACACACACACACACACACACATACACACATGAAACACACATATACATGTGTGGGAAATTGGTGAAATCAGATGAGTTTTGCTTGTGTTCTTTTCAGACACTTTAACGTCATACGTTGCTTTCTGCAATTTCGTTGGGACTATTGGTGAAATGATTGGTCGATTAATCAATCAATCGACTGGCAGAAAATGATTTTGATAGTTTATCAGTCATTTGGGTTATTACATGACTTAAATGACTTTAGCTTTTCCAATACTTTGCAGCTTTTCTCTGTTCTATATCTTTGTGGTCTAGACTGTTGGTTGGACCAAAAAAAAAAGAAGCAAATTCAAGACGTCACCTGGGCTCTGGGGAAATGGGTCGAGCATTTTTCAATACTTTCTGACATTTTACACTGTAATACAAAAATAATGGGTCAATTAATGGACAATGATAATAAGTGTTGTTGGCTGCAACAGTTATTGGGACTACAATTATAATATAAATTTGGTAAAACAGTGCGTTCGTTCATCCTGGGCTGCGTGTCATTAACACAGACACCTCTACAATGTAATGCAATCAAAAATAACATCCCTGCAAAAAAATAAAATCGCAGCATTGTGAAGCCTATAATGTTCAGTTTTCACAATTTATCCGAGATGAGTTGATTCAACTCTGTGGTGTTTTTTTAAGGGGCTAGTTTGTGTGTTGTTCCTGATCACTTTCCTGGATTTAGTTCCAAAGCTGTGTCCCTAATATTTAGTCCCCCATCACGACAAACGGAAACATTAGCTGATTCACTGCAGGAGACAAAATGTCATTTATAGTGTGTGTCTGAGACAAACTCAGCCAACAGCAGACCTCACACCTGCCTCAAACCAAACTGATGAGTCAGTGTCAGAGCGGTTATCAGATCAGGGGGACAAAACCAGATTGCCTACAAATCCAAACAACTGCTGGAAAAATCCACAAAGCCCTGAAACGAGTGAAAAGACTGTCCTCTACCTCTCTCTTTCTTTCTTTCTTTCTTTACTGCAGCTTTAAACATCCAAAGGGTACATTAGGTTAATAGGTCACAGCGGTGGACCAGCAGATGCACAGATGTGCCGGTGTTAATCACCAATGAGTCTGCGTAATAGGCAGCTCCGCCAGTAACATTTAATTGCACCGCAGCTAAATCGGCCATATCCCTCCTCTGCATATTCTTTCACACCCGGACCTCCGCTCACATGGGGGCTCTAACAATCGCACGGCAGTCCCCGGCTCTCCGCCCTCCGCGCCGGGCCAAGAGAGGGAGCGTCCCCCGCCTGAGAGCTCTCACCGCCCGGCCTCTGGGCGCGCTCAGGGCCGCATGTTCGGCGCTGATAACGCCAGGAGTTTAGCATGCAGACGCAGGATCCGAGGAACGTTGCATAATAAGGACGGCGCGCATGAATTGTTAATGTTGGTGATATCTTCCCCCCGCAAACCTGGTGATAAAGGAGCGCTAAGCAGCTTGAGGGAACAATAATCTGAGGTTTAGGAGCGAAATCCCCCAACAACATACAGCAACGGCGAGCCGTGCCTCTGTCCCGCGTTCACTCGACCCAGCCATGCATGCAAGCAGTAAGGGGAGAGCACTTAGAAGCACATGAATATCAGGCGACGAAGAAGTGACACAGAACACCATGCTGTTGCATACTTAACAAACAGGCACAAACACTACTGAACCTATTCCTTTCCTTAATTTTCCATTATTATTATTATGATTAAAATTAATGAACCTCTAATGGCGAAAGATTGAATCGTCACCTTTGACAAAATTACATTCGTTTTGTTCCTGTTCTAAATTGCTCAAAGAGACATGATTTTGTTCTGGTACATTGTTAAATAGCAATTATTATACTGCTTATTAGTATTAAGATATTATTATTATTATCTGTTACATTAGATATATGGTGTTGTTATTAACATCTCTACCACTACAAAATAGCATAATCTTAAAGTATCATACTTTTACTATTATCTATTTTGTCTTTAACAACAACATTAAAAATAATAATAATAATAATAATAATAATAATATAACCAATATATAATAATTTAATAATATAACCAATAATAGTGTTATTATTAATAATTATAATGGTGATAATAATGATGATATTAATAATAACCATAATAATAATAACAATAACACCAATAATAATATTATTAATATAATTAATAACAATAATAGTGTTATTATTAATATTAATTATGGTGATAATAATAATAATGATATTAATAATATCAATAATAATAATAATAATAATAATCTAAAATTATCCTAAACCCTATAGTGACCCACCTAAAATTATATAAAACGATTTTTTAAAGGGTAAAATTGTGAATAAATTCAAAAACTTAAAAAAAAAAAAAACTAAGGTAAAGGAAGAATCCTAGTTACCATTTTCACGCCTTGGTTTGCTGAGTAAATAGCCTTGTTTTTATTAACCCATAAATCAATAGGTTGCCTCCATGCATAATTCAAAAGAGACCCTTTAGTGATGCTTTGATAATTGACAAATAGCTATCTCAGTGCGGGGCAGGCCCTCGTGGACCATCACAACACGAGGGCTCCTCTTAATTATTCTTACAATGGAATAATTCTTGCTTTTTTGACGTGGAAGTGAGATTAAAATGTATTGAAATATCAGAATAATATTTAAAAAAAAAAAAGATCAACCTCTCCCTAAAATAAATAACATGATGCTTTTCAGTGTGACCCGTGTCTTCGTGTCTTTACCTGAACCCTGGACTCCACGAGGTCAAGCCTGAGAGCGAGCGCCTCCCGCATGAACACATCCGGATAGTGGCTCTCGTTGAAAGCCTTCTCGAGCTCCTCCAGCTGCCACCCGGTGAAATTCGTCCTCGTGCGTCTCCGTTTACAACCGGGACTGTCCTTATCCGGGTCCCCAGAATCTGCAGTGGTCGACGTGTGCGTGCGTGCGTGTGTTTTTGTAAATGTGTATGTGTGTGTGTTGGGGTGGGTGTGTGTGAGTGTGTTAGTGAGAGGGGAGAGAGAGGGGTTCATGCTACAGGACTGTCATGGCATTATTTGCTCGTAAAGCCGCGGTTTGGTGTAATGCTCACCACTGTCTCACCTTTTTTTTTATTTTATTTTTTTATTTTTATAATATTATGTTGTTGGTGGACTCTGACAAATCACGCCACAGAATCTGGGCCTTTAATAAAAAGCACACACACCTTTATGCTGTATTTTAATTTTTGACAGCCTTCCCAACACTCTGCCCAAATCAGTTTTTACAATGAAATACGCAAGAGTCAGGGCCACAGCATCAATTTCCCATAGCGACAGCTCAACGACAAGTTGTTCTTTTTTTTTTGGCATTCAGTTCAGCTTTTACCAAAACATTGTTACAAATGAACCTGCACATTAACTTTTCTCTTTTTAAACTCCAAAACTTTTAAACAACGTGATTTTCTCGGCACACCTACTTTCTCCTTCAAAATCTTTCCCCGGTGGCTAAAGAAAAGTGTCCTTTAGCCTCAAGGGTCCGGTTAAAACACCTTTATTTGGCCATAAAGAAGCCACTTACATTTATTACACTTCCTGCTCCAACGCATTGTTTCCACGCAGGTCTATACATGAGTCATCGGACGAAAAGACACGGGCTTACCTGAGAGTTTGAACTGCTGGCTGTCGGACGACAGGAGCGGGTTGGAGCTGACCACCGAGGCCGAGCAGGAGCCGTTAAGTAATCCGTCTATAGAGAAGGGCACGGCGGCCGCGGACTGCAGCTGGTGCCCGCTGGCGAGCTCGTAGACGTGCTGGTGGTGGTGGTGGTGGTGGTGGTGGGGGCCGAGCGGGTACGGGAAGCCCACCAGCCCGCCCAAGGAGCCTCCGAACTGGGCGTGAGGATGCTCGAGTACCCGACTGTCCATGCTCGCCCGGGCTGCGGCGGGGCCGAAGTGAAGACGCAGAGGGAGGCAGTGTGGCTGAACATGCAGTCAAGAAAAAAAAAAGTCAGGGAGCGGAGGAAGAGGACGAAGAGGAGGAGGAGGAGGAGGAGGAGGAGGAGGAGGCGAAGGCGGAGGGGGAGGGAAGGGAACCGAGGCGGACGGTCGACTCCCGCGGATCTGTACAGCGAAGCGACGGAGACCGGGGCTGCGCGAGGTATTTCACGTTTACGGTCCGGCCGAGATGTCAACCCTGCTCTTTCTCTCCGCGAGCCAGCTCATTAGGACTCCTCCATCTGCTCGCGGGACCAATGAGAAACGCTAATCGCCCGGTGACGTCAGAGGCGCGGTTAATGGGGTGGGCTAGCGGAAGGCAGAGCGCGAGGGGGGGAAACCAGGGGAGGGAGCGAGCGAGGGAGCGAGGGAGCGAACGAGCGCTTTCCTTCTCCCCGGATCGATCGCTAATTACACCTGGCGCGGTCCCTTAATTCAGCCCTGTCAAAACAATGAGGACGAGGCTAAGCTGGTGCGAGGAAACGGCGAAGTGATTGACAGGCCGACTCCATTAAATTCTCAGGAATATAACCTACAAGGTTTTGTTTCGGTTTTTTTTCCGGCACCACTTTATGATTTAGGCGCCATTCGTGAAGGGCTCGAAGACTGTAATTAGTGGATTTATCAGTTCATGATATATCGGCCGAACATCCTGCGCCGGCTATCGGGCGTTAGTAAGAGCGGCTTTTGGGTTGTGCCAGACTGTGGAATATTCTCCCCGGGTCATGCATGGATAACTTAAAAGGATCTTCACCTGCAAAATGTCCCAGGGAGAGACCCAAAATGACCAGGGTGAGACCCAAACTAACCAGAGACGCGAGAGTAACCACAAAAAGACACAAAACTGCCACGAAGAGACACAAAATGACCACAGAGAGACGAGAAATGTCCTCAAAGAGACGCAGATGTCAACAAAGGACGCGGCCGCGTGGTTTGTGGTCCTTTTGTGTCTCTTTCGGTCTGGCCGTCTTGTTCCTAGGAGGGTTCAGGGGTGTCATGATCCACCCGGGCCTCAAGCACGAGACTCTTCCCTACGTTTTAGCGCTGTACTCCGTGACCGAACCCTCTCCGGTGGACGGTTCGACCGCTTATCCTCTGGAAAACGGCCGCAGAGCATCTGGAGCAAAATGCACACATAAGCCGCTTTTCAACATTTACAACTGCTGAGTTGATGGATTTTACTGATCATTTATTAACCTTCGTAATTGGCTCATTACAAAACTGACAAACCCAAGACACTTTATTAATGTCCTACTAAGAGTTTCAACTGCAAAGCTGATGATTTATTAGAAAGTGTGAAACCCTAAGTATTTATTGAGGGTTTACCAACATTTATAACTGCATTATGACTGAATAGAAACACACAGCCTCGTTATTACCAAAACATTTCATTTAAACAGGGTATGAGGGATGAGAGTCTTTATTCTAACAACAGAATGTGAACTTCTTAACTTAAAAAAAATGTAATAAAACAGCTCTCACCTCCAACATTTCACATTTACTGAATTATTCTCTCTACATTTGAACCATTTTAAGTTTTGCACGCACTATATCTATATCAACAGATATAGTCAAACTTTATGTATAAGTTACTAAATGGTTAAACCGTAGTAGGTCTGGTCTGCAGTTGTAAATCTGAATAAGCAGTATATAAATGGCTTTTGGTCCAGGTGCTCTGCATCTGTTTTTCCAGAGGATGAGTGGTCAAGCAGCCCATTGGACAGGTGTCCCCAGTGCAGTAAAGAGTTAAAAAGAGAGGTTTTGTGATGGAGGAGGATTTTCCACAACCAGGCAACCCAAAAGCTGCTATTAATGGCTTCTAACTTATCTATGAAGCATTTGTAAATTATGTATAACAGCTTATAAACTCTTTATAAATGGTCCCTTGTCAGAAGGTGGTGCCACATTAACTTTAGGAAGCAATGACCACCTTGCCTTTCTCGTCTCTTTTCTTCTCTCTCACATGGGAGTGTGTACCCGCTCCTGCATTTTGTTTGTGTGTGTGTGTGTAAGTGTGTGTAAGTGTAAGTGTTTTACAGGGGCATTCAGGACCAGATTGATCCAATAACAGCGCTTTTATCATCCCCCGTTTTCCTGAGCTGTCACATCGCATTTTAAACAACAAGCCTCTCTCCACCACCCCACCCCCCCCAAAAGAAAAATAAAACACACACACACACACCTTCCATATCCAGTGTGTTAGTCATCCTACCAAAGCCAAATTCCGCATCATTATTTCGATTTTTCACCTGAAGATCTTACACCGACATGTTGTCAAGTGGGTTGTAGCCTACATGATGCGATGATTCAAGAATTCAATACTTGCACATAGAGACCGCAGTCATCTTAAACTGTGCACCTAGCGTTATGGGACAATATCGGGTGGCTTTTTGCATGATTTTAACCATGAGGCTTTACCCCGGAGTCTATTAGTCAGGCAGGAGTTTCAGACCTCTGAATCTTTGCTGTTTTCTCTGAACAAGCCTATATGAAATAAACTATAAGAGAACAAACAACAGACAATTACATGTTTATTCGCTCACTACCCAAGAAATGATTAATTCTCCACCAAAGATGGCCAGTCTTTCAATCATTGCACTAAAACACGTACAATTAATTTGTTATGACAACTTAGTTTGCAGTTATACGCAGTGAATTCCACACAAACCTTAACCTTTGGTTAAGGTTTGGTTTGCAAACAAGAAAAACTTGTGTGCATCAGAAAATTTCAGTCAGGTCAATCAGACTGGAAGGTAAGCTGACATCCATCCATCATCTGCCTTTCTACACTGTTACTTTGCACCTCCTTATTTCCCATTTCAAAAAACTGCCTGTTTGGTCAAGATAGCTGTGCCCTGTTGTACTTGATCCCAATGGCTATAAAAAAAAAAAGTGAAACTTTAATGTGATTACCACTAAGGTGACGCACCAAATTATGTCAAAGTTGGATGTCATTCAATAAACGCGGTACGTTGGAGTGGATGCACTATATAGGACAAATATTACATAAAGATAAAGGTTCTTCAGTGAACCTTCTGCTCCTGATGTTATGCTGGTAGCTGGTTCTTTTCTCAGCTTGCTCCACCTTGGTTAATGGCACTTGCCGTTTGAACTCTGAATTGTCTCTCTAAGCATTGTCTCCCCTTTAAATGGAAAATTAAACACATGATGGACACACAGCATTAGAAACATGGATCTTCCCGGAACATTTCCAAATTTAAGGGGCCAAGTTTGATTGGGTCGATTCTCCGATTTTGCTGAAGGCAGCTAACTAAAAGATGATGACATCCTCGATCTTAGTCCCGTTTGTCAGTTGTTTTCTATGCGGAGTCAGTAGGCCTGGACGGTATTAAGTCACCCACGGTTATTGTTCCACCACGCACAGTTTTAAGACAACTTGCAACAGTCGTCCTGTGTTGCTTCTTGGTCAGAACAAGCATTGAAAATTCTTTTCTGGCTCTGACTCCGGAAATAGACACAAATGAAAAGTATTCTCCATAACAATCTCTGAGAAAGGGCCCAAGAGCACACCTAAGAGCAAACAATGTCAACTGGACGAACCATTAAAGATGACTTTGAATAATATGGGCTCTTGGGTCAAATATTTGGATTTTTAAAAAAAATGTATGAATTGGCCGTCACAGTTACAGGCAATGGGACTCGCATCTGTGGGATCCCAGGATGGGAAAAGCCAAAGATACTACAGTCAACTGAGCTACTGAGGCTCTTCTAAAGGGGATTTGTAACAAAAAAAATCAGTAGTTTTCATGATTTACTTTTGTCTAGAACATTCACGAAGGAAATACAAATCGCAGCTTTTTCAATTTAGAAAAAAACACGTTAATATATATATATAACGTCGCCAGATAGAACATTTAATATTTTTTTTCTATATACATTTACAGAAAAACACGAGCAAACCAACATATGTCATTTGTAGCCATGCATTTTTTTATTTAAGGGGGTATTGACTTGAACTAGACCAATTATACTTTTCCGGGCTGCACATTGGTGACTGTGCACTGGGTTGTTCAGATACTCTGAGTGGCTGTTTATTTTATACTTGTATGTAGTATGTTCACATTTGTTTTCTTCTCCATTTCAAACCCGCCTCCCAAACTCGGGCTGAATCGACCAATAGACTTGCTTGACGCGCACGTCCGCACCGCACTCAACACCTTTCTCTGTTTAGGTTGACGGAGACGTTCACATGTATCTTCGGAGAAGCGGTATTCCAGCACAGGAGTCCAGAGCCGCAGTGGCAGCGCTGTGAGGTTGTAGGCCCGGCGAGCTTTGAGCTAATTGATGGTGTTTCATGCTCGGAGTGACAAGGCTGATTTTTTTTAGCAATTAGTGATTGTTATAATTAGTGATTGCTAATCACCGAAGTTATAATAATTCATCCTATGGGGGACATACATTTCGTGGAAATACACCTCAAAATTGACGCGACATTTGTCAGCCTCATGGTGGCGCTAGAGGAAAAGTCAGTGGAATTCGTCTTCTGGAGACAATGAAAGTCTGTAGAATATATTTGTGCCAATTCAGGCTCTAGATTTTGTAAATATATCGTCCATATTTCAGTGTGGGCCAAGTGGCGGACTGACCGACTGACTGACATCGCCTTCCCTAGAGCCACTCTACTAGCATGGTAAGCCGAAGAATTTATATGCAGTAAAATGAAATTGAAGCGAAATTCGGTTAGCTCTCTCCCAGAAAATGAGTTTAAAACTTGCATCTTTTGGGGTTTGGGCTCTCGTTCATTGAAAACAATAGACACTGCCTCTTCCGATGACCAACAATAGCCATTTTAGTGAAACTGAATACATGAAGAAAATTTGAGCATCCCATGGTGTCTGTCTAGAGGAGGTTAAAAACAGAGAAGATAACTGCAATTACAATTTCAAGTTATCCTGTTGAGTTAAGGGTCTTGTCTAATGCGGGGGAAATGGTGCTCAAATTGAAGTGTGCATTGGAAAATGAAAGGTTTTGAAATTTACAATCATGGCACAGGCCAGGAGCAACTAAGTGTCCAGGTGGACATCATTGGGGAAGCGATGGAAGGAGAGACGGAGAGAGAGAGACGGAGAGAGAGAGAGAGAGAGAGAGAGATTATACATATAAATTGTAAACGGTGTCGCAGGGGCCAGATCTTGCCTGAGGCGGTGACTGCTTCATTTTGTGTTAAATTTCTTGACAGAAAGCCACCCGCGTGCTGGTGAATACTGAATGGTAATCAGAGCTGGTTGAATAAGTGCCTCCCCCTCCCTCTTCCATTACTGTGAATTAATTCGACTTTATTTATCCAATTTCTGGAGCTGACAGAATGTTAATTTGAGTTGAGATTTCTCTCTGCTGTTCTGCCTGTGACCCGTAGCCCTGGGATTGGCGTGTTGTAATAACCTGAATCTTTCACCAGAAGCTCCGATAATTGTTACCTTATTAGCATGTAAATTGTTTAATTAATATTATTATGAAGAACCATATAATCCCTCCGTTACTTGACCCCGAGTCCACACATGAGCAGGCTTTCTGCATTTCAATGTCTCGTTTTTAAAAGGACTCTTTAATGTTGGCTGGTCGTCGAGCTGTTATAAACCCCCTTTCCTCAATCTTAGAGCAACTTTGAACAGCTCGAGAGGCACTTTTGATGTCACCCCGCCTCTATCTCTCCCTTTTGCTCTCTCTATTCCCTTTTTATTTCTTTGCTGCTTTTTCTGATGTGTATTTATTTTCCTGCTGCCATTTTTGAACATCAAAATCCAATGCCTTCTTGTCATTTGCTTATAAAAGCCCTTTAAAAAAAAAAAAAAAAAAAAGGCCCCCTCCCTGTACTTTCCCAGTGGCTGTGTGAGCCAAACACATGCAGTGCTCGTTGAAAAGCAGCCCTTGACATGAGGTCCTAAGAGACTGCAGCATTTAAATTCGCTTTTCTTCCTTCCTCCTCCTTTTTCGCTGGGCACGAGTGACATTGTCAGATGCTAGCTTTAATTAACTTGATAATAAGATGGGCGACTCACATACAGGCCAGGGTTCGGCTTGCCTTGCCTCAAGCCCCCACCCTCCCCTCTCTCCTCTGTCTCTGTGCAGTCAACACAACCAAACCCACACTTAAGGAAGAAGGGGTGAAAAAACAAAACCAAGTATCGGTCCCCGCTGAGGTGACTGCTTCTGAGCTGTCATCTAAGATCTGAGAGGAAAAAGGGTTGAGGAAAAACACTTACATTTATTTTTAATTTGGTTTAGGTACATGCCAGAAACCCTGTGGAGTTACAGGGAATCCCCAAATAAAGAATCACTTTTCTGAGCTAATGTCTGAATGAAGTCAGGTATTTTCTGGGTTTATAACTAAACCATGTTCACGTTTTTACAGCAAAAACACACAATAACACACGACATCCAGTTGACACTTCTCCGCAGAACCTCTCTAGTGGTCCATTTGTGCCTTATTCCATTAGATATTTATAATTAACATCTGTTCTAAATAAAGTGCTTGTATTATTCCTGACTAAAATGCTGGCACATTCACACAGTTATTATTCTAATGTGCTTTCAGCACATGACCTATAGACATCAACTTTATACATAAATTGGAAAAGGAACATATTTATCCTAATGTGTGCAGAGTGAAGCTGTGTGTCTGTGTTGCACTGTCTATCCTAACACTTACGTTCACAATGCTTCAACGCATATTAAAACAAATCCCTCTATGTCCAGTTGAACCTTACATTTCCTTTTTTTAGCCTCAGCTATCAACTGCTAACTTGACTGGTTGCTAAGTCCCAAAGAAACTAAATAAAAACCTGCCCCGTCTAAAGTTTGCAGTAGCCTGTGGCCAGAGTGGCTTCCTAGAAAACGTCACCACAAAGTTTTGTACACCACAAGCACTGGATGTATGTCAGTGAGTTAAAAAGTCTCAATGCACACAACACATTTGCGTGCACGAGCACCTAAAGGTTCAGGTGCATGCATTAAAACCATATTTGCAACAAACATCACAGCCTAATTTTCATCTCACTTCCTCGATTATTTGGGAATTTTAATTCATCTTCATTGTTGGTTCAGGAATTTGGCGAATCTTAATGATTTTCGTGTTCTCTAGTGTCACGCTGAGGTTGACATCTTTGGCTCCAAATAAAATATCACAGCTACCGGATGGATTGTCATGTAATCGAGCACAGAAATAGCTTCTTTGTTACCTTAAATTTTAACCTAGCGCCAACTTTAGGTCATAATTTAAATTTGTCCAGTACTTTATGACCAAATACCTGCAAAATTCAGGACGTTCCCATCAACTTCAGCTTAGTGCTATTTAGCAAACATTTTACCTTTTAAACATCAGCATCTTAGCATTGTCATCGTAAGCATGTTAGCAAGACGATGTTAGTATTTAGCTCAAAGCACTAGTGTGGCTAAATACGGCCAAACAGAGCTGCATAACATGGCTGTGGACTCTGAGTCTTGTTAGATTATCCACAGTGCCAGCTATCAGTCATTTACCAGTTATGGCCTACACCAGGATAGGCCACAGACACATCAGTTTGCTCCCAGAGACTGTGCAGTACAGTCGCACTCTCACACTGTTGGCCACTGAACGGCTCCACTGGAGTTTTTCTGGGAGAAAGTCTTTGCTCAAAAGCACTTCAACTGTGGGCACTGGGGGAGGGATGAGTTTTAGTCTTTTACTCCCTCACCCATTTCTTCTGCCAGTCCAGAAACCCTCCAAACACAACCCCACCTCGCTCGTATTTATAGACCACCACTGCTGCCAGATGACATATATGTCTAAAAACTCAAAGCTACGCCTGTGACCAACCATTGGCAAATAAACTCCCAAAATAAATACATATTGATTTGAATGTCTATTTCAGTGTCTATTGTCAATTTGAGACATGGTTGGTGGAGTACTTAAGGTTTAGTTTAGACTATTTGATTATGATATTTATTTTAAGCGCATTTCAGACTTTTTTTTTTTCACACGTGTTCTTAAGCGAGACTGCCTGCATGTGTCCAGAAAAGGAACGAGGTATAGTGAACAGTTAAAATACCGTACTTTACCTGAGGTCACTGTCCCATGGGGATACATGCTCTTAAACAGTTATATTCACAAAGCCATGTGGACATGGAAACACCGTGCCTCAACATGTAGAAGAACCTCCCCAGGTACCAACAAAACCTTTTTTTCAAACATGGCTCCTGGAGAAAAAAATTAAATCCATGACCATGTAGGGTACTGCTCAGAATAAGAATCTCTTTTGAGCCACAAAACTCCCAATATGCCTCTTGAGAGGCGGAATCAAGTCATATTTATTTTTTAATTACCAAACTAAGGTGAAGCAGTCGAGAGTTAATTACTCAATTACTGAGTGCAAGTTAATTTTTAACCATCTGAAATGAAGTCAGTCATTATTTAGTCGATTGGTTGATAATTAAGAGTCTAATCTAAATTAATTGTTGGGAGGCTGGTGTTTGATCCTGCAGTGCGCTTTGTGCAGCCTAAAACCACGAAACTAGATGCGATTCCAATTAAAAGTGAAGGGCTTTAATGTATTGATGTTTTGGTTTTTTCCACAAATCTTTTTCCTGACACATAATGGAAGCTTTGATAATTTAGAGAAGGCGAGAACCATTTCCAGGCAAGTGCGTTTAGCTCTTTCTCTCCACGCAATTAAAAACTTTTCCTCCTTCTAATTACGAGCGTAATTGTCCCTCTGACAGAATATTTGCAGGGAATGAAAATAGCGTTTCAGTACAAAGTTCTTTTCTTTAATTCACCTCCTGTTTGATAGATTTCAACACGATGCCTTTTAAAAATCTGTGTTGCTCAAAGTCTCCCTGTGTATATATATTTAGAATAAATGTAACCAAAGCCAAACTTCCTCTGGAGCAATACTTTCATTTCAATTAAAACTGACTTATCACCTTTTCGTGAAACGTGCTTAATATGCCAAAAATTTTCAATGCTTGGAAGAGTCCAAAATGCCATTTTAATTGTTATCAGCAAATCGGATCTCCCCCTCTCTCCCTCTCTTTTTCTTTTTCTTCTGCCCCCCCCCCCTTTTTTTCTTGGCTGTCTCGGCACAAGCCGCACGGAAATAGACCTAATTAACCCCCCTACCCCGCAGGGAAATCCTCTATGCAAATTAACATTTTCAAAATATAGTAATGATATAATTTGAGAAATGGTGATGCTTATTTTCTATGCACTCAATTGAAGTATTTGCATATACATTTTAGTGGCCCAATCAATACTTTTCTCCGCATCTCTTGATCTTCTGGAGCACGTGTGTGTGTGTGTGTTTGCGTGCGTGTGTGTGTGCCTGTGTGTGCGTGTTCACGTGTGTGCTCGTGTGTGTTGGGGGTGGAGGTTGAAACAAATGCCCAGATCTGATGGGCACATAGAGGAAGAATGGATCAGCCTATTTGGCTACTGGCTGGCTACTGGAGCCCAACAAAACCATCTGCTAGGAGAGAAATGGTGGAGGGGTGGAAGGAAGGAGGAGAAAGTCCCCCCCCCCACCGACACCCCCACCCACACACCCCTCCTTTCCCCCCAAAGAGCTCAGCTTAAAGCTGCTCTGTAAACGAGGAAAGATGTTTTAATTAGGAAGCAAGTTCATGCAGATCTCATTTAAATCACTTTAATGAATAGCTCAGTATGAATGGCTCGTGCACTCTGAAATAAAAGGATTGATGCTATTTGAAACAAGGGGTTTTCTTCATTGGACTTTGGTTGATGATTTTTTTTACTCCCCTCACCAGGGTCCTCATGTCTCCTAACTCCTTATAATTTTGATTTACAGTATAAACACCATTGCTGCTTGTTCATTTATTACTGGTAATCTGTTGAATGATACATAATTGTGCGATAGAGTCAGTAAGTGCAACACCGACTTTGATCAGTCATATGAAATTTGGTTGGGATTTTACATGTTTTATGAGGCTGTTTGAAGACCTGAGCCACGGTGACAAGTCCAGCTATTCAGCTAACGCACGTTTGCCTTTTGTGGACAGGTTGTATGCTTTTTGCACTGAATCTATGGGCTACATTTGTCCGTAGCTCGGTCTACACCTTGGGGAGCTCAAACAAGGATGATAAAACCATAGGCCCGAGCTGGGCAAAATGACACTTTTGGTGGCATATTCCTGTTCTCAATGCCTCTTTCATAGCTATAGAAGGCAATCTGGTGACATTTTCCTATACAAATATCTCTATTACTTATAGTCAGCTCTTCAGTGATTCTGAGTTTCCATAAGTTTCCAGAGACTTGACTTCACGGGAGCGTCTGTGTTAGTGAGGCTCTTGAATCTCCATAGACTATCAAAAGAACCTTCACAGGAGAGTTTATGTGGAAAGTGTTTCGATTTCACAATTGTGGATTTTTCTTTCTTTAATTTCAGCCTACATCCACAGTCAGGATGTACACCTGACAGCAGCAAACCCAGGATTTCTAAGACTGTTGCCTCTGGAGGTGTAAGATGCTGAGGTGACTCAAAAATGAGAAGGCTATTCTCAAAGCCTCTATTTAAGGGACTAAGATGCTGCAAAACCCTCGAAATGTATCTCTTCATCATCCAAGTTAAAACCTGGTTGATACTGTTTTTTTCACATTTTCTTTTAATAACTTAATTTGGGATTCTTAAAAAAAATTTGTTAGTGTTTTAAATGTTTTTCTAGATCAATTAACGCTCAACTACTTGTGATAATCCTCCACCGATCTACAATATTCCCTCGGATACAGGCAGGTGTGCTCTGCAAGACTGTTAGATTTAGTCGGCGACACTATAACTTGTTGATCAATATTGTAGATGCAACACTCTTGGAGCAATCTACCGCATCAAATCACTCAAAGCACCTTCCCTTTTACTCTGAAATTAATGTTCAGTTCACTTAAATGCAAAACAAGCTCTGATGTTGCTGTTTTCCTTGCGTTCTTTTTTCTACTGCTCAAGACAGCATGCAGCCGATGGCACACAGCCAAAATGACAGGACAGTTTAAGTAATTAATGCTTGAAGATATCAGTCAGCGAGAGCAAATAATTTCACATAAACTGCCAGTCCACTAAGCACAGCCTGATGATACCCTCTGGAATATCCCATCCTAACATATGCCTAATTGTTTACAACTGCTTGTTTACATAAATACAAAATGCTGCAGGGAAGGGGGGAGGGAGGGGGAACAGAGGGGGGAATGGAGGAGGCTTTAGAGTCAGTACACTATCAGACAGAGCTGGAGAATTAATAACAATTTGTGGCAGATAATTACTTATCAATTAAAGCTGTTATCCTGCCTAATTAGGCAACGTTCATTAAATTCAGCCAATTTAAACCGTAATCAAAGTTAGCAGGGCCTGACAGCAGAATCAGAATCAGTGGAGGAGCGCCCCCCAGTGGGGGAGAGGGGAAGGAGTGGATGTGTGTGTGAGAGTGTGTGTGTGTGTGAGAGAGATATTTATTATTATAAGAAGGGGTGGTGGTGGTGTTGGGGATGGCAATGCCACAATGTAAAAGTGCTGTTTCAAGTAAACGTCCCACATTTTAAAAATTTACTGGGGTAAAAGTACAAAAGTATTATCATCAAAATGTACTGGAAGTGTCAAAAGTATAGTACTCATGATACAAAACGACTTCTTTCTGAATAGTTTATTACTAGATATCTTATTATTGATGCATAAATGTGCATGTAGCAAAATGTAGCTTTCTTTTTAACTTATATACCATTTGGTTGATTGATTTATACAAAAGTATCACAACTTATGAGCTACTTATATGTTGTGTTTAGACAGACTAAAAGTCAAATTATCAAGGAGTCAAACAGATGTATTGGTTTAAGAAGCGCAAGAAAATTGCAGTGGAGTATAAATATAAAGTAGTATCAACTGGAAATACTATAGTATTTACTATACTATGTATAGCACATGCATGGCCAGACTAAGCTACTGGGGGGCCAAGCCTTGAGTACAAGCACCTCACAACGAATAAGTATGAGTACATGTACTGAGTTACTTTCCACCAAAGATGGTGGTGCTGGTGGCGGTTATTATCATTATGAGCAGTAGTTGTAGTAATAGTACAAGTTGTGAAAGAAGTACACAAAGACCTCCTTTAATGAAGTGAAAGAAGTAATGCCACGATGTAAAAATACAAGAAACATACAAAATATTATCATTAAAATGTACTTATCAAAATACCAAAAGAAAAAATACTCATTATGCAGCATAGCCCCTTTTCAAAGTATTATATTATTATATATTATTACTGTTGTATGTGCATTAATGTAAGCAGGAAACTGGATCTAATTTTTTATATCCTAATGGATGCTTTGGTCATACAAAAGCAATAATTATAATAATATAATAATAATCTCGTTTCGTATGTAAAATCTTAATCTCCAAAGTAAATATTGCTCTCAAATAAATGAGCAAAAAGTACAATATTTGCCACTGGATGTAGTAGATTAGAAATATAAAGGAGCAGAAAACAGGTATACAGAGGACAAGTGTACTTAGTTCTTTCCACCAGTGATTACTTATTATTTATCTATTCAAAGGCTTTACAAACTACACTCATGCATACAGTGACTTCGCGTATAACACCCTCCTTCACCCTCTGGCCTGTCACCTCTGATTTTAATGCCTTCACTTCCAAGAACTGTTGTGGCAAATTGACAACAAAGCTCAAGCTTCTTGGGGCGTCTCGGCACGAGGAACGAGTTAATTAATATTGGCTCCTGTTTGGTCTAGTTAATGAATGAGTGAATTATGCACCTCTGGGACACCGCCTCCCCAATCGGTTTAAATTATCCCCCACACCCCTCTTCCAACATTGTCCTCCAATTTCCCCACTCTGATCCTGCACTGATGGGGTCCCTGTCACCAACCAGACCACCACACACACACACACACACACACACACACACACACACACACACACACCGAGTCTCCATCTGGCTGTCTTTGTCCTGCTCGTGTGTATTTTAATTCATTGTCTCCAGCACATTTATTGACGCCTTTTTTTTTTTTTTGATTCAATGCTTTTGTTCGACCTCGCATCGTAAGCTCAGGGTGGCAAATAACTTCCATCCCATTAACTCGTTTGAGAGGGGAGGCTTGTCAAACAAAGCTTGGCTGCAATCTGATCCTCTCTCTCTCTCCCCATCTCTCTCTCTCTCTCTCTCTCACTCTCACTCTCTCACACACACATAAATACACACACACTCGCACTCGGTCCTGTTGGTCAGAGAGGGGAAAAAAAGATCCATATTATTTGCATTAAAAACCTTGCACCGTGAAATTCATTTATAATTACAAAGCGGGGAGCAGTGTGTGTTATGCAGATCGGGGACATGTGTGTGGACTGATTTGCACTCGGATTGGTTATTCTGTGATATGCTAACACGAATATATGGTGACAGATTGCAATTATCCCGTTATTGTAATTGTCAAAGTCAATTCACTGCAGGCCGACTGCAGGCTACATGAAAAATACCAGGATTTACACACGACTTTTCTAGATTTGATTGTCTTTTTAACCCCCAAAATACCCTCCTTTAAAGAAACACACTGCCGTCAGGCCGTCACTGTAGATGACATGACACTCTTCATGTTGCTCCCAAATTAGGACTGGAATTTAAGATTGGCCTTGACTTGAGGATTATATAATGACCAATGATGTGCTATGCTTCAATTGTATCTGTTTTGAACTGAACATAAAGTATATGTTGATGAAATTAACATTTCATGACATTCATGTAGAAGAAAATCTATGATAAAGCTGATTGTAAATTACAATAATGACGTACAGTAGTGGTGACATCCAGATTTTAAGATTTACAGTTTTCTGATATTATATTACATTAATTAAATGTAAATAAAATTACATACCCTATTTCATTGTTAAATAAAATATGGGCATACTGAGTAGCATGTATGTGTGTGCTGAGGAGTTCATGGTGAATCTAAGGTAGGCCCAAACTGTCCCTAGAATATCTTACAGCATTTTCACTCACAGTATGCTCTGCTCATCCTTGTGGATCTCCAGCACCTCCTTCTGGTGAACTAGACACCGTGCAGGTCTTCAAACTGTTGTGGCAATCTGCATCTCTCTGTGTACTATGGCAAATCTGTATGCCCCTGCAATCATGGACAAATCTCGATTACGAAATCAGAAGCAAAGGAGATTTTCATTCAAAACACTACAGCAATTCATTTCACTGAGCATCAACATGACCATATTCCCACTATTACTACTATCATTAAATGCACAAAAATACGGTATCTACTGGCTGATTTACAGAAAAAAAAGTTTGTTGGTTTGTTTATTTTTGCCTCTATCCTACTCACACTACCAAAAATAACAGTGCCATGGCCAAATTAACCTGTTTGGAGGCCCTGGCCCCTTGTGCAAAAGTTCTCATTAGGTACATTGCACGAAGCACAATAGATAGATGGAAACTTCGTTATATTTTGCACCGAGATCCAGAAACTAACCAGCACTACTAATTAAGAAGACCTGACCTGTTTTCTATGTGTCAGTTAGTCTGTAGTAGTTTGATTAAACACAACTTTATATAGGAAAATGTAAAATGTGAACACAATATGAAACCAAAATAATAAATTTTTTAGTATTACAGTTTGACATAAGGTTCTTCTATAAGACAGGATCAGAAGATTACTTATTATACATGTAAAAAATTACCATTCACTACACCTGCAAGGCTTTTGGGGACTATGAAGGTTTGTATTGTGGGTAATCCAGACCCTTTGCTGTGGCACACCAAATTGTTGTCAGGTACATCCTGTTTGCTTTAATTATCCTGGCGAAATGTCTAGAACTTGAATGGTGTCCACCTGTGGCAAATTGAATTGAATGGACATCGTTTAGAAAGGTGTGTATATACAGGTATATCCAACAATTCATACCGCATGTCCGGACAAAAACCAAGCTATGAAGTCCCAGGGACTCTCTGTAGACCTCTGCAATAAAACTCTGGCAGGGCATAGACCAGGGCAAGGGTATAAAACTTTTTCTAAAGCTTTGAGTGTTCCCAGGAGCACACTGACCTCAAAAATTGTGAAATGAAAGAAGATGGAAACACCTGGACTCTTCCTAGAGTTGGCCATCCAACCAAACCAAGTAACCAGGCAAGAAGGGCCTTGGTCAGGGAGGTGACCAAGAACCCAACGGTCACTCTAACATACCTTCAGAAGTCCTCTGCAGAGAAGGGAGAACCTGCCAGTGGGACGACGATCTCAGCATCACTCCATCAATCAGGCCTTTATGGTAAAGTGGCAAGACAAAAGCCAGTCTGCCTGGAAAAAGATTCTCTGGTCCAAAATAGACGGACATTTAAGTCTTTATGCAGAACTTCAAGCCCTTTGTCTGGGGAACACCAGGTACTGCTCATCACCTGGCTAATACCATCCTTACGGTGAAGCATGGTGGTGGCAGCATCCTGCTATGGGGGGGGGGGCTTCTCAACCACAGGGATGGGAGACTGGGGGAAGGATGACTGCAGCCAAATACGGAGAGGTCCTTGAGGACCTGCTCCGAAGTGCATGCAACCTGAGAACCGGGCAACAGATTCAGCACGACAATGACCTAAGCATATAGACAATGCTGAAGTTGCTTCGGGACAAGTCACTGACTGTCCTAAAGTGGCCCAGTCAAAGCCCGGACTTAAACTCTACAGAAAATCTCTGTAGAGACCTGAAGATGGCAGTTCACAGATGCTTCCCATCCAGTTTAATGGAGTTTGAGAGGATCTGCCAGGAAGAATTGTATAAACTGCCCAAATCCAGGTGCACTTAATCCAGAAGACTCAAAGCTGCAGTTGCTGCCAAAGGGGCTTTTACAAAGTGCTGACTTAAGGGTCTGAATACTTTTATAAATTAGAGATTTGAGTTTTTGAATTTTTTATTTTCTTTTCTAAAAACATGTTTTCACTTTGTCATTATTGATTATTGAGTGTAGACCGATGGGCAAAAGCAATTTTATCCATTTACAAAGTGTGCAAAAGGTGAAGAGGTCTGAGAAACTGCACCGAAGCTAATGTATTCGCCAAAAACTGCCGGTTAGCTTAGCTTAGTTTAGCATAAAGCCCGCACACAGGGGGAACAACTAGCTAGTCTGGCTCCGTTCAAAGGAAGCAAGATCCATCTGACAGCACATCTGAAGTTGTGTCTGTAATTAATAACAGGTTACATCCCATTTGTTTAATAATAAAAAATATAAAAAAAAAATTAAAAAAAACGCTAATTCACCGTTTTAACGGCGGTTATGTGCCAAGGAAACGGTTGGCGGCGCTGAGCTGTTGCCAGGCAACGAGCGGAAGCCGAGAAAATGCTCAGTTAGCCCCCGTAAAAGGCAAAACTTGTCATTTTCCACTTTTCTTTTCCGCCATTTAAGAAGCATAAAACCTATGAAAATAGGCAGTGTTTGCTTCATGTAATAAAAAACACGGTAAGATGAATGAATAAACACTTATTATAAACGGATATTTGTTTTAAGCTAGGTAGTTTGGCAAATATTCAGCGGAGTTTCGAAGGGGATTGGCTGCGGTCAGTGCAGAGGTGACACAGGTGAGCACACCTGCATCTATTTCTACCTAATGAAAACCCTCCGTGGCTTGTTCAGGCCAAAGCGCGGAGTCCGCTTGTGTCGTCCGTTGTGATGGCTGAATCCCGGAGAGTTCCGTTGACCACTTTGTCCGGCGATGCGCCCTCATCCTCCGAGCAGCCGGCTCCGGCCCGGGGGTCTCCGTCCAGCGCCCCGCAGGGCGAGGAAACCCGTTCGGACCGACCCGCCGACACCAACACGGTCCGACTGGTCCTCACTTTGGTTGAGCCCGATGAGCGGAGCTTTCCGGAGTTCAGCTACGCTCAGCTTGCTGACAACGAGGTGGTAGTTTATTTTGACTTCGGCTGAGAAAACTCGCTCACCGCACATTTGTTGGTCTGAATTTTCCGGTTAGATGAGATTTCAATCTTAACATCCTGCAGCTATAGGACTTTTATAAAAAAAAAAAAAAAACAATCCAAACTCCACGTTTTTACATGAAACCTGTCATTATAAAAAATGTGTCCAGGGGTCATTACTGGATTGTTTTCAATTTGCAGGAAATAATATCTGGCATTGAGCAAAAAATGGTAAGATACACTTGCTCTCTTTTTCCTTTTTCCTGTGTGCATGTCACATCAATGTCATGATTCATCATAAAGTAATACTTGGAACAGGAATTTGTAAGACACACGTTGTGATTGGCGGTGATTACTTTACTTTTTCATATGTGATCAAATTAAAATAAGGCATTCCTGCCATGTACTGCTTTGTTCATGCACTGTGCTGTTTTAAACCTTGTTTGGAAAAAAGTTTTTTTTTTTTTGGGGGGGGGCAACACCCCACACAAATGATTTAATTACGATAGTGGCCTTAATCTTAAGTATTGCACTACTTTAGAAAAAACTGTTCAAATTCAAAGTGGCAACAAATTTTAATGCACGAGAGAGTGACATTTGCAAACATCTCAAAAGGAGATCTTACGCTATAACTGAGCTAAATTTGTGACTCTAGGACACAGAAATATGTTTTTGTGTAATATGTATGGTTGATATGAGACTTTGTTTTTGCTTTTTTTTTGTTTGTTTGTTTGTTTTTAGACCAACCACACTAAAGAAAAAGGCCCACTGAGCAAATCTGAAGAGAAGAGGGAGAACGATGAGGTCGCTGCCATTGCAAGGAAGCTGGAGGAAAAATATGTAAGTGTCTTTTTTTTTGGCAGAGCTGAATCACTCGTAAATAAAACCCGTTTTTGCCAGAGACCCTCTAGTTGAATGAAGACGGGCTTTTCTCCATTTAGGAATTTTTAAGATTTTTTGTGCGATTGAGAAGATATTATTTTACATTGTACAAAATCTCTTTGAGTAAAAGGTAATCATTGTAGTAGTGTCATGGAAATGGGGAAAAAAACAATATATTGCATCCTCTCATTGCAGGGGGGTGGCAAACTCAAGAAAAAGAAGGATCGAATTCAGGACTTGATTGATATTGGATACGGTTACGATGAAGAGGATTCTTTCATCGACAACTCTGAGGCTGTGAGTCCAGTGCTGAGTCACACATTTGAATATCCCTGGAGTTGTTATCAACTCTTATTTCTTTACATTTCTTTAAATCAGCATCTTTGAAGGCCTGTTGCGTTGTGCAAAGACACAGATTTGATATGCTGTATCTAGGCCTTTGTTTTTCCTGTAGTAATTAGGAATTTTTGGCTTTTCATCAGTTTATTTCACTCACCACTTATCAGATATCTTCACACTACATCAACTTTTAAAATCCGAGCACGTTTTTCAAAAGAAAACAAAAAAAAACAGGGTGTGACAAAAGTTCCTCCGCTCAGAAATGTGTTCGTTCTGTTTACCCGTTTCCCTTCCAACTTGTTCCTGATCTTAACATTCAGTGGCCCATCAATCCGTCTCTGTTTTCTCTGGCTGTTTCTAGTCTTTCTTATTGACAAGAACTACTTAACCTTAATATAATATTGCTTTTGGCCGGTCTCTGTAGTATGACGAATTCGTTCCAGCCTCCATCACAACTAAATTTGGTGGATTCTATGTAAATTCGGGCGTGCTGCAGTTCCGCCAGGCTTCTGACACTGAGACCGAGGAGCTCACAACAGAAGAGAAAACACTCGACCCTTCAAAAGTAAGTAGTTCATCAACGTGAGGCATTGAAATGGATGTTTTGTCTATCTCAAGGAACAGACGTAAATTTAAGAAGACCTTTTTCAATGGTCAATTCGAAAGTGACTGCATTCCAAAACTCTTCTTTGCACCAGTGTCACGTGTCTTGGATAAGGTTTTATACATGATACTGTTAGACTTCTGAAACATATATTATAGGATATATCCCCTTCAAACATACATTTCTAGAAACGTAAACTCAACAGTGGACAGGATAAGCCAAAGAAGAAGCAGTGCAGAGCAAGTGGTGAGATGAAAAGGAATATGGATCCTAAGTCAAGGTGAGGATGACCACAGTCATTTTACCTCTTGTTTTAAAGCCAGTTTGACACTGATGCTAGAGCGTTTTATTTGATACGATTCTCAAAGTAATTCTCTCATGAGCACAATGATCTTGTAGCACTTTGTCTGAAATTGGACCGAACGACGAGATGAAGAGGAAAAAGAAGAAGAAGGGTGTTTGCACATTAAGTGTCACAAGCATGCTGAAGAAGTTTCAAAGAGAGAAGGAGAAGGAGCGACAGAAAATGGAAAAAGATAATCAGAGGGCAGCAGGGATCATGGGTGTACCCGCAATCCCTCTATTCCCGGCAGATGCGGCCGGCGGTGGAGGCTCGGGACTGACCGACCCTCTCCTCAGTTTAATTGGATCTACCAATGACCACGCTCTTATCCAAGCAGCCAACGCAGTGGATTTTGATATTGATTTGGTGTCTTTATTAGATGCCAGTGAAGAGACTTTGTCACCAAAATCTGTTCCTCAGCCTGCCACAGAGACGCAGCTTTTCCAACCCCAAACCAATAATCCTAGCCAGTTAAATGCTGCTCTCACTCAAGCCCAGCCTCCAAACACAAAGACTAATTCGCAGCCAAAGACTCATCCTGAACAAATCCAGCTCGTGTCAGAAGCCAGTTCCACCTCACCACATCAGTGTATGTCCCTGCCAGAGGGACTTACCCCAGGACTGGAAGACAGCATTCGGACACTTATGGCGGTAAGCTTAAATTTTGTTTTATTTACGCTGAAGTGACGATGTCTGTGTGCACGTGTTGTCAGATTGGTTGTAAATAGCATCAATCGTAAAGAGACCAATTCACGATGGCCACACAGATGATATAAAATAATTTTCCAGGCTGCCAAGACATCAGAGGGAGAGTCAAAATTCAAGTTCTTCACTCCCGAAATCAACTCAATCCTGCTAGAGTGAGTAAGCCAACAACACAGACAAAGCCAGGAGCACACTGGATGCCTTTTTTAAAAACCCCCATCATCTGCAAAATGCCAGAATCATGTATTTAAGAACTACAGATTACACTTGTGGAGAAGCACATGGTGGTGTCATTAACCAGCTTAAACTACAGATTGGACTGCCCAGAATCCAGCTGTAAATATCAAACGTTGTTACTTCTCGGACTGGTCCCGGTTCAGCAAGATTTAGAAGGCAACATATTTGAATACTAGACTCCTGGACACCCCAAGATAATGTATGCTGATTGTTGTTGATCCCCTGACTTTGCCTCTAGTGTCACCATGAGTTTGACTTTTTTTTGTAATGTGTCTCCAACTATTGAATAGATGGCATTGAAATTTAATACACACACTCGTGTCCCCCACAGGATGAAATGTAATCACTCTGGTTATCCTTTAACCTTTTTGATCTAGCGCCATCATCAGGGCAGAGTGTATCTAGCCATCTTATTTTGACCAAATACCTGCAAAACTGACATTTAGCATGCTTACACACTAAACTAAGACGACGAACAAGGTGGCCATTATACCTGTTAAACATCAGCATGTTAGCATTGTCATTGTGAGCGCGCTAATATGCTGATGTTAGCATTTAAATAAGTACAGCCTCACAGAGCGGCTAGCATGGCTGCAGAACCCTTGTATGTAGATCAATACTGACGCCACAGTCCTGAAAATCAGTTGTCAGTTGGTAAATGGATTGTATTTATATTAGCATCTTAAACGTCAGGACAGTGTAAAAGCTTAATACTACATTCACGTAACCCCACGCTTTCATACATAAGTGATCCCGACCTGCTCATTAGGAGCAGTGCTTTGCTCCAGGGCAACTCAACAAAGAGTTGAGGCAGAGCCGTGGATCAAATCACCAACCCTGTGAATTACTTGACATGTTCCACTCCCTGAGCTGCTCCTCATCCATAAATCTGACCCATCTGGGTTATAATCAGGCTTTGAGTATGGACCCATCCATACTGTTATCGAACATATTATTCAAGTGCATAATTCAACTCTGACTGTCTTGGTCCAGTATTGAGTTGCAGTGTCGGGAACAGGGGGGCCAGTTGCGCTCCAGGGTGTACACACACCTGTCATCTTTCCTGCCCTGCAGCAGAGATACACTCCTCAAACGTGTAAAGAGGCTGTTCCTCACACACATGGTGAGCGTGCTTAAAGTTTGAGTTGTTGTATTTTGCTGACGGATAGAATGGGTTGCTCTAGCATTACATTTGCATGCGACTAACCTCTTGAATCTGACACTGACAAGGAGGAATCCCCTAATGTGGAGGATCCCATGCAGAAACTTGTGGAGGCCATTGGCAAAGTTATGCCCGAACAGATTGCGTGTTACCATGCCGACTGCCAAGCATATGAACAAGTCAAGGCTTCAAAGTAAGTCCATTGGCGCACATAATTGAGTGGGGGGGGGTTCTTCTTATTCACAGGATTTCAGTTTTTCAGATACAAACCATTTATTTAAACAATTCTTACTTAAAAACCAACAAACAATGCAGAGAATTGTTTTCATTCAATTTAATCTGGTTAAATGTCAGAAGTCAACTATGTTCTGAACCTAAAGTTTTGTTTTTGTTTGTTTTTTTGTTTGTTTGTTTTTTTTTTAAAAGGAAACTTTCATAGTTTGAATTTAATGTCACAACGTGGCTGCTGTTGATCACAACAGACTACTTATTCTATCCGTTTTACATAGTTTATATTGAACTAAGTTTCACCCACTTGCCTTGTATGGACGATCATTTTAGAACATCTAATAGCTGAAGACATTTTGTAAATTATGATTTGATGAACAACACACAAAATCTGGCCTCACTGGAAAAAGTTTTTTTTCTCTTTCTTAATTTGAACCTTGCCTGTGTCCACGTCAGGGCAACAGAGGAGGGGAATAAGGGCAAACAGAATGTGAATGTCGGCCCAGAGGACAATGTGGAGGAGAGGGGCGGGAAAAGAGGAGGTCCTAAGAAGTTGTTCAAATGGGATCAGGAGATCAGGTCAGATATAATAAAGATCAGTAGAGTGAAGAATGAGATCATTTCAAACAAACAAGCTGTGTGAAAACATGAGACACAAAGTGGAAATTGAGTAACATGCTCTCTCTTTGAAAATTACACCTGTAGCCTTTTCCCTTGTGTAAAATGATCACGTGCTGTCTCATGCAGGGAGTGCTTGTGCCATGTGTTAAGGCCAAAAATGGACAGGTATAAAAAGGAAAGGAAAGGAAGCCAGGAGATAGAGGAGTACCTCAAGACGCTGCTGGACAGTGAGATCAAACCGCTTTGGCCAAAAGGCTGGATGCAATCTAGGTATGTGACGTATGATATACTGGTGTAAACGCACATACACCTTCATTCATAAAATGTCTTTCATGCTTTCAAAAGTTTTTCATCTAATTGCACATTCAGACATGCCCTTTCTTCTCTTTACTATTTTTTTTTTTAGGACGCTGATAAGGGAGAGCAGGAAATTAGGCTTCTTCACTTCATTACCGTAAGTACAATAATCACTTGTGATACAGCTTCAAGTTTGTTTAATTTTGTAACTGGCATGTGCCAGCAAATGTTATGAAGTCAGATTTTAGTAAAAGATGTCAAAGTACTATAGTTACTTGGCGAGCTTATCAAATATCACTGAAACTGTCTCGCATGTGTGCTCAGAGTAAAGAAGGCCAGATCTGATAAGAAGCAGTCCTCTATCAGTGGGGCCTCCACAATGTCAGACGTTCTCCCGGAAGCGCCGCCACTGAAAGGAGAACTCCCCCACGAAACAGATGATGTGGTTACTGAAGGCTCAAATATTTCCAATTCTGTGTCACTTGATGATGTGAGGAAGGAAGCCGCTGCCTTGAAAAAGTTGGAGGGTAAAAAAGGAGGAGGGGTGACAGCGGAGGCTGGTTCCCCTACACCTGCGGAGTCAGGCGAACATGTGGTCAACGCCGTATCTGCTCCGACTCATTCGCTTCTGGATCTTCTTGCTGATCAAGCGCTGGTTCGAGATCGACCTCTCCCAGTTCCCCAGGAGCTCCTGGCAGCAGCTGTTGCAAAATACAAACGTTCAGGTCAGCACTGGAGCTTTGGGGTGGATAACAAAAGTCCTCGTCTGTCTCCTCCAGCTCCTCATTCCAGCCCAGTCGGTTTCCCAGTGAGCGGGGTATGTCAGGTTGTTTTTCCTGGGTTACTGCAGCCTGGAGACTTGGCCAAGCATGTGGATGCTGGCCAGGTGCACATCATTTCTGATGATTGTGACATTACCATACAGTGACCACTCCCGAAGCAGATTTACACGCAGTAAGTTCTACTTATTTACTTTTTTGTTGTTTAAAACAAGCAAATTCACTCGATCATACATTTCCCATAACGCGACACCGAGAGCATCTTTTCGTTAGACCCTTCCCAGCTCTGTCAAACTCCACAACCCCAGTTTGACAACATAACCTTAAGTCAACGTTCACTTATCAGCTTTCTGTGACACCTAAGAAAACTACATCTGCTGATGAAGACCAAGAGATGTGGCTGAAAGCCCAGGAAAAAGCTTGTCAGTTGATCTTGGCTTGATAGTATTCAGTCAAACTTATATTTCCACGGTCAAGAATGGACTTTTACGCTCATTCACGAACCCCGTTTATGTCACAGGCTTTCTGTTAAAAATCTCAAAGCCCAAGCAGAGAGAACCCCGATGTCGGCATTATGAAATCATCAGGGTAATTTTCTCAGACTTGACACTTTTCACAAAACCCATTTTTAAGATGACCAAATACAGCAACCAAAACAAGCAAAGAATATTATTTTTGCAGAAGTAGTGACCCTAAAATATAGTTGTTGCACTCAATTTTTTGTTTTGTATTATTCAGATCAACTTCACTGCCGATAACACAGCTGTATGATGTTGTGACATAGCTCAGACATTTTGTCAGGTGGATAGAAAATGAAACACATTGTATGTATTTGTCTTTTTCTTTCTAGATGGGAACAGTGTCCTTGGAGATGAGCTGGACACGCGACAGGATTCTAACAAACACAGAGTAGTTACAATACCCAAATCAGCAGTGATATATATGGCTACCCAGAAAAAGTTCATCAGCTAATATTAGTCAAACTTTTTGTGTCTGGCAACAATCTGTAGTTCTCAGCGTTGTCATGTGCTTTCTGTCATCCTTAATTGTGTTTGGATCAGTGTGTCATCTGAGATGGGAAGAAACTAATGAGAGCGATACTTGTGGTTTTCACCCATGACAGGACGAGCTGCACTTTTACCAATGTGTAGGCAAGTGAACTCACGTCCCAGCCTCATCTAAATCTGACAGAACTGACAAACTTGACATCTCCTGACAACTTACTCTTGTATTTGAAAGGTTTTGTTTTGAAAGGAAAATGATTCTTTGAATTAATAAATAATAAAGCGATTATATGCTATATAACCATTTCTTTTTAGCCTAGTGGTCTTAACTTGAGGAACACCAACTGAAGCAATTTTGAACTATAACTTTTAGTAATGATGCACTATACCCATAAAGATGTTTAAATAATCCCCCCCCCCCATCTATTGAAAGTGATGTGTAGTCAAAGTAGGCCAAACCTCACTTGAGTATTGTCCATGTTTTATTATTTACTTGCTAAACAGCAGACATGTAACTACGGTGAAGGAAGACCTGGTGCTTTGCAATGTTAAGTGTGGACACCACACTTGCGCAGCTCTGTGCACTGGAAAAACACTGTTACATTGCAAAAAGGTTCAGACAGCTCATAAACAGGTGTTAAAAAGAAACAGGCAAGGGGGTAAGCATACCCCTGTCACTGACCTATGGCCGTATGATTATTGATTATTAAGTTGTACAAGACTAGAATGTAGATTTGTTTTTGTTTTTTCTGGAAGAATTGAAATTTACCTGTTGTACAGGTAAACTGTTAAGCATCACATGAAGACTTAAGTTTTACAACAGAAAAAAGTGTACCTGGGCAGAAGTTCTCGAGCTGAGAACTTCATTGTGTGTCCCGTCCCCCCCCCCCTTTTTTTTTTTTTTTTTTTGAAAAGTTGAATACAAACATGCACAAAAAGACATGAATTTTTAAAATGGATCCATCTGGACACAAGAGGAGAGAGACAAAGCCTCCCCCGCCAAACACTTCTCACAGCAGGAGCAGTTCAACCAAGCAGCATGGAAAGACAAATCACAGATCACACTGGGTTCCTTTTTTTTTTTTTTTTTTTTTTTTTTTTTTTTTTTAGGAGGTTTTAAAGCCAGTTCATCATCTGAATAGACAGGATGGCCGAAAGGAAATATCTATTACAGCTGTTCGCAGTTCCTAGAAAGAAGAGACAGAAATTAGATTCATTAGATTTGGGAAAGAAGACCCAGAGAGAACAATGACAAGTTTAGACATTTGTAATTCAAATGTCTACATTCATGGAATAATGGGAGTTTAAAATTTAGATTCCAGGTCTTATGTCTGGAAATGGAGTGTTTTCTTTCATTTTATAACAAATACACAAACTTACCACTGCCAGCAAGGACCTCCACCTCCACTGTAAAGTTTTTCTGTCCAAGCCCTTTTGTCCAGATGGTGTATTTCCCAGCATGCTTTCTGCTCGAGTGAGTGGGCAGGGCAACCGCCTGCCCATCTCTGAACCACGTGACTAATGGTTGAGGGTTTCCTCTCACCTCACAGGCGAGGCTCTCTCCCTCTCTCACCTGCAGTTTTGTTGGGCAAATGAGGTGTGGACCGACTGAGAGAGAGAAAAGGAAAAAAATCACATGAGGGAGTGGAGGAAAAGTGATACACAAAGAAATGGGTGTGAGGAAGGGGCATATTGAAAAGGGGAATGGAGATTTTTAAAAAGGTAGAGGGGGAAGAAGTGCGGAGGTTGGCAATAAAAATTCTTATAGGTAAAAATTATGAACTTTAAGCATGTAATAACAAATGTTAGCAGTTTCACTCACAGAGGACTGTGGCATCCAGTTTTTGTGACGTCACCAGTGGAGGATGCTGTGGTCCTTCAGGTCCCAGGTCAAGCATGGCTTCACACCAGTACTGGACTCCGTCGTCGTCTTTACTGGCGACAATGTCCACAGTGAACATCTCAGTCACTGGTTTATTCTCTGTGGTGTTGGACCGTAGTTGACCCAGTGCTGTCTGTCCTCTGTAGAAGGTCGCAGTGAGGTATCCAGCGGGAGCAACGCTCTGTACTTCACACTGCAGAGTGTACTGATGGCCCTCAAACATCGGCCCAGAGTGATTAACAAAGCTGATGGACACACTGTCTGGAGGCTCTGTGGAGACAGGTGTACAGATCAAACACACAGAAAAGGCTTGATGCATATTCTAACATGTCAGAAAGACAAAATTGTTAACTCACTGTAGACTATTACAGGGAGATCAATGTGACACTGTCCTCCCTTATCAGATAGTGCATAGCACATAGCCTTGGTGCTCCACTCGGTCATCCTGTCCACACTCCAGACGAGAAAACGATCCATAGTGGGTTGAGGAACTGCCTAGAGTTGCAAAAAGTCACAAATTACAAAGCTATTGAGATTCTGTTGACTATAATAGAGCATTACTATCTGTGTGGTACTAGTTTATTAGGATCACCTTAACAATGTAATACAATACCACAGTCCTCCAATAAATCCTATCTTTGCAGATGATCAGAGTATTGGCTGTTCAAAGGGTCCAGGGTCTTTAAAAGACTCCACTTCTTGGAGTCTTTTAGAGGTTCCAGATAGGGCCAATTCATAGTTTTGCTAAAGCATCAAGGGAAGCTGGAACCTGGTCTGCTTGATGTGAGTTTGAAAGGTGTTCTTTTGTTGGCCTTGTAAATCAGTTATTAACTGTCAACAATAGACAAAGTCATTCATAAGTGTATCTGGTACAAGAGGACCTTAAGCTAAAAATAAAAGATTGACTTTGTACAGTTGCTGTATAATTACATCTGCAGCCATAGGTCTTCGACACTTTGGTGAAGAGAGAGAAAAGACCTGTCAACTGAACATATTCTGGTGGTGAGCTGGATCTAGTGGCAGGGGAAATCTGCACACATCCCCTAAACCTAAATATTTGGTGAGGGTGAACTATAAATGTCTGGTTGAGGCCCCTGTCCACAATTCATGCCTCTGGACTACTTTTTTTCTGTATCCTTGAGGAGCCTATCAACCCCTTGTTGTGGCAATTTAAGAACTCACTGGTGGGCACCAGGGTGAAGGAGCCCATCCAGCCCCATCATCTTGGGCTTCACTAGAAGGGACGCCTGAAGCAGGAGGCGAGAAGGACTGCAGCAAACCGAGGCTCTGGGGAGAGTTTGGGGAGGCCATGGAGAAGGATTTCCAGTTGGCCTGAATGAGGTTATAAAACGATCCAGGAAGGGGAAGGCAAGGTCTTCTTCCGGCTGTTTTCAGCAGAACAGGAGAACTGCTGACCTTTTCTGAGGATATTGTTGGACAGTGGATGACTAGAGGGAATCCTTAACCATGTCCCTGCTAGAGGTTCGTGAAATGGTCAGAAAGCTCAGAGGCAGCAGGGCATGGGGTTGAATGAGATTCACCATGAGATGCTGAAGGCTCTGGATAATGTTTGGGCTGTTTTGTTGCATCTTCAGTGCTGTGTGGAACTCTGCGACTGTGCTTGTGGACTGGTAGACAGGGATGGTGGTTCAAATTTTTATAAAAGGGGATCAAAGGGTGTGGAATCTGGAAAAGACAGACCTGAGCCCTGAGGCAAAAGCTGTCAATTGACTTGTCTCTTTATGTTCCAGCCCTAACCTATGGTCACGAGCTTTGGCTAGCGACCAAACAGATTAGGTCACAGAATAAGAGCAGGGATCAGATCAGGATGCCTCACAGACAACTCCCTCTGGAGGTATTCTGTCTAACTGGGAGGAGACCTGGGACAACCCAGATCACTTAGAGACTATACAGTATATCCCAGCTGGCCAGGAAATGCCTCCCACTTGGGGCTATTACACTTAGAGCATTTCAGTGTATTACAGTCCAATACACCATCAGTAACCACAGTGTGAAAAATTAGAGTTCAATTAGCGCATCTGACTCAATGTCAACATAAGTTAAACGATCGGCTTAAATAGAATAGGTTTTGCTGCAGGGCTGTTGCATTGGATTACATTACATGTACAGGTGGCACAGGTGTACCTGATAAACTGGTAACTCAGTGTATGAATCAGTGTATGAACCTGAAAATCTGTCTTCGAAAGAGAATATGCCACAGCGCTTCTATGAGAAACTATAAGTGACAGGAAGTCCAAAAATTTTTGCAGGATAATGTTTCTGTTTCTGTGAGTATGTGGAAAGTTAGAGTAACTAACAGAAAGCTCAAAAGCAGTGTGTCACTGTCCTCTGTAATTGAAAGTTTCGCACTCTGCCCACTTCGAGCAGACCAGGGATCACTGCTGGGAGTGGTCAGCGTGCGCTTCGTTGCACCCGTAACCACACGCAAAAGTCATGTCACATTGGTTTTGACGTACACCTGTACGTCACTTTGGCAAGGTGAGAAGTTAAATTAGATTCCTCCCTTAGCTAACAGGGTTTTCAAGGCATACGTTCGACAATAAAGATTCCCCTACCAGCGAGACTTCCCAACCCAGAAGAGAGAATCCCATCTGTGGTACAGAGCAGTTAGCTGTGACTGGATCCTCAAACCTGTGATGGGAGAGTTTACAAACAAATTTAGTTGTCACAAGTTTTCACAGAAACAGGTAAAGAGTACACTTCCCAAACAGGTCAGTGGTGACACTGATATGGAAAAGGAGAATCGTTCGAAGCAGAGAAGTGAGAAAAGCTGCCTAAGGAAGAGCAACAAATGTCTTTCAACCAGAGTTGCTGCTACTCCAAGCCTCTTTGTTTTTGTTTGACTTTCAGTGCCTGCATTTATGCATAAATTGGGCAAATAATTTTTTTTCTCATTTTTCTCCATTGAACGGCTCCCCTCCTTTTTCTTAATCACTACTTTAAATAGGCATCAGCTGCTAAACAAGTATAGATAATTGTAAGACTAGAAGATCATTGGTAAAAAAAAAAAAAAAAAAAAGGGGCTGGGGGAAAAAGGTTTAGATTAGTATGTCTAAGCAGACCCTTTAATCACTGAGCCAGTGTGCCACTCTGAAATAATCGGTTATTCCTGCCATACCTGACCACCAGAATGGAGGGTGACATTGTCAGAGGGCAGTGTGCTCTTTCTGCTGACTCTCCAAAGCTGCTGATGAAGGGAGGGATGGGGGGTGGGATGCTCAGAGAAGAAGGGGGAGAGTGGACATTTGTTGGAAAGTGTGAGGGAGGTGAGATTTGTGATGGAAGAGGTGGAGCAGGTGTGTAAATGGAAACAGGGGATGAGGTAACTGAGGTCACAGGAGTGGTCAGGGAGTGGGAAAGGAACAAAGACACAGTAAGTCACTTAAGTATGTAAACATATAAATTAATACAGTAGAATAGATCTTAAAATTCCCTCCAAATCATTGTAGATTAGTGGAGTTTCACTATAATAATGCTCAAGATGTTACCCCAGTAGAAATCCGTTGAGCAGAGCAGGATTCATAAAGGTATACAGTATGTATGTCTTAACAGTACATGTTGAAGTATTTGTGGTGTTATGCCAAATTACAGAAATACAATAATGTGTCTCTTCAAATGTTTATCCTGGTGCTCTGAGTTGTACAAACTTATGAGTCATTTTCCCCTGTCTTAACATAACACAGACAAGGGTCAATTGAATTTTGCCATCTCGTGAAATAATACTCTTTTTAGCTGATCTGTTGTGAACCATTGTTTCGTAGCACTCTGAATACACCCAGTGTGTTCCTCTGAGGAAGGAAGGACACCCTGCCCAAGTCAAAAGAACTCCCTTCTCTTTTCTGTGACCATTGTTCCACTGAATCCTGGGGTTGTTCTCCTGCCTATTAGATCATCTCAGTCACAGTAGCCCCACATGCCATCCCGCAAAATGAGTGAAATGAGACAGCTACCGGGTTATGACCATTCAGAGAGTCTCCTCTATGGAGCAAGAAACTGTCAAAAACTGTCATGATTGAATATCATCTATGTCAGATCTTTTACTTTCTTAAAAATTCAAATTATGATAGTTTAAAACTAACATTAATACAATGTGAAATACTCAATTATGAGGAAAAAAATTTTTTTTAAGTGAAAGTATGGAACTGACTCCAGCAAAATACACTTAAAATATCAAAATTAACAGTCATTTTGCAGGATGCAACATGTCAGAGGTTAATATTGCTGGGAAATTTAATCTATGACAATACATTGAATTTTATAAGATGACATTTTTTTAAACTGCAAAGTAACTATAGTTGTCGGATTTTGCTCTCTGAAATTGAGGTATAAAGTGACATAAAATGGAAATACTCAAGTACAATTAACTCAAAATTGTAATAAAGTGCAGTACTATAGTAATGTACTTATTTACTTTGCACCGCTAGTACTGTCATTCATCGGTTAGGACACACATCTGCACGCATCTGATAAAATGCCGTTTTTGTGCTGTATTTGTCTGTGCGATCTTTCAAAGTGGTTCTCAACCCCCCATAGGGTCAGTAAGATAAATCTGAGGTATGAGATGATGCCAGATCATTTCAGATTTCTCTCGTCAAGTCAGGTTTATATATCCCAGGATTTCATATTTGCCTGCGAGGGCTTTACTGTAGACTCTTCAACATACTCATAATCTCTCTGCTAGTGTCTGTGCTTCTTTTTCTTGTGAGTTTTACCTCTTTAATCTTATAGAAAATGACTAAAATAACACAGTCTGAAAGAAAAAAAAAATCACACTCTGGTTGAACCGCTCAATAATGTTGACATCCACAATCTGTGACGAAGGGTAGCAAATACTGTACATCCCTCACATTGAGATCGCAAGCCAAAAAAAGTTTACTGACTTTATACCAGTCTGTATCCTCTTCTCTACCCCGACTGTTTCCACATCGAGCTAGCTGCCTTGTGGCATTTGGTCTTGCTATTACACCTGCCCATAGCGCTCATCAAGCCTTCATTTCACTCACCTGAGCCAAACAGGCAAAACAGCAGAAGCGTGATTGGCCAACCAGAAACAAACATCCTTATTCGGTTTCCCCGGCTCCAAATGTTGGCTGCTGATTTGACGTCCCTCTCAAGCACACGTTACTGGCTCTGTGATGCTGGCAGAGACACGGCCTGAGACTTCTGAGAAAACACTGAGTGCTTCTGGTTTTTATGTGAATGTGGGTGTGTATGTATGTGTTTTGTGTGTGTGTCTGAAACTAATAATCAGCAATTCCTTTGCTTTGGCCTCTGAAACCCACCATGGGCGTTCTCTGTTGGTATATCAAGACAGGAAGGAAGGGAGGGTCAAGAATAATGTAGTGTAGTGTCGAAGCATGGAGGGCAAGAATAAGTGTGTGTGTGTGTGAGTGTGTGTGTGTGAGTGAGTGTGAGTGAGTGAGTGAGAGTGTGTGTGTGTGTGAGCACATAGACAGCAATGGAGTACTGTAGAGCTTTTGAGAATACAAAACAATAAACTTAAAGATGAAGTGTTGCCACACAAAACTCACCAAAGTCTATATAATGACAGCTGTTGAAATTCTCAGTGGGTCTTTTCAGTGTTACTTCCATCATTTTGCCAAAAACAACATATGTATCATTGCTGTCCAGTTAAAAAGCATGCATCATTTTCCTTTTCATACACACGTAGGTACATAAGTATTTGGACACAATTTTGGACGCAATTTTGCCTCTGCCCATCACCGCATTGGATTTGAAACGAAGCCATCGAGACGGGATTGAAGTGTAGACCTTCAGCTTTAATTCAAGGGGGGTTTTAAAAAATATATATCACATTCAGGTCCAGGTCGAGGACACTCTAGAGGAGGTAGGCGTGTCGCTGTCAAAGTCTACAATCGAGACACGCCAGTGATGCAAAATGACCACAAAAAGTGATGCAAAACGACCACAAAGGAGCCCAAAATTACTACAAACAGAAAAATGATTACCAAGAGATGGAAAATATAACACAGACAAAAATTGACCAAAAAGAGATGCAATATGACCACAAAACGTGCAAAATGACTACAAAAAGACACACAACATTTTGTTAACAACACATATCTAGTTTTACTTAAGTAACATCCTAAATGTAATGGAGTGTTTTTACAGTGTGGTGTTGCTCAAACTGAATATTTCCTCCACCGCTGAACATGAGATAAAAATTCGAAAAAACACACAGGAAATTGTGCTGCCTAATATGATTGTTCGGTTCTTTAAGATGTGATATGGATGTAGAGAGCTGTCTGTCCCACTTCCACATGTGATTTGGTGTGGATCAGGTTGCTAATTGAGTTTTACTTGATTTATTTTTTCATTTCTGTAAGAGGTGATAATATCGCGTAGAGCTACCTTATGTACTACAGGCTTCGAGTCATCACAGTGTTGTCTTTGTCTTAAGTATTGTCAAGTCTCACTGTGAGCGCAGGTGTTAAATATGTGTCCGTTTTTGTTCTTAAAGTATCTTAAAAGATATTTATATGGACCCCAGGAAGAGTATCTACTGTTACCAAACAGTTGCATCATCTAAATAAACCAACAGATAAATCACACTCGTTGATTTATCAGTTAATTTATTTGGGTGAAATGTAATGGTCTTTTCAATGGGTGACTTTTAAGAGAAGGAAACGAATGTGACTCTGTCTCTTACACCACTTGAACGTCCGTACTTCCGTTATTTTTTTTTTTCCAGCAATACTCTGACTTTTTTGCAATCTTCCTGTTAGACTGGTTGAAAGTGAAAGTAAACTGTATATTTGCGTCATTTTCTTAACATTTTCTGTCGGTGGTTTATCTGTAGGCTGACACGGTAAGTCCTTTTGGGTTTATAGTGCTCGTTAAAAGGCAGTTTTTGCACTTTGGCTCAGGTGTGATGCAGCCTGCTGCTGCGCTGGTTCAGCTGGTGCCACACTTATTAGAATTAAGGCAGAAGTGTGTAGACATTGAGCCTGTTGACTCTGATTATGTTGTTCCCGTCCATTATGACTAGTCCAATGGGCTCGCGTTAGCTGCTCTCCGTGCTTCATAATCTGCGGCCTGACATGTCTACTCCCATTAGATCCTCAGGGCGAAGGGCTAATGATGCCTGTATCAGTGTATTGTAAGAGCTTAAGCCAAACAGTTTGGAGTTTTGTTTAATTGTCTGTTGGTTGGCAGGATGTCTTGAAAAAAAAGATTCCAGTAAAATGTGGAAGTCTAGGCCACAGGCCAAGGAAGAAGTGATTCCTGATTATGTGTATCCACATCCAGATCTGAATCTATGTTATAAAGGATTTCTGGTACCACTTCCTCATAAGTCACCTTTTATAAAGGATGTGTATAATATAATGAATAGCTTTATTAATGTTAATAAATAATATACTGGTTGCAAGGTGGTGAAAACACCTCTTTTAAAAGGAGCTCTTTAAAGGGCCACTCCACTGATTTTACCCATGAAGTTCAGTTTAGTCATCATCACGGGGAGTGTTCAGTCCGTTCAGTCTGAGAAAAGTTATGTCTTCTCTTTTCAAAAGTTTGAAAAAATAACCCTGATAAGGTAATCAGATTGTTAAATTTAAGATGCTATCAACTTGCATGATGGGAAATGTAGGATCCAGTGTTATTGGAGCTCGACTCGAAACCACAGACTTAAAGTCAGGATAACTCGGCCTCTGCTGCTTCAATATTGAGTCCCCCAACAAAAACGGTGCGGTATTAAATCGCAGTAGCCTTTCAGTTCATCAGGCGGACCCCTCCAAACGATCCCATTATGTGGATGAAAAGACTGACCAATTAACCAAAAAAATAATCCGTAGATTATTCTATTACAAAAAATAATTGTTAGTTGCAGCCCTAGTCTAACACACAAACCCCTGTAAAACCAAAAACATAGAGAGATACGAGAGTGGTATCAGCCTTCTCATCTAACTTCAACAGCAAAGCAAACGAGAGTATTGTTGAACTCTTCCTTTAACACTGAAGGTTTATCTGGTGAATGAAAACTAACTCCCCATCTTCTGCCTCTTCAGTGAGCAGAAATGCTGGTTCCTCAGCTTCTCTTGGAGACCCTGGAAGGGCTGCTCAGTGACAACTTCCAAACGTTTAAGTGGTACCTCTCGCTGGATGTCTTGGACGGCTGCAAGCCAATTCCTAAGTCCCTTCTGGAGAAGGCATCCCGGGCCGAGACTGTGAGTAAGATGATGGAGCGCTACCACGAGAAGTCGGCCGTGAACGTCACTGTTGAGATCCTGAAGAAGATAAGCGTCAACGATGCCGCAGAGAGGCTGAGGAACGCATACGCAGGTGCGGCGGATGATGAGTTTCTTAAACCCACCTGTGAATCACAGTAACCAAAATCTGTTTCTCTCACCTTTGTTTACATGTCTCTTTATTGAGTCTCTGCATCTGTATCTTTTCACCTCCAGAGGGAAAAACAGCTGCACCCTCCACCAGCTCATCTGCTTCGGCACCTCCTGCTGCTCCTGCCACAATGTCTGCTCAGCAAGGAGGTGTGATCATCGCCCCGACAGTCACTGGTTCCACCTGTGGATCATGGAATATAACCATCAGAAAGTCTTGATTTGTTGATTATTTCTTAATCACGGAACTAAACTGAAACTGTTCAAATTACCGCAAACCAGACAAACCTGGGGTCCCGAGCGTCCAGGGCCTTGGAGTGATTCCCCACTTCTCCCAGTTGGCAATCCGGGAAGCAGGTTTTCCTCAGGGAATTGGTCAAATTGTTTTTAAATATGGTAATTGTGTCCATTAAAAGACAAATCAGTGATCTTTTATATCATGTATTTGAGAGTTTCTTGTTGTCTCAGTCTGGAAAATTCACATCTGAAGCTGTTTTTAGATCTCTCAGAGCAAGTCCAAGTCTAACGAGGACCGTGTTTTTGGACCAAGTACCCTTAGTACATATTAATGGAAATTGTATGTAAAACTGTGCCAGAAAATACTTTCTACTAAATAAAAAATGGTAAAACGAGTAGTGTAGCCTGTACTGTTTTTTTTTTTTTTTAAACCTTTCATTATGGTTTTTACACTACTGTAGATAGTTGTTAAATACATTTCTATATTCATCGCACCCTTTCCGTTCACAGAGTTTACATAGAGCACTTATGTTTGAAGTTATAATCCGTAAGAGTTCAGTCCTGTGTATAGAGAGACAATTACAAAGTTTGAATACATTGAAGTGCCATAAAAAATGTAATAAATGTAAATCATTGATTCTCGTTCGCACCTGTGCTTTCCCTACTGTGACATGTCCAAATGTCTTTTTTAAAAAAAAGTAATCTACTATTCACACAAACATTTACTAAGATTTGAGAAAACAGTTTGTAGTTACTGTCTGGTCAAAGTTACCACAAGAATGCTTACACATTATAAAACATGACTATATGAACCACAAAAATGCTGCGGAGAAGTTAAAGAAAACGTGCAGGTGCAGTGGATCATGAGGTTCTAGATAATGTTAGGAAGTTTTTTTTTAACCACCAATTCGATTGTCGCTTCCTCTAAGGCTGATCTGAGTCAAAGCCTCCACCCTCTGCTGAATTCTGAAAAAAAAACTTCTGTTTAGTTTTCTTGTTTGCACACACATACAGTGCAAAGGCGTGAAACCACATAACAGAAATAAAAACGAATGTGACAGGAGACGTCGAGAAGCCACAGATTTATGCAGCGGACGTCCCCTCAACTCAATTTAAGAGAAGGAAACAGAGAACAAAGGGAAAGTACTGACTTACTTTGTCTGAAAAACAGTCAAAAACCCAAAGATGCTGAATTTACTATTCTAGCAAACTGGGAGACTAGCAAATATTCACATCAGAGTGGCTGGTACCAGTGATTTTTTTTTTTTTTTTGGGGGGGAGGGGGGCATTGATGCTTAAAAATTTAATTAAACTGTTAATCATTCATCAACCCGTAGGAAGTTAATCCGACCGCGGTTAGTGTTTTGCTGGAGGAGGATTTTCCACTGGCAGCAAAAAAGGTTGCTCTTATTAATGGATTACAACTGATCAATAAAGCAATAGTTAATGATTTATTAACCATTTTGTCATTACCTTCATTTCACGAAAAATAAATGAATAAACACTTAAGTTCCACGTGTCAAATATGTTTGATGTCTGATGGCAGATTTTATACGACGTGGAGGGCAAGTCACGTGAACACTTTCAACCGGAAGCTCGAGAACCACGTGGCCAAATCTAGGGCAACTAGCACAAGGTGTAGTCAGGATCTTACAAGTAAAAAAAAAAAAAAAAAACCTCGATTGTTTGACATAAAAGTAGCACAAGACTATGGACTGTGCATGTGAAGAGATTTCCTAACTCACCTCCGACTTTTACAATTTATGTTTACAACCCACTTATTCTACTTTCATAGCTTCTGACGGACGGTGCCGCCCGATGCATCCCGTCTGTGGCGGTGTAACGGACGTAAGCCCGCCGCAGGTGACGCTGTTGTCCGCACCTTGCTCGATGATTCGTTCTTGAGTCAGGACCAGGAAGCGAGTTCTTGCCTTCTGTACGCTAGGCGTTATCTTACGCGATGAAAGCGCAAACGACTTGGAAAACATAACGTTATTGGTTATGATTTGATAACAGACGACGTGACATAAGAGCCGATACACTGAATTAAAAAATTAACTCACCTCGTACACTGCTGAGACCGACGTCTAGCTCGCTCTTCAGCCATTGGCAGGATTGTCGCTCGCTAACGTTAGCAGTTAGTCACCGTTAGCAGGGTGGTTACTGCCCGGTGATGGCTGTGGCACAGAGAGGCTGTGTTGTGGCTGGTTATTTACTCCTACTGCTGCTCGCTGGGTGCAAAGCAAGGATACACAAGCTCACCCTGACGGTAAGGCGGGTATCTGTCAAGCTACAATGATGTTAGCCCGGGAGCTAACGTAGAATGTTAGGGTGCTCGCAGTCGTTTTATTAGCCGGCCAGTGTGCTTTAATTAGCATTAGTGACGGAGGGCGATCTAACCGCAAATGTCGTGTTGTTGTTGTTGTTGACAGTGTAAAAGTTGGTTAGAAGTAAAGCAATAAATCGTGCAAGTTAGGAGGATGACCGGAGGGGGGGGGTGTATCCGTGAACTGAAATTGTAACTGTGTAATGAGTGAAGAGTTTTCCACAGCTGCTCAGCTTTCCCATTTTTTGTTCGTTCTTCTGTCCTCACAGAATGAAACTCGGTCTTCCGTCGACCTCAACAACTTTGGTTTCTATGCTAATGGGACTCTGGATGTCAACCTGACTTTTCTGCGCCTCCCAAATGAACAGCTGGTTAACTACAGCGCCCAGCCGGTAAGAAGTGTTTTGTTTTGGGGGTGGGGGGGCACAATAACTATGACTTCAATGCTTAAAACATATACATGACTTAACACCTCGATGACAGTGTCAACAAAAACTAAACATTACATGTAGAGTAAATATGAGTGGTAAAGAATAAGGCTGGTGGTATTCTCTAATTTTCTTGCTGTCAACTGATCCCGTGAAAAGATCAAGGACATGAGTTGATCCTGCTACGTACTGTGCATCAAAGGGAGAAAGTTTTATGTCAGACTTGGAGATCGTGTGTCTGAGATACATGACATGTGCTTTGGGGTTGCACAACGCCAGCTGCCTTGGTCCATTATTCTTCTCAGTGTACATGCTGCCACTTGGTGACATCATCTCTGCTGAACCAAATGATGCTGCAGCTATAAACTCCGTTCCTACCTGTCTTTTGATGATAAATAAATGGATGAGCAATAATTTCTTAAAAGTTAAATAGAGGACAAAACTGAAATCCTACTAGTCGGCCCTAAAAAGAGATATGCTTTTCAATAATCTGGGGAAATTAACTCCCTGGATTAAATCTGAGGTTACCAGTCCCGGTTTTATTTTAGATTAAGATCTAAGATTCAAGTCCCACATATACAATGTGCTGAAAACTTGATTATTCCAGCTTAGAAACCTAGTTAAAATGCGACCATATATAAATCGGAAAAAGATTCTGAAAAACTCTTTCATGCCTTTAATTCAAGAGGACTCGATTACTGTAATGCACTTTTTACTGGCCCACTGAAAAAAAAAACCCACTGAGGCTTCAGCTCATTCAAAACTCTGCAGCTCAGCTTTTAACCAGAACGAGGAGAAATGATTTGAACTGATTTTAAGGTCGCTAACTCCCTTGTTAACTATTTGCCTTCAAGAACACTGCGATCATCCGCTGCTGGTTTTTTGAGGTTTCCCGGCATCAAAGCAAAAAGCTATGGAACCCACTACCTATAGATATCACCTATGGTGATAAGTAGCACCATTGCACTCGGTGACATGTTACTTAATTACAATGAACATGGGCAGAGTAGTTTAGTTTTAGTCAATCCCACATACACCAGCCAGCCAATGTAAATATGCACTAGTTCAATTCCAGTGACAAAAGCTGTGTGTTAGGAAATTACTGATCTTGCTACAGGGCAGGGTAGTGAGGTCGGAAAGTATTGAGAGATGGACTAACTAATACTTTGGTATTGTGGGTTTTGGTTCTTTAGTGGGATTTGTTGACAACAAGGAAAACAGAGACAAACAACAACTTTGTTCAACTTTGTTCTTTACATAACACCACAGGAACTTATTATCTATGCAGTTTTGCTTTAGACAGTGAATCTGCTGTTTAATAGATTTGAAAATGTGCATGAAATTGTAGAGTATGCAGAGATGTAGAGATCCAGTGATTAGTCGATTAATGGATGAGTGGATCGTGGATTAGTGGGGTGAAATGTCATGCGAACTAAACTTGTAAACTCATTTGTTTGTTTATTCTAGCTTGTGGGATGAGTGGTTTCACCTGGTATTGTTTTGACTGCTAATTGTACAGTTAAAACACTACAGTAGTAGATGGTTTGAAACATTGGGAGCTCTTCGGTGGAGCCAGATTTTTGATATATGGAGTGTTGAATGACACTCAGTTGTGAATGAGCCATGGTGAGCGAAATATACTATATATACTGGAAATCATATGCTTTACACCCATTAACTGACCACATTTATAACACTCTGTTTAGGTCGGTTTCAGCCTCTCCAGGTCACGTGTGAATGGAGTCTTGTCCTACACAGTGAGTAAATCCAATCGCTTTTTTTTTTTTTTAATTACTCAAGCTATTATGCCTTCAAGGGAAACTTTTGTCATGTGTCATAAGATATTGATACATCAGATTAATCATGTTACAGGTTAGGTTTAGCGATGAGATGTGCACGGGGTTGTTTAAAGGTGATTATTTGGCAGTGATTTTATTTTTTGTTTTTTGTTTTTTTTCTACAGGCAGAGGAGACATCGACATGCCCGCTAACTCTGACAGAAACGACCAACGGCGAGCCTCTCATTCTTTTCCTTATCAATAACAACAACCTCAGGTGTGTTTGATTCAGCGCTAGTGTTGAGAAGTGTGTATTACTGTGCCTTGACAGCCTAATGTGAGGATTGACTGACTGATTGACACTATAATATGTGTGGTGTGTTTGTGTAGTGTCACTGTGAAATCCATGGGTGAGCAAGACAACCTCTTGACAGCAAAGCCAAAGGCTGAAGCTCCTAAAGGTCTGTGTTGATTACACCTTACACCTCCTGCAAAATTATTCAGCGTTTTACTTCCTTTTACAGCCATATTTAAGCACCAGAGTGATTGACAGAATCAGACTGTACTTTGAACATTTTGTGTCCTGTAGGTCAGAGGAAAACCAGGGAGGCTCCTGACGTTAAACCAGATGAGAATAAACAAGACAAAAGTGCAGTCAAGCCAGGCGATAAATTGAATCAGGACAAAATGGACGAGGAGTCTGTGGATCAGAAGAAAGAGGATCAGAAAGAACCAAAAGCTCCAGTCGAAGCTAAAAAAGTGGACGAAAATACTTTCAATGTAAGCTGTGTTTCTTTGTCTGTTGGTGTCTGAGTGATCTTTTCATGAATTCAATTTTCAATCTGTGTTTGCTTTTAGCTGGGGAAGAACAAGCAATTCACTTTAGCTTTGGACAAAGTTAACGACTACTACAACTTTAGTGTAAGTACACATTTCTTAATCATTATGTGTGATGTGAAGCAATATGTGATTTGGTTTAGAGGTGCGTGAAATTCTCTGTCCCCCCTCCACAGTTCCACATGGTGGTGGGCTTGGTGGCGCAGGGTCTGTACAGCCTCAAGTTCCACTACTGTCACAACAAGATGACTGGAAACAAACTGCCCTACTCATTCACTGTAAGTTGAGTGTGTATGTGTCACTATGTTTATGCTCAGGTGTGTGATTGTGTTAACTTGAATGTACCGCCTTCAGGTGGAAGTGATTGAGGAGAATCCAGGCGGGTACCTGTCTGCAGCAGAAATTCCTCTGTCTCGCCTTTACATTTGCATGGCTGGAGTCTTCTTCACCGCCGCCATGGTCTGGGTGTACACACTCATGAAACACAGGTACACACACACACACACACACAGGCACGATGACATGGATGCTGACAGTGCTGTGTAACAGAATCTTACAGCTTCCTCATTTAAAGATGCTAAATCACTTTGCAGAGTGTGTGGTAGGACTGTGTTGCAGGGTCATGTTTTTGCATATCCTGTCAAGTTGCGACAGCATCGACACTGTAACAAGACTACGGGTCTACGGCCACGCTAGCCCCTCTGTGAGGCTGTAGTTAGGCACAGTGTTGCTTTGAGCTAAATGCGAACAGCAGCATACTAACGAGCTCCCAATGACAATACTAACATGTTGTTGTTCAGCAGGTACAATGTTTGCCATGTTCACCATCTTCGTTTAGTGTATTACGGGCCTGGATCTAGGGGGGGTTCGTGTTGTGGCCCGCCAGACCAGAGCTCTGCCCCAGCCAAACTACTATCTGACTAGCCGATCAGGGAATATAAAAATCTGAGGGAGCTGCTCCACAAATCTTTTCACTGCCCTCTCATTGGCTGCGCAGTCTATGTTTGACTGCAGCACAGCTTTAGCGCTTGTTTTACGTGTGTGCGTGTGTGGGCTTGCTAGTGCTGCACCGATGCTACAGTGTGCTTCATTTGGCGAATGTCACCTCAGTGTCTTTGCTGTGTTACGCCTGCACTTTAGTATCGTTTTCTAGTTCGCAAACCACATACCGCCCCCAGTTGGAAAGGTGCATTGAAAAGGACAGAAGACTCAGCCTGCAAGCATGTAGCCAGTATGAGAGGGAGGAAACTGATGGAAATGTAGCCCACCTGCTTAGGACCAAATTAGACTAAGAAGAACTGACTGTATTTTTTGATGTGGTTAAAAAATTTAAATGGAAAAATGGTTACAAGGTGACACAAGGAAATGGCGAGGGCAGTTTAGGGTAAAATGAGAAAAAAACAATCAGTTAAAACTATTCAGAATTAGAAAAAAAGCTTGTGTGGTTTAAGTGACCAAGATTTTACTGTTCACTCGTAAAACTCTTATTTAGAGTGGCAGTGGGGAGATAAAATAACCACATGTTAAATTACACATATGTAGAGTAATGTTCCGTACAAGCATGTTAAAGTTCACTGCCTTTTGTATTTAGAGAACACATGAATTGAAATATATGTAGACTACTAGGCTGACAAAGAGCTAGTTAAGAAAGGAAGACGGTTTAAATCAACAAATGTCCACACACCTAAAGCAAGGATAAAGTGATAATGATAAGTACGTGTTGACCATAACGTCTTTTTAACTGCGGTACTAGCATGTTAATATTTAAGTACAGCTGAGGTTGATGGGAATGTCGTTATTTTTGCAGACAAAATTAAAATTTTGACTTGATGAAGGTGCTAGATGAAAGGTTAAGGGATTTCCAGCCAGTAGCTGCTGAGATATTCCAGTATGGACCAAAGCGGTGGACCGACCTACCAACCAACTGATGCTCCTCATTCGAACTGTACAGTAAATATAAGAAAACACTAGTGACTCTTGTTGTTTTTTGGTTGATGTTTTCCATTTTAGTTTTTTCAGTCGCCAAAATGAGAAAATCTGAAAATGCTCTCAGACATAACTGTAGGGTGCCAAAAACTCTCCACCCTGTGTGTGCTGCGAGCGCTACGGTTTTGTTTTGTTAATGTACAACGCACTTGGACCAAACTTGGTGGGAAAAAAAAAACCAAGGGCCATATGGAAACTTGGGCAGGGCGAATGATTACATCGATCACCCTAGTGATGCAGATGCATTGTTAAATAGAATATTTAAACATCTTCCCCTGTGCGCTTGTTTGCAGGTACAGTGTGTTTAAGATCCACTGGTTGATGGCAGCACTGGCCTTCACCAAGTCCACGTCATTGGTTTTCCATAGTGTAAGTGCAGCATCACCACAGAGCAAACTGTCGTCTCTACTCTTATATCTCATATTTGTATTTGGCTTTTATTTTGAGGTCTGTTTATTCTGTCTGGACTGCTTACTGTGCGCCCAGTGCCTGGATTCTTTGTCTGTGTATGAAACCTCTCTCGTTGTGTCTCTCAGATCAACTACCACTTCATCAACACTGAGGGGCATCCTATCGAAGGCTGGGCCGTCATGTATTACATCACTCACCTGTAAGTACAGTTTCTCCGGGATATGGAGTTTAGTCCATTTTGTGTTTAGATTTTTGTGTGAGTTTGTGTTGATGTGCTTTCCAGGCTCAAAGGGGCTCTCCTGTTCATCACACTGGCACTGATTGGCACCGGCTGGGCTTTTGTGAAATACATCCTGTCTGACAAGGAAAAGAAGATCTTCATGATTGTCATCCCCCTGCAGGTGTGTGTGCTTGAGAAACAGTGGTTGTGTGTGATTGCGATTGTTCACACTCGGCGAATTTGTTTTGGTGACCGACTCACCTGTCACCCTCTAGGTCCTGGCCAATGTTGCCTACATCATCATCGAGTCCACAGAGGAAGGCTCCAGTGAATACTATCTGTGGAAGGAGATCCTCTTCCTGGTTGACCTCATCTGCTGCGGAGCCATCCTTTTCCCTGTTGTCTGGTCAGTGTGTGTGTGTGTGTGTGTGTGTATATGTGTGTGTGTATGTGTGCATCCTTCTAGTGTGTATCAGCGGCTGGCTGTTTCCACCAAGGCTGGTTGAGATAAGGGGATCTGTATGGCAAAACATAGTAAAACGTGGCAAACGCAGTAAGAAGGTGTTGGTTGCCAGGAGGCCAACAGTAATGCCAGAGTTGCAGGTGTGATGATGGGCTGGATGAGCAGCACCACCATCCAGTAAGAGGCAAGTCGAGCCGTGGCTTGTGGTGCGCGCAGACCAAAATTCGCTTCCCAATCAATACGACGCGGAATGGGGCGAGACACGTTAGCTTCCAGTCACGAATTGACCCGACTCAACAGCAGAGAAGAAAGGATGTTGCTCGGTTGCAGCTAGTTTAAGGACAAGGTTTTCCTCTTCTCAGCCAACCCACATAAGAGGGGATAATAGGTGTTACATGGACCATTCATGCAAGTTAATGCATGATGGTAACTAATATTTTGTGTGTGCACAGTAGGGTTGCAACTAACAATTATTTCCATTTTTTTATTAATCTGGTGAATATTTTCATGATTATTCAATTAGTCATAAAGAATGTCAGAAAGGAGTGAAAAGTGCCTCTCGCAGTTTCCAAAACCCCCAGGTGACGTCTTCAGATGCGTTTTTTTTTTTTTTTTTTAATCCAGGCGACAGTCCAGTAGACCTTTTTCAAAGCACTGCCATGAAAACGGTCAATACCCAAAGACATTCAGTTTGCAGTGACATAATCCATAGTCAAGCAGAAAAATCTTGACAGATTGACAGGAGTTTGATTTATTTTCTGACGATCGACTAATCAATAGATTATTCGTCTTAGCTCTAGTGCACATGTATTTGTCGTTCTCAAACAACAAAAAACTGTCTTTATAGGTCTATCCGTCATCTGCAGGAGGCTTCTAGCACTGATGGCAAAGGTGAGAATTCTTATCAGTTACAGCCATAAATCCATAAGGTTTTATGTAGAGTTGGTGACTTATTTATTACATTTGGTTCGTGTCTCTTTCAGCTGCCATGAATTTGGAGAAACTCAAGCTGTTCCGGCATTATTATGTGATGGTAAGAGGGACTTTAACTCAGCGGTATTTTAATTTTGTCATCGACCCGCCGCACATCCATCAGCAAGATCTGACCATTACTAGATTGAAATTGAAATTGCCAACCACCCCAACACCTTGACAGCTTAATCACCTCAGACTGCAAACATTTAATACGGAAGTTTTTGTTGATGTTTCAGAAGTTTACTTGAATATTGTTTTTTTTTTCATTAGAAATGTTTTTATTACCTATTATCAAGCATTATTCCTTCATTAATTTATGCTCAGTCACAGTGTTTGGCAAGGCCACTTGCAGTCACTCATTCAGCAGAGTCACTGCCGCAGAGCCGGAACAAAAGCTTTGCAAACAACCACCCACATTGTTTGACCTTTTCGATAACATATATCACCATACTCGGTTCACAAAGCAACTTTGACCAACTTTGAGCCAGACGCTAATTGGAAGATTCAGTTTAGATTAAAAACCACATGGGTTTAAGCGTCCAACTCTCAATTTTTGTGTGATTTCTGTAATTTTTCTCCTCTTCAGATTGTGTGTTACATCTACTTTACAAGGATCATAGCCATTCTGCTCAAGGTCACTATGCCTTTCCAGTGGCAGTGGTGCTATGAGGTAAGACAAGGACACCGATGTACAATAACAATCTGACTTTATTACTTTAAAGAGCACTTGTTTGCAAAGGTCATGACTTCCTGTACCTTAGTCTGACTCAGCAATGACTGGTAATAATTGGCTGAAAGGTTTGCTTGTATGTATGCCACTTTGATGTTTGCAAATACATTACATATTTAAAGCCCTTAATTGCTTAGCAAGTGGTCAAGAACAGCAACCCCCCCCAGAGAATATTAGCTTTACGGGAAGGAGAAAATGTTGCAGGCTACACTCATTAAATCATGCAGCCTTTTGTATATCCCATCAGCTTTATAAATGAGTCTTATGCTGCTAATATGAAGCTCATTTGCATACTGGTTGGGAAGAAGCTTGTTGATTCTGACAAAATATGTGCAGGTAGCGCGAGGACGTTGGGAGCTACAAGCCAAATGAGCAGTAATCATCTTTTCTAATTGGTGCACACATCTTAATAATCTTTCTACCGTCTGTCATTAAACACCCGCACACCTTTTTATTTTACTTCAGTTTCTGGTGGAGGTGTCTACTCTGATCTTTTTTGTGTTGACGGGCTACAAGTTCCGACCAGCGTCCAATAACCCGTACCTCCAGCTTCCCCAGGACGAGGAGGACGTTGAGATGGATGAAGTGTAAGCATACCCATCCGTATGAGCCCACACCTTCCATTTAACCATTTGAACTCTACACTGTTTCTGCTCCGTTTTTTACTCCCTTTATTTTTACAGACATTACGTTACCACGTTACCAGAGAAGCAGCAGAGTTAAAACAGGATGCGTTCAGGGCCACCCTAGTGAGTGTTGGTCACTTGTGCTTTGGCAGAGCCCAGAGCCCGACACACAACGACTGTAGTTACGCATGTGAAATGGAGGAAAGTAGACTTGACGCGTAAAAATATTCTACTGGCATGAGCCATTACACAGCCTGCGTAGACAACTGGATGGAATAAGATAGAAGTGTATCTGTTCCGACGCGTGTGAGACGGACGACTGAAAAAGCTGCTGAGACACTTTCCGTGTAAACACATTGTTAACAAAGCATGTCATTTATTGTTATCACCAATTATGAGTCCTTGACTTTGTCACTCAGTTATGTTTGTTTAGAGATATTTTCCCTTTAGCTCTGTTTTATTTTGGCCTCTATTTCTTTACATGGAAGGGTATCTGAATTACTTGCATGACTGAGGAAAACATCTGAACACGCGCAATAAACAGGTTTCTGTCCAAATGTAGAGCAAATTTTACTTCCCTCTTCCTCAAAATCAGCCAAAAAAAGTGTGCAAATCACTACTGTGATGTGAATATTAGAAGTTGGTGCATCGAGGAAAAACAGCTGATGGCGCTATTTTCCCCGTCGGGTATCACCAAACTGTTACAGAACAGGTGGACACAACAAGATGACGTGTTCAAAAGAGCGCCAGTCAAACCTCAATCAAAAAAAAAAAGTGGAACACACGATGGAAATACAACATTTAATTTTTTTCGTATATTCATTTGAGGAATGTCTCCTCATCGCTCCACAAAGATCTGATGTTTTCGTCCGTTTCTGTTTTTCGTCTGCCCAGCGGAAGATTGAATGACTAATAAGTCGCATGCTTAATGTACGTCATGATTTATTTGCTAAGCCTGTTTCCATTGCATTTCGTAGCATTTTGCGCTTTACCATTCAAGGTGATAGTTTAATAATTTTTTTTTTTTTTTTTTTGTTTGTTTTTTTTTACCCCTCTAATTTTTTGCGGTTCCCCACACTTCATAATTAGGCTAGATATTAAGTTTTAAGGAGTTTTTTTTTTTTTCTAATCACTTAGTGATTTCTAAGTGGTTTTATGGACGTTTATCTGTGATGGATATCAGAGATACCACTATGGCTGGAAAGATTATGCCACACTGACCGATTGATAAAAATGAAATAACGTCATTTCTCTTTAAATAATTGTCGTCGCTCCTCTCCGTTTCTCCCTGCGTCCAGAGTGACTGAGTCGGGTGCCCTGGAGGGTATTTCCAAAGTGAAGAAGACGTCCAACGGACGTGAGCGCCAGAAAGAGTCCACCTTGTGAGCAGGAAGCTGCATCTTCGGGAGGGACCCGCTAAACACCCCCAGGCCAGCGGGTATAAAGGGGTGCACATGGACCAAGGCTCCCCACCCACATTGACGGCTATCATTTTCAGACTCTTGTGGTTGCAAGAGTTTCAAAAGGTCGCGCTTCCGGAGAGGAGGCGCGACCACTGTCTGGCTATGCAAAAAGAGAAAAAAAGGAAAAAAAAAAAAAAAAGTAACTTTGTTGGACCCTCTCCAATTCTTCAAAACAGTCCACCTAGACTCTGAAAGGCTTCAGGAGGAGACGGGCTCCTGTTAAATGGATGTGGTGGAGATATGGAAAGGAGCTCTGATGTTCTTTACGGTTTTCATCCCCCTCTCTCTCTCTCTCTCTCCCTCTCTCCCTCTGCCTACTCTCCAAAGATAATTATCATTTTAGAGAAAGACTGTGTTTATATCGGCTATTTAAAACGGAACTTCTGCGAGCCTCTTAGCTGTACCCTTTCGTGCGTGATGTGAGTACACGTGTGTGAATGTGAGGCGACGGCAAGATTTCAAGACAGCTGTTTTTCTTTTCCCCTTCCTTTGGAGACAGTAGCCCGTACTCAGGTAAAAGGCTAACCAGTATATGTGAAAAATTTAGGCAACAATCGTCACATATTGTTCCTCTGTCCCACTATTCAGTGCGCAGTAATGTCCCATCACTAAATCTACAATTTCACCACCAACACAATACAGAATATGTTACTTTTTACTTATATATTGAAATATATGTATGGGTGTGAGAGGTTGTATATTTCAATATATTGATTACTGCATATTGAAATGTTATATTTCAGTATTATTGTTTATGTTGGAGACGTTAAGAGTTCCTCCCAGTCCGTCACATGGACCGCTGCTGTAATTTAGTGCTTTGGTGGATTAGGTCAGTTCACATCTCTGTGAATTCAGCCCATATGGTGGCATGTAGACCTCTCAGTGAATAAGCAGGGTTTTGGATCAGTCTCTCAAATAACCAGAGCAGTGGCCCTACTTGTATTCAACGACGGCTTTGTTTTCTGTTTGGGGGGGGGGGGGGGTTGTTTTTGTTTTCCTTTTTGGCCACGCTGTGCCAATCTGGGAGAAGACGCAACCTAACGGATCATTTTTTGAAATTCATCTGCTTACGGTTTTACCTTTTTGCTCTTGATGTGAAAGCTTGTTTTATTAATTATTGATGACTTTGGTTTATGACAAGATCCAGAAACACGTGCAGCCGGGTAGGGTAGATTGCCATTTGTAAATAATTTACAGAAGACGACTGTTGATACAAAAGGAGGTACATAACATTTTCATAAGAATTGCATAGAAGCTTTATAGACAGTGTTTCGGACAGTAATGACACAGGTTCAGTTTCAATTAGATTTTTTTGACTCCTTTAATAAACAGAGGGGAAGAGTTCATGTGAGGAATCAATGAAAGACTACTGAGATTTAACCACAGACACTCCGACACGGGGAGGAGAGAGCTGCACAGTGTTTACGGTCTGCTGGCGTGTCTCCAGGCCCCGGGTCGCCGGGTCCCTGGGAGGACAAGAGTTAACAGACGGTAAACCAGTAAGTGTGGAAGGTTTTGTGCCTGTTACAGAGAGCTGTCTGTGTGAACTGTCACAATAAAGCTGGTGTTCTGGAAAGGTCTCAAATGAAGCTCGTATGTATATTTGTCTTTAAGCAAATGTTTTGTCTCCTTTCTTTCTTTCTTTCTTTTTTTACGTCTGTTCCAAGGATTAGTTCCACATTTTGGAAAATCCATCCATTCGCTCTCATGCGGAGGGTTAGATGAGGGAATTGATACCGCCCATCAGTGTAGAGGGGATTGTGTGCTGGAGTGTTCAGCGTCTCCAGGAAGTCAGTGTGCCCGACAAGGAAGTGGCCCAGCACACAAAATGGACTCGAGGGTGAATTGATCGACAGGTCAATCAACATGAAATTATTCTGCAACAATTTTGATGATTGGTTAATTGTTTCAGTAATTTTTCAAGTAAAAATGGCAAAAAATTCAGGAGTTCTAGCTTGAACATTTTCGGGTTTTGGATTTTGAAGATGTCACATTGGACTGTTGTGATGGGCGTTCTTCCTATTTGCTGATATTTTACAGACCCTACAGTCAAGGCATTTATGGAGAGAAGTAACTGGTTGATTAATAGATAATGAAAAGAATTTTTGGTTGCATCTCTGTTCCCGCGTCCACTGATTCATTTGCACAGGCGGAAACCAATGGCTACTTAAAATGGTAAATACGGTCTGAAAAAGCCACGGAAAAATACACACTTTTCCTTTTTTTCAGAAAAAACTGATAAGAATCTATTCGACCATGATCAGCAGAAAAAATGTGAAATATCTATAATATTTAGTCAAGAGGTAGGAGAAGTCAAACACAGGTGTGGTCCACTACACTATTAGTCTGCAATTACAACTCAAACTACAGCCCAGCTTTGCTTTATTATCTTATCTATGCAAAAAAAAAAAATCATGTAGATCATAAACTGCCCACATCAGGAGAGCATTCAACCTGGGACTTCCTCATCTTTATCCCCTCGTGTTCGTCCGTTACGGTGGATCGCTGACGGCCGAGGCTGGACCAGACTTCCTGGTCTCACCGCTGCAGCGCTGGAGGTGAACTCCCAGTAATAACTGGCACATTATCCATCTGTCCAGCGCCGGTCCAGTCTCTGGCAGGCTGGTGCCAACTCAGCCCCTCCCTCCTCCCTCCCCTCCCCTCCCCTCCCCTCCCTCCCTCCCTAAGAGCTGCAGGCGGACGCCGGTCCTCACTGCAGTCCGCATCGAGTCCACCGGCAGCCGTCAGAGCGCAGCGGACTGCAGTCTCCATCACACTCCACCGTGCGCTCCACCCCCCTTTGGCAGGTGGAAAGGACACACACGGGGCCGGGACAATGTGAGTATCAGCGCCTATATGTTATACTTTAAATAAACGGCACCCGGGTAGATCGTGGGAATTTGTTACGTTTTTTTCCAGAGATGTTTGAACGTAGCTGATGCTTCGTTTTTAGCGACTTTTCTGCGGCGTCACGGACAGGTAAAGTTTTTTTTTTTTTGCGTCGTTTGATCGGTTAAGCCTGCATGCAAATCTGACTCTTTTTTATTTTTATATATTTATTTTTTTTACTCCGTGTTTTACAGGCTGCTTTAATTCCTGTGCACAAAAAAAACTCCCATAAATATCGCAGATGGATTTGAACCGGGGGTGGTGATTGTCTTTTTGAAGCATCTTGTCCATTCTCAGTAAAACCTCAATTTTCCCATCTTCGGTCTCAGCCTTTAACCAGGTATTGGGTTAAGTCAAACCGTGGAGACGGTTATGATGGTGGGGGGGTGTAACGAGTTAGTGGACGCCTTTTCTTCCGTGACCTCGAAACGCCTTTGATTTTGAGAAGACATAGAGCCGGATGATGCAGCAGATCTCTCTCTCTCTCTCTCTCTCTCCTCTTTGCGGCGCACTGAGAGCAGGAAGACGTGTCCCATTTCATGGCTGCAGTGCAAAAACACCGGATTGCGGCACACCGCTGCGCCGACAGCCACATACACGAAATCCAAATTCCTCCACTCCAGATTTTTCTAGATTTGAAGGTTTTTCTTTGTTTGTTTGTTTTTTTTTATCCTTTTTTTTTTCTACAATAGCCTCCAGTAGGTCTCTTATTGGTTCCTACAGAGGGGCAATACAATTGAAAATATTATTCCCAAAGCATATGCTCACAGTATAGACCTTTTTAATATAAAATAAATACTGGCATTTTTCCTCCATTAGAGCCCGTTAACTTTATAGCAACTTCTTCCTCCTGTTCAGTCTTGTATCTTGAGCATAAGGTAATTAATTGTCTAATTTCTCATTAAATAGGATTTTTTGGGGATTTTTAAAATATTTTTTATTTCTTGGTACTACTGGACAATTGTACAGTAAGTGCAGTTTAAATAAAGGTGTGTGATTATATATATGTGTGTGTGTGTTCTTCCTCAGGGCTTTCATCTCAGTCTTGGCGATTTTGGCCCTAGTGGTTGCAGCTGAAGGGAGTGTTGGGTAAGCTGATTGTTTGAGATCGATGGGCAAATGGCCAAAGGTATGTGGACACCCAAAAGTAAATCACGCCGTTACACATCAATTTGGGCCAAAGCGACTTACGTTTTTCTCCCCTTGCCACACTGGGAGGTTCCCTAACACCTAAACATGTAAACAGAGAGGCTTGGCCATTAATCGTAGGATTGGTGGTTCAGCTCATGACTGCTCCTGGGATTGTTGAAAACAGTTGGCATTAATCTGCTGCTGTAAAAGCCTCCACTCTTCGAGGGAGGCTTTTAACACCATCTTGGAACCTGGGTGCAAAAGTTTTCACCCATTCAGCCGCAAGAGCATTAGCGAGGCCGGGCTCTAATACGGTTACCAGATGTTACTTTCAACAAACAAGGCAATGCATTGTCATGCCCCTCTGCATTTGAAGGAGCTGTTGTGCCCTCTGACCACTGGGAGGAGCCTCCGGCCTTCAGAACAGGGGCCCTCTGCTTGTTCCAAGCTCAAGGTTGAAAACAAAAGGTTGCTGTTGTTGCTGCTGGCGGACTCCGGAGCAGCCTCCAAGTGTCGGAGAAGCCGTATCAGCGCACATCTTTAAAAAGCACGTTGAAGTCCAATTGGCTCTTCTTGATTTCATGATTTTTGGCACTGGCAATGTCGGTCAGTCACTTCACCACTTTGGTCCAGACTGAAATATCTCAACGACTACTGAGTGGATTTCTTTGAAATTTGTGCAGACATTCATGGTCCCAAGAGGCTGGACCCCAATGACATTGGTGATCCCCTGACAGTTAGAATTTTAAGTAAAATATGAAAAAACATATATTCAAGTTAATTAGAGGATGAATTTTAACAACTCTGATGATCCTGTAGCTTTTCTTTTGGTTGCCACCAGCAGGTCGAGCTTTTGTGATTTATTTCAACCTCTATTCGATGCATCGGCACCAGATTTCGTACAGACATTCGTGGCTCCCAGGGGATGTATCCTTAGGCCGTCTATTGACTTTACCTCTACCGTGAGGTTGACATTTCTGGACAACTAGGCAATGGAGTCCTATGAAATTGGGTAATGGCATTCATTTTCCCTTTGGGAATAAATTGCAATAACTTGATCTTCTGACTGTTGATATCCTGATCCGAACCCGTCATCAGGTCAAAAATTTTCTGTATGTCCAGTACTTGGTTTTTTGACCAAATTATCACTGCATGCTGTAGCATCAAGATCGCTCTTAATTTGAACTGACGGGCCAAGTGAAACACATCCCCAGACTTCAAGTTGCAACATGGGTGTCCACAGACTTTGGCCATGTTCTGTTGCTTAATGATAAGAGTTAATTCTATTACCACTCTGTTATAGACCGAGTACCAACACCAGCTTCTGCACAGAGTCAAAGGAATGTCTGGAGTATGAGCTAGTCTGCAAAACAGACGAATATGAGGTGAGAGAAACCCTACATGTCAACCAGCAGCATACACATTATTACCTGCCCATCAAGACGTTACTTCTCACAAAATTTTTGTTCTCTCTTTCCCCATTTTGTGTGCGCGTGTGTTCAGGTGCGACACTACAGCCCCACTCGCTGGGTGTCGACAGACGCCGAGGCCTACTTCATGGGAGTGGGTGCGGCCATGGCCTTCAGGAGACTTTTCCAGTACATCACCGGAGCCAACGAAGGAGGTGAGGACAGCGCCGGAGAGTCAAATCAGCCTCGGCGGAGTGTGCTTGTTTCCTGTGCCTTATTCTGTCTGTGCGCGTGTGTGTCGACAGGGATCCAGATGGAGATGACCGCCCCTGTCCTGGTCAAGATCCCGGAGGAGACCAAGATGTGGGAGCCGGCCATCTACACGCTGAACTTCCCGCTGCCGGCCGCCTATCAGGACAAGCCGCCCGCACCCACCAATGACAAGGTGAGCTCAGCCTGGCAGGTGACGAGGGGACGGGGCAGATGGGGGGAGGTGAGGTAGCTGCCCTTGCCGGTCATGAAGTCACAGGCTTTTGCCCTCCTGCCATCTGCGTGTAAATTGATCAGTGGTTTTAGCTTTTCGATCGATGGAGAGCATTGATGGATGCACAGTATTTAGTGCAGCCGGCAGCAGTGCGCTGCTCCTCACTCAGCAGAATAGAAATAGATATCGCTGCCTCGTAAATAAAACATTTGCCCAATAGACTATTTCTAATAATTGCACTAATAGCGCGTTACGTGTCATACATTAATACTTCAGCTCAATGACTAATTATTTTAAGTCAACATATACTTTTACAAAGTTAAAGGAAACCGTTTTCCCCTCTGGAAATTTTAGTTTTGTATATCTCTTTACGCTCATGCTCATGTACTTTGGTTGCTGGCAATGAATTGTGAAATGCATCAATTAATAAATAAGTAAATAAAATGCTGAAATAAATTGAGAAATAAGAAAAATATCTACTTTTGTAATAAATTCATACCACTTTGGTCAATGTTTCCCGGGAGCTGGGGATTTACTTTTCCATCTCAAGAGTTTATTTTTACATCTGTCAATTATTTACAAAACTTATTCTCTTTATACAGTTCTCACAAATAGCATTAAGCACCCACTCCTCAGTTCAACGCATTTTAGGTTTACATGGTTTAATTAGTGTCATTTAAGTTTTCAAATACTGCACAGTAATCTGATCTTCCACTACTTTCCTTTAAGTTTACTTAAATGTTTCAAAACTTCCTGCAGTAACGGCCACGATATCCTACTGAAGTGTATTTTAAAAATCCCAACGTTTCTCTGTGGTCACTGAGACAATGGACTTTTCTACAAGCCTGTATGGCTTTGATAGTTAATTCCGCTCCTTTTAACCCGACGTGGCTTGTTGTCCGCGGATGTTGTGCCCGTGTCTCTGTCGCAGCTGTACTTCACTGAGATGCCAGAGATGGACGTGTATGTGAGGAGTTACGGAGGCTGGATGCTGTCGGTCACCTCCAGGCTCCACGCCCACCTGCTGACTAAAGAACTGGAGAGAGTTCGAGCCTCCTACAACCACAGTTACCACTACGGAGTTGGCTACGACAGGTGTCACTACTACCTTATCATTTCTAAAGTTCTTCTTTGTTTCCTGTGGGATCAGTCGTGACTATTTCACATTCTAGTTCTTTGTTGTCCTCCAAGTTTTGTGCGAAGAATATTAGGAAAAATTCTGGCTAAAAGTTATTACTTTTATATTGCTGTATTGTTTTCCTACAGTTGGATGCCAAACTCTTTTAGGCGTTGCCTAATTGACATAAAAGGCCTGAAGTCTTAAACACATCGCAGAGTCGATATCACTTCACACATCACTAACTGTTGTGTTCATCTTTCTCATGCTTTCTTTGTGTGTGTGTGTGTGTGTGTGTGTGTGTGTGTGTGTGTGCGTGTGCGTGTGCGTGTGCGTGTGCGTGTGTGTGTGCGTGTGCGTGTGCGTGCGTGCGTGCGTGTGCGCAGTCCCTTGAAGCTGTTGAACAGGCACAATGAGGTGTGGTATGTGGCCGAGGGGGAGCCAGTCTGCTCAGATCCAAAGGAGCCGACCCCTGCACACACACCCAGGCCGACTCTGACCAACTCACCCACGGACTCTCCGTCTGACCCTCTCCCACACACACTCTCTGATTCACCCTCACGCACTCCCTCCAACTTGTCCTCGTACCCAACGTCCAACTCCTCCTCACCAGCGCCATCTGACACACCCGCTCTCCCCCCATCTAACGCTCCTCCCAGTCCTTCTTCCCACCTGCCTGCCGAAGTCACGTTCGGCCACCCTCCGACCTCCGCGCAGACCCCGCTGGACCCGACAACCAACTCCACCGATCCCGTCTCTGTGAACCCGTCTCTGGAGCCCCGGTCCGACGCCGTCCCGTGGAACAGCACGGCCCACAGCTCCGTGGATTCACAAGCTGACAGTAACCCTGTGGTCGAGCCAGACGACGCTCATTAACAACCTTCACGTTTTCTTTAAGCAGCGATTCCAGGCATATTAACATGGGATCCAAATAGAAAGGAAACAGTGGAGGTGTGGCAGAAAGGCGAGTGAACGTGAGAGATAGATGGACACGCTGGTCTCTTCCCCCTTATCTCTCTATTTCCCAGTATTACACCGACTCCTCCTTATGGCACTTAGTGATCCACTATATGTTCTGTCACAGCTTGGCACTTATATCAACAAACACATGCGTGTACGCTTTGTTATTCTGAGGTTCTCATACAGCTGCATTTAGAATTAAATAAGATGTGTGTATTAGTTAGAAAGTTAGAATTCAAAGTTACTGTGTTAAATCTAAAGGAGGCGAGAGATGCCTTTTTCAACATCAGTTTAACCCAAAAACTAATTTAGTAACTAACAGGACTTCAGTGGAAACCTGTGGGTAATTGATAAAATAAAAGGCTGGGATTAACCACGGTAGGTCATTATATCAGAGGAACACTTCATTTTACTGTGGAATGGAATTTGATGCTGTTATTATTACTCTTATTATTATTATTATTAATAAGCTTCTACTCTCTGTTTAGCTTCTTGTCAGTTACTTTCATGATTTGTGGAAACCTATTGGTAAATCATTATAAATTCAGTATGCACATTCATTGGGATCTTTGGTGCAGCCTTAAACCTAAGTACTAATACTGTATGGCTCTATTTAATATTGCATTGCTTCTTAAATTCCCCAAATTATAATAACTATTATTAATATATTTATTTATTTATTTATTTATTTTTACCACAGATCAAGGTAAAACATTTTTTTTTTTAAATTTAAATCAGTTTTCAGGTGATTAAGCAATTTGATCAGATTTTGTGATGGATTTTTTTGGCTCCCAGAATTTAATGAATATATTTATTACAATAATATAAACTTTGATCACGACACAAGGCATATTAATGACATACAGCATGCTGTATACCCGAAACAGCTTGAAATAGCTTGTTATCAGATTCTCCCTTAACCTCCCGTCAAAGGCTTAGCGGCGCTGTAGAGCAGCGTAGTGAGGAGCAGGTTTTTGCGTCGCTTTGCATCCAGTGTTATTCCAGCATGTGGAAGACGCACATACTGTGTACGGCACCATGTCAGTGGTGATGTGACACACTATATTTCAACTGACTACCAGTGGCGGTAACAGTTGGTGGCGATAATGGTCCGCGAGGGATAGAAATCTACCAATGAAAAGTTTATCCAAACACCGCAGGTTTCAAAAAGCTTTTAAAAAGGCTTTCCAGGTGTTTTAAGCAGTAGGAAAGATGAGTTTCGGAGGGAGATGTTGAATTATAACAAAACTGTGTTTCCAATGTAAACTTCACAGGTTACCATTCGCTCATCTGTTTTGTTCACACAGTAGAAAAAAAGGCCCAAAAATCAATTCTGCCTAATCTCTTCTTCCGTCATTATTATACGTAACGATGAATCCACATCACTTTTTAATCTTACGATCTGCAGACTGTTTGCTAAGCCACCATGCAGTCACATGTGTAAACACTAAGGTTAAAACCTGACTCTAGTCCAACTGCGGCAGGACTGTCCCGAAGATCCCAAAGAACCACGGCTGATCAACCCGATGCAATAAGCGTTATATCAGTTAATAAATTCTCTATGCGTCTCTAAGCTACATACTGTATGTTCTGAGGAAGGTGCAATAAAAACCCATAACAAAAAATCTTGTCGGGCTCATTGTATTATTGGTTGGCTTTGGAGTTGATTAACCAAGAGAGAGGGAAGGGGGCTACAGTGCACTCAGAAAATGTTCAGACCCCTTCGCTCTTTTCACAGGTTAAGTTACAGCCTTAGGCTAAAATCCATTAAATTCATTTTTTACCCTCATCAGTCTTCACTCAATACTCCATAAAGACAAAGAGAAAACAGAATTTTAGAATTTTTCACAAACGTATTAAAAAGGAAAAACTGGAATATTACATTGACGTAAGTTTTCAGACCCCTTTAATCAATACTTAGTTGAAGCACCTCTGGCAGCGATTACAGCCTCGAGTCTTCTTGGGTGTGAAGCGACAAGCATTCCACACCTGGATTTGGGGATTTTCTGCCATTCTTCTCCGCAGATCCTCTCAAGCTCTGTCAGGTTGGATGGGGACCGTCGGTGGACAGCCATTTTTGGGTCTCTCCAGAGATGTTCGATTGGGTCCGAGTCAGGGCTCTGCACTGGGCTTCAGTCGTCCTAAGCCACATTCCCACTCCCTGCGTTGCCTTGGCTGTTGTTGCCTGTTGGAAGGTGAACCTTTGGCCCAGTCTGAGGTCCTCAGAAGTCTGGACCAGGTTTTCATTAAGGAGATCTCTGTACTTTCCTCCCTTCAGCTTTCACTCAACCCTGACCAGTCTCCTTGTTCCACATTTCAAGCATCATAACTAAAAGGTCTGCATACTTATGTCAATGTGACACTTCAGTCTTTCCTATATAAAAAAATTCTGAAATGTTCCTAAAATTCTGTTTTCTCTTTGTCATTCTGGGGTATTGAGTGTAGACTGACGAGGGGAAAAAAATGACCTTAAACGATTTCAGCATAAGGCTGCAATATAACAAAATGCTGCAAAAAGTGAAGGGGGCTCAATAGTTTCTGAATGCAATGTATGTCCTCACTTTGGTGTTATGTGGTGGTCGCATCAACAAACCTTCTCTCTCGTGAAGTGACCTTCCTCTATGGATCTTGGCTGGTGGCTCCAGACAGGCACTTGGTATAATAAGGTAATAATATGTCAGTATTGTATTGTCAGCTTGTTGTGCTGCCCCCATGTGGACCAAAAAAAAAATTCTTTGAAATTCTCTGAACTTAAAATGCGCAGCGCCGACCTTTCCCACCCCCCAACCCTGATTCTCCTGCCGAAACCGAAGCTGCCCCCTGACCCCTCAATTGTCCTCGGCAGTGGCAAACATGTGGCTCCTAAATCTGTAAAAAGAAGCTGCCTGAGAGCTCCTGTTTACAGGTCCAGTCATAAATGGTATCAGGATTGTCTGACCTGCTCTCGAGGTTTGATTCATCAGTGCGAGGAGAAACGACAGGCCACGTGGGTGAAACGGACAACTAGGAAGAAGTGAATAATATACTAAGAGAGAGGGAGGACAAAGAGTGAGGGGGGAAAAAAGAATGAAAGAGAAAAAGCTTGATCAGTGGAGTTTAATCCAGTCTGTTATTTCATACATGAATGCTGGTCTGAAAAACACCAGTTTAATTGTGTGCACTCTACCAAGAGTAGGGATCGGGTTCAATAGCATTTTATCGAATCTGAGTGTTTTCCAATCCTCTATCAAATCTTGTTAGGAAATGAAGACATCTTAGTTTTTATTTCTCTAAAACCTAAACCAACAAAATGAAAGATTTCTCTACATACACGATGCATTTAGTGTTACCAGACAGCAGACTCGCTGCTGCTCTGCTACAAGTTGCGTTGACTTTGGAACATTTATGTTAAGTTGGTCCACCATGTTCAGTCATGCAGTCTTGTCTTCAACTCGGTCACTGAGTTAGAACTCGTTTGTATACGTCACCAGTTTTTTTTTTCTTTTCAAAAGAGACAAAGACGTTGTGAATGAAAGATTTGATAAGGGATTCATTTGCCGCAGATCCTAACAAATCCAGGTATTTTACCAACTTAGAACCAGATCCGAAATGGAACCGACTATCAGAACCCATCCCTAACCAAGAGTGCACCAATGCAGATACTTCTAAATGTAAGCTTGGCATGACACACCATCCTCATTATGCTATTCATTGTACAAAAGTTGTGTAATTGACATCTGTTGCATACGTATACCCATTATCAACATAGTTTCGTCAAACCACAAGCTCGCGCTGCAGTATTATTTTGAAATAAGCTTATGCCACATACAGTAAATAACCATTCATGCTGTGGTAATCATCGCTGAAAACCGCTGACACATTTACAGATCTTTGACTCAGTCAAAAAAAAAACGCTGCTCTCTGCATCATATGGCTATGGCTATCTTAATTTTGCAAAACAAATGTGCTCTGATCCACTCGCTGACAGTTGTGGGTAGAATTTAACTTGAGAGTCGTACAAAATAAAAGTCCTGCCAGTCAACTCTGACATGGGAAGGCATTTTCTCCGTTGTTTGGCTTAATGTATAAAAACTGGTATTCTACTTCAGGACTTTAGTCCACAGAACCAGAGAGGGATCAGACACTAATCTAATGCTTTGTGAAAGTCAGTGTTTTTCACTGAACAACTTAATAAAGTTTCCTTTTCTTCTGAAAGAAAAAAGTCGTTTTTCGAACAATGAAAGTATAGGTAAGGAGACTTTTTAAAAGTAACTCTTCCCTGTGCAATTAACCTAAGATTTTACAAAACCTTCGTCTGTACATTCTGGATATGAGTGTGTCTCTGTTTTCTGTGTAGGGGAAATAAAGTTGCACTGTTGGTGTTTTCATGCACATGAAGGGGGAGTAGAAATATTTTTTTTTAATATTTTGCTTTCTATTAAAATCCAAGGGCAGGACAGGTAAGGTGTATGTATGCACACATATGCCTGAAGGCTTATATCTGTGCATATAAATAACTTTTTCATGTTCGACTACAGCTTTCACTATAATTACAGTGTGATTATAGTGTTTTCTTTAATTGGGTCACTTTGATGTGGTGTTGAAGTGGCGATGTGCCTCACTTGGAAATAACTGCCTTCTTTGTAATGCTTGCTCTCCTGCTTCCTCCTCCCCCTGCTCCCCCTCCTCCTTGCCAAAGATGGCTGGGGATGGTGAAGGCATCTACACTCATGCCCATGGTTTTAGAGGGGATGGCACTAAACTGCTTCCTGTCTGAACTGTATTTGTAGATGGACTCCACCTGGGTGGAGCTAATCGTCCGGGGACCCACGCCAGCCAGTCGCACAAGCTCCTGGGCGTCGGGGTTCATGGTGTAAACGCCCCTGAACTGGCAGCTGGAGTCGCGGAAGAGGATGAGGAAGTGGTTCGCGGGACTCTTCTCCATCTCCTGAGGTTGGTAGAAGGTGGAAGTAAGAGAAAGAAAAAGGCAACAAGTCATATTGGAGTTCTAGTTTTCATTTTCATCTTCAAACATGCAAATAACCCAATTTGGTGCTTAAAAATGCACAAGTAACAGAATTCATTATAAGATTTAATTAATTAGCGTCATATATCTTAATAAAAGAGTTAACACAGACTACAGAGATAACGAATCAGAAAATGAGTCCTCTACCTCAACTATCTTGTTTTTCTGTGTCTCGTTGACCTTTCCAGCCAGGCAGCAGCGAGAGAGTGCGTTATGAATGATAAATTTGTTGGACTTGAAGCTTGGTTCTTTGAAGAGCTTTGGACCTGAAAATAAAACAACAGGCACGCTTGTTTATGCAAACCCATGTGTATAATTGTAAGCATTTCGCAATGCATAGGAGTCCTCAAGAACGGAGAGATAGTGTACCGTTGTAGTACTGTACCTGTGTATTCTGGGGCAGGTGACGTTCCATTGGAACCACTCTCCCAGTCCTTATCTCCATTCTGATTGGCCAGTCTACTTGGTGTCACACATCCGGCTGGAGAATCAGGACGGCTGCTGGAGGGAGGTCAAACAATGAGCCAACAGGCCATCACCTCATATCTGCGCTAGCTACCTGATGACAGAACGATTCATACCTGGATCATCAATAAGACCCTAGTCTTTTCTGCCCAACTTGGAGAGGTTTAGTGGCGATTAGGGGTATAAAGCAACTAAGAACTGTACAAATGCCCTTGTTAATAAGCAACGCTTGAGCTGTTGTCACATGACAAGCATCAAGCTGAGTGGATGGTGATCTTGATATCCATCCAGGAAGACAGTTTAACAGTTATGTAAACATGTTGTGACACTGAAACAAAAAAGGTGTTAGCTGTGTTGATAGTTACAAAAACTGAAGACCCTGGTGGTCTGAAAGGGTTTGGATACTTGACAGAGTGTCAACTCTCCCTCCTCAAAAATAAAACCCGAATTATAAAAATGGATATAAGGTAAGATTCCAACGGCCTTTGCAAACACCAGTTCTTTGGTTGTGACATATTTTTATGTGAGAAATGAGTCAAGTAACAGGACTTCTACTGGGGGCTAGTCTAGTCCTCTTTTTACCCCTTGTTGTGACACCAAGTATCACCCAGACCTAGCGGTTAGAACTATTTAGCATGTTTTCAGCTCCTGGACGTTAGCATGCTGAAGTTTAACCTGTAACATCTAACTTACTGTTATGCTAATATTAGCAAATAAGTATATTAGCATTTTAACATTGGCATTTAGCTCTAACTCAGCTAGTTCAGCTAATGTTAGCAAGCTTACATTCAACTTTCAGCATGTTACTGTAACATGGCAACTTTAGCATGTTAGCATTAATCTCAGAGTAATTTGGTCTTTAATTTTTGGGGTACTCTACCAGGAAGTGAACTATTGGACAAGTGGAAATTTCGACCTTTTGATCACCAAAGTTATCCAGCTGCATCCTTGGGGAAACATGAATTTCTGTACCAAATTTCATGGCAATCGATCCAATAGCTGGCAAGATATTTCACTCTATAAAAAAAAATTTGACTAAAAAGACCAGAGAACCAGAACCACCATTTCTTGAGCCATGCAACCATTGTGGCTAGAAACCTAATACAAATATAAATGACCTGTGCAGCAGTGTACCTGTGGGGTTTCTTAGCGATGTCACTACCACGGTTTCCTGGATCATCCGTTGCTGCCAGGTTGAGGGAGGAGTGAGAGTAGACTTTCGTCAACTTAGAGGCTAGAGAAACATGATGACAAGAAAACGCTTTAGTCATTTAAATCATCTACAGACTTGATATACTTAATTTGTTGATAACTTTTTTCACTTTTGACTTTACCAGTTGTTCCCTTGGCTGGACTCCGAGACAGCGGTGTTTCCTCCCTAGTCATGCTGCGAGGCCGAGAGCGAGCTTTCTTAGCCGAAGATCGTCCGTGATTGGATGATTTCTGCCGCAGTACTTTGTCCAGATCATCCATGAGCCTGAGCTGATGCCGCCGGGCGTACTCCCCTCGTGTGAAATCTCCCCGACGGGCGGGAGTAGCAGGAGGTGTGGGGGATGGGGAGGTGGTGCCTACAGGAGGTGTATTGGAGGGAGACGCCACTCTCTTGTCTGAAGATGCTGGTCTGAGAGCAGGAGAAAAAAGGTTACTTTGACATGGGCACAGATAAGCTTTGGAGTCGATGAAATGACAAACTGAAGCATTGCAAACTTGGGTCCAGGATGCTAAGATTCATGTGGGTGTGTTATACCTGTTTTCCCTTTCTTGCTCATGCCACTGTCTCCTCTTCTTCAGCTCCTCCGTTCTCTTATGCTGTCTTTCCAACAGGAGAGCTCTACGCTGGGCCATCTCCCCCTCACTGTGTACCTCCTCCTACAACCACACAAGCACATGATCAAATACCCAACTGTCATGACAGAATTAATGTGCATGCAAAACAAGCTCCTATTTCCCCCTCCATTCTCTTTAACAAACACTAACCTTAAAGAAGAATCCTATTCCTCCTCTGGGTTCTAGCTCATTCTGCTCTTCACTTGGTTCCAAAGTTTCTGTCTGTCTTGTGTGTTCTTTGGATTCATTTTGTTGCTCTAGAAAATCCGTGGCTTCTGCTGTAGCCAGATTCAGTTGCTCTATAGGATCGAGGGGTTGTGTGGCAAGTCCTCTTGCAGGTTCCGCAGCAGATTCAGTGTGATCACTCATAGAATCAGAGGAAAACTCCTGCCCTTCATCAGTTGGTTCATCACTGCCTCCGTTTGGCCCTCCAAGAGATGATAGTGAAACCTCAATCAGACTACAGCGCTTCCCTGCACCTCCATCCCTCCCTCCTTCACCTCCTGGGATGTACACAGCAGAAAGGGACAAAGTTTCGCTTTCAAATGAGCACTCTGAAGCAGCACCAGAGCTGCTGCCACCAGCAGCCCCAGGACGATCCTGTGTAGGCTGTGACAAAACCGGCAGCCCTCCGACAGCTTCTACGTCGTCGTGCTCCAGCTCCAGGCTGAACTGAGTGGGTGTCTCACTAGAGCCTGTGTCTGAGTTGTTCTCATCAGGCTGTGGCTGCTGGGTAGGCTTAGGAGATTCCTGAGGAGTCCGGGGACCACCAATACGGAAGGAAGAGGAGGTCTGAACCTGACACTTGCTGGGGGAGACACGGCGCAAGTGGGGGAGCGTGTCCACATTCTGGGTTGGTGTCAAGACGCGATTGAGTGGGGGGAACTTGAGTTCAGAAGGCCGTGGGTGGGGGCGCTGATGTTGGGGGCGTGGGTGGTGTTTGGGGCTGCGTGGCGTGGAGGAGGAGTGAATCTTAGTGCGAGGAGCGGGGCAGGAGGAGGAGACAATAGTTTTTGGAGAGGTGGACAAGGAAAGAACATGAGAACGCCGTGATGGAGATGAGGCAGAAGGGAGATTGGGACTGGCAGGGATCATCCAAGCTTTACTGTTGTTCCTGGTAGGAGTCTTTGTCGGGGTTCTTGGTGGTGTCTTTGTTGGTGTGTGGGGAGGGGTTTTGGGTGGTGTTTTGACATTACTTCTAGGTGTTGATTTTTGAGTGGTTTTGGGTGTATTTCTGGGTCTTTGGTTGCTCATGAGCTGCTGTTGCTGTTCGGTAAGTTTCTGCATGTCCTTCTGTAGTGACTGCAGAGCTTCACTCAGTTTCTGCACCACTTCATTACATTCGACAAAGACTGCTTCACCTGCCTTCTCTTTTTCTGCCCCTTTCTTACTTTCAATAGAGAATGTGACCTGTTTCTCTAACCGAGGAGGATTGGAAACAGATAGCTTCTCTTTCTCCTTATCTCCATCTTTTTGTTTCTCCTTTTCTTTCTCTTCCTTCTCCTCCGCCTGTTTCAGTAGCCCCTCCATGCGGGTGAGGCGCTCCTCCAGGGAGAGATAATCCTCCTCTGTTCCCTCCCCACCTCCATCTCTTTGCTCTCTTTTCAGTTGAAGGAAAGCGGTTTTTCCAAGCCTCTGTCTGTGTTTGGCAAAGATGGCTTCAATGCGTCTTTTCTGGGCTTCAATGCTTTTGCGTTTTTCCTCCAGACGAGCCCCTAACTCCCAGGCCTCAGAGCCTGGTTCAGGGCCTCTGGGACCTGGGCTGTCCTGGCGGCCAGGGGCTCCGGCTGGGGTTGAGGGTGTATTTGGAGTTCCTGGAGTTGTTGGGGTTGGAGCAGAGGCTGACTCTTCTCCGGGAGCAGCAGAATGTCTTCTTCTGATGTCTCGTCGCTCAGCAAAGCTTGTCATTCGTGGACTATTGCTGGAGCTGTGGTTTCCCTGGCGACCGTTACCGGGTCGAATATTACCAGGGGCGTTTCTAGGGTTATCATCCGATGCTTCAGAGGAGTCAATGCTGCCGTCTCGTAGAACGGAGTCATCGTCACGTGACATATCAGAGCTCCGTTCTTGTCTCTCCCTCCTCTCACCCCTTCCTTGCCTTTCAGTATCACCCAGTTCTTCTCCAACAGGCCGGTAGAGGATTCCAGAGCGACAGGGGGCAGAGCTACTCAGCTGGGGATTGTCCTTCTCGTGGGAATGCAGGAAGAAACCAGCAGGGGCTCCCTCGGGACATAACCTGGGCTCCGGCCTTCCTCCCAACACCGCTCTTCCATCTTTCTCCGGTGTCCTACCATTCTTTCGATCTTTGCTGTTGGGAGTATGAACCACCTGTAGCGCCTCCTCGATAGTTGGCAGCTCTCCTAGTGGTGCTGTGTGCGCGTAAGGGCCCCAGGAAGACCGCTGCGATGGGGCTGAAGCGCTGACCAGGTGGCTGAGGTCCTCTGGAGGGCTGTACGGGACACAAGCCTTCCCTGCTGAAGTTGGCGGTGAGGTCATTGCAGGGATGCCGGTGGTTAGGCTGTCAGTGCTGACAGAGCGAAAGACAGAATCTATTGGGTTTCCCATGACAATGTCAACATCACTGTCCAGCCCAAATGGGATGCTGAAAGTCACTGCTGACAGAGGACGACTGCAGAGAGGTGGGTGATGATGGAAGGATTTACCAAAGGATGGGTTGTGCCAGACAGTATGGAAAAGCAGAGACCACAGAAGCCAAAGTAAGAAGATTAAAAAATTAAGATAAAATATGAATGCAACACAACATTTACTATAGAAATCAAACAAAGCTTTTAAGTGTATCTACCCGATTTGTTTCTTTGTCCAACTTTTGTTTTCTGAAAGGACAGATACAAAAACAAAGGAGTCTGTAAGTTTTAGTTTGGTTAATTAATTTCAAAGAAAAATTTCTGTGCTTTGTATTTCTCACCTGGTGACACTGGGGACGAGATGGGCACAAAGGGTTGTTTGAAGATAAAGGAAGGAGAACCACTGAAACAGGACACAAAAAATTAAGATGCTGTTCATTCCAAACTTTCTTTTCTTTTTTTTAAATAAAAACACACTTAAAATGTAATGCTACACAACTGAGTGTTGCAACTTTGAGTCTAAGCTCAAAACATGATGGGTCTATGTCAGGTATTTCTTATTACTTCTTGGCTCGATCAGATCCTACCTTATTGTTTTTGTAAGGGTTTTTTAATTTTATTTGGGTTTGGCTACTCCATAAATGCTGCAGTAGTTCATGTTCAGGGTCTGTAGTTAACAGATCCTTTTAGCACACTGTTCTTCCAGCACTACGTAGAACATTCACAGACTGCAAGTACTATGAAAAATGACAGGTCTATAAACATGTGATGTATGTATTTAAAACAACAACAAACAACTAACTGTCGTAAAAAAAAAATAATCCAGGTACTTTGCACAACCGAGCATACAACTGAAAACTTAAAAATATGGTGTCGCCATCGCTTCACAGCACTCTGGCAGGTGGTTGTTGAAGGATTAAAAAAAAGACAGGTGTGATAAATGCCTGATTTGTTTTGTTTTATGCCTGACTGATTCTGTGTGTGGTGTTCAAAGGATGCTTCTAATACCTGTTGCTGTTTCCACCGACAGGACTTCTACAGTCAAGTAACCCTGAGACATCTGAAAGACATAGAAGCACTGCGGATTCAGAGGCTGGTGTTTATTTAACAAACACTCTGACAGCCGGTGCATCAATATTGCAGGAAGGTATTTGAAACGAACTGTATGTCACAGACCTGTGAGGTCGATGGGTTGTGCGGGCTGCACAAAATCAGGCTTCTTGACCTCAAACCACTCCAGCAGCTCTGCTATGAAGCTCATGATGTTCAGCTGAGGGGGGGACAGAGCACATTAGGTAACCGAGAAGATGACAGACTCAAACAGGAGGTCAGATTTCAGAGGCAGAATCAGCAAACTGTCGCGAACACTTTGTTCCAGAGGCACCGCAACAGCTCGCAGTCTGTTAATGCAGCTGAGCACATGACAGAGCTGCAACATCACAAAGTGCAAACAGACGTTGCACAGATATTAGACCGTCAACACGGTCAGCAGTTGTGTGCTTGTCTGTAAGTCCCCCTTACACACTTCTGGGCAGTTGGCAGTTGTTGGGTTATAGGGAGACACTGCCCTCAATCAAATCTGATCAAACCACACCCACACAACCTCGATGGAGCAGATTTGATTGTTAAACTCTAACGATTGTTGTTGTTTTTTTGTCTAACTTTAACTTTGATCGATGCCTATTTAGTAACAAATGTTTAATTTTAAGGCAAAATACATACATTTAAAAAAAAACAACACATTTTCAGGTGCTTGAACTACAGTGAAAACGCAGGAGGTGGTGATGCTTACGTGAAGAAGTGGCGGAGCGTAGAGCAGGTCCTCCACAGCGAGGGGGCAGCAGCTCTGTAAACTGCTCCCACAAAACTCTTTAATCAGCTGCAGGTTGTAGAGACTGTCAGCCACTGACATAGTGTCCTTCAGACACACATCTGGAGGAAGAGAAGAGAAAGGAATACATAAACACGTGTGTTCGTTTCTGTCAGGGAGTAGTGACCGAATATACTGGCTTCAACTTCATACACTACTCTAACAGATGCTTGTTGACACGTGAAATGTTTTGACAAAAGATGTTCACTGAATTCCAGCAGGAACTCGGTGAACGTCTTCCGGTGGAAGAACATCTTCCAATGGAACCTATAATGCACGTTTGATGAGGGGAAAGCAGAAGTTCTTTTCCAGTGAATTTAGCGTTCAATACCACACTTACTGGAAATCCTTTTTTAAATGATGGGCCCATCATTTAAGCTGTTGAGAGTTTGGAAGCAAACATCAGCCAAATATGAATATTTCATCAACATGTGTGTTAGAGTCTGAGTTCATGTGTGTACCCTCCAGAGGCAGCAAGCTGGGGCAGTAGTAGTGCAACACAGCAGCTATAGCACAGCCATTAGACAGATCTTTGACCGCAGACAGCAGATGGAAAGTAGGAGTCAGCTTAGACTGCACTTTGTCCTTCCTATAGCGGATCTAGAGAAGGGAGAGAGAGGTAGGGGGGAGGAGGAAGATAAGAAAGAGAAGAGGGTAAAAAGAGGAAGAGTTGTGCAAAGACAAGTAGGAAACAGAGACAGGAAATAGGCATGTGAGGGAAAAAGAGGAGAGATCACATGGCAGATACATTAAAAAATACAGATATAAAGATAGATTAAGGTTCACATCAAGTTCTAGAGAGTAGCGACAAAAGAAATGCAAAAGTAGCCAGGATTGTCCTCCTTTGAGACAATAAATAAAACCATCGACCCAAACTGTGAAGCCAGCCAAACTCCAGGAAAATTGCAAAGAGAGGAAAACCCACAGAAACAAAGCGCAAGACCAGTGATGCCTCAATTAAGAAACAAATGCACACATAAACACACACACACACACACACACACACACCAACCAGAAGGTGCAGTGCAAAGGTTAAAAAAGGCAATACAAAAAAAGTGAAAGAAAACTATGGGTGGAAAAAAAATGCCCGTGATTAGAATTGAAAATGAGGATGTTTTCCTCCGGTGTCCATGCAGCAGAGACAGGCACTGACGACACTGTGAGCCGCCACTTCTGATCAGGTAAAAACTAAGTAATCAGATGGGTTTTAAAAAAACGAATTGTACAGCTCAGATGCTGTAATACTCTTTTAAATGTGTGCTCGAGATAAAATACACCCAAAAACAAGACAAACAGTGCATGTCTAAGTGCATCAGCTGTAACTTATACTAAATGATGTTGTGCAGCCTTGTTGCAGGAGTACAAAGATTAACACCCAGTCTTATTGTGCCTCCTATAACATGGCTTTGTAACACAGACTGTAAAGAAAAGTAGTAAAACATAAAAAAAATATGGATAAATAGTGTTAAAAGCGAATGGGTTTCAACTGATCCATCCAACCTCGGGGTTGGAGTGGCGATTAGTTTGCAGTCAGTCAGTCAGTCAGTCAGACATTGGTCAACAGCGTGGGGGGAGGTGTGGCGATTGGTCAGTCTGTCAGTCTGTCAAGTGCGTCGCTACGGGAGACTTGGAAGATGAGGGTGAGATAAGAGCGAGGCGTTATACGTTACCACTGGCGGCTTATTCCCCGACTCCTTCAAACAAAAAGCGATAGCATGCTGGATGGGGGGGATGGCAGAGAGAGGGAAACAAGCATAAATGACAAGGGGGCCGATCATCACGGGAACCGCCACACCACAAAGTCACATGGCACTGCTCAGGGGGAGAGGAGCGACGGGGGAGGAGGAGGAGGAGGACGAGGAGAGGAAGGGGGCAAACAAAGGGGGCGCAGAGGTTGTTTAATAATCAGCGAGGAAGTGATTTCACCTCCCTCCCTCCCTCCTCTCCAACGTCTCCTTCTCTCCCTCCACTCCGATATTCTGGGCAGTTTGAGATGAAACGGATGACTGAATGTAACAAAGTCAGAAACACCCTCAGTGTCCGAAACATCATCAGTTAGCAATAATTACCACCTACAGGACATTTCGGTGGCATCTAATTAGTCAGCTGAAAAGGTCATACACAGAGGAACCTTTCATAACGGGACAGATAAGAGGGATGTCGGGCGTTTCCAGCAGGCACAGTAATGTCAGCCATAGCAGATGGACAGACCCAGACAGAAGGAAAGACAGGAGAAGAGTAGACTTACGGGGACTAGTTTCCAGTACCACCGGCTGGACTGACACTGCCAGAGGGCAAGGCACAGCAGAGAAAGACCAGGGGCGGAAAACAGAGAAGCAGAGCGTGGGTCGATGTTAGAAGCTTCAGCAGCACAACAATGAGAGACAGTTGCTTCAGTGCAAATCATCATGCATGTGAGTATGTATGTGTGTGTGCTGCAGGTATTCTTACCGTGTCCTGAGCAGGCTGCAGGTCTGTACACGTCTGCGACTTGAGGGGCTCCTCCTCCTCTGTGCTTTCTCTCAACTTCTGGTTCAGCTGCAGGCACAAGACAGCGACTGTTAAAGGACAAGTTCGCTGTTTTCATCCACATGACACGACACATGAAAAAAACAAAAACAAACGGCTGTCAACTACACACACCATCATCTTCGAAGTCAAACAGTTACAAACAGGAACATTAATCCTATTAACGGCAAAAACATGAGAAATATCCAGCTTCCCCCTTGTTGCATCTGACACAACTCAATGAATGAGTTGTATCAGAGGGATAAGATAAAAGCATAAGAACGCAAAGTATATACAGTATATATATGAATATAAATTAAAATGATAGGAACAACAGCAACCAAAGACTGAAAAAGGGGGGAAAAAAAACAATAAAATGACTAAAAAAATAATAAAATGAAATATATAAATAAACTATGGAATGCGCTCAGTTGATATTAACAAAATAATAGCGTTTCATTACTTCCATATCCAAGTACTGCTTCCGCTATTGTTTCCACTGAGGAAAATGTTGCTTCTCCTGGCACAACCTCACCAAGATTTCGTTTCAAGAAACTCAAAAAACTTGGACAATAATTAAGACCTTAAAAAACCAAGCAAAAAAAAAAAAAAATGTCGGAAATGTCTGTGTGTTCTTGTGATAGAAAAGACGTTACACTATCAGGTATAATTGACTGTTAATTGATCATAAACAGAAAGCTATAGAAAATAAAGTCAATAGCACCCAGAGGGGGCATGTTTAGTGGCCCTTTATCGCTAAGAGATGGTAAGACATGTCTGAGTCTGCTGATAACTTCCAGTTTCTCAAGTTTATATTTATGCTAGTGTTTGAAGAGCCAGCAAACTCAGTTATGAGCTGCTGCAGAGTGGTCAGATTCTCAAGACCAAAGATGTCAGTGATGGTGTGTTTTGCAATTATGTTATAATGGTAAACAATATTTTAATTAAGGTTTAAATAGAAAAAACGTGAATCTGTCTCTTAATCAAATACCTGCATTCATGAATAAGGAGGGAAACAACATGGCCTCACCCGGTTGACCCAGAAGAGCAGGGCGTTCTCCCACGGAGCCCCGACGCCCATCTGCTCCGCCTCCACCGCCATCTTCACCCGGCCCACCGTCTCTTTAGCAGCCAGTGACATCAGAGCGTCAATCAGGGCCAGGTGGGATTTCTGCACCAATCGGGGACAAAAGGGAAAATTTAACCACCTGAGCCTGTTTGGCACACACTGGCAGATTTAATCAAGAATGAAATATGCAGAGATGGAAAGTGCACTTGCAAAAGCACTGTCCTAGTATATATATACTAGTACAGTTTTCACTGTTGGTAATTTACTTTAGTATTTCCATTGTTGGAGGCTTTCTACTTTTACTCCAGTACATTTCAGACCAAATATTGTACTTTTTACAACATCTCATTTATTTGGCAGCTGTAAAGTTTCAGGTCCTACTTTACGGATAGGCGTGGATGGATTACTAAACGGCCCCACTGGGCACAGGCTGAGAGGCCCCCGGGGCCCCAGAGGCAATGGGGAGTCTCTATGAATATTTCTTGTTTGAAACTCAAAGCAAACAAAGAAACAAAACGACCACAAAGTTGATGCAAAACGACCGATGTCTGTGCCCAGTGTCCCGTTTTCTCATAACCCATCCATACAAATAAGGCTTTAATATTATATATTACCTGGAAACGCAAGGTTTTCACTTGACATTGAAGCTAAACTTGACTAAGCTAAAATTAATACTTTCACTGTCTAAACTTGGGTAGATTTTAGTTTTTTAGTTAAATTAAAATGGTGAATACGGGAACTTGAGCATTTTTTCCATTGGGCTATTATTACTTTGCCTTCAACAAAGAATGTAAGTACTTCTTCCACCACTGCAAATCAAACCGAGCAGACTGAGATCAAAATAAAAACAACAGAACACACACACACACACACACACACACACACACACACACACACACACACACATACACACACACACACACAGACAAACACAGACACACACACAGACACACAAAAACGTACTGTCTTGATGGGAACGTTGCCGAGATCCTCCTGGGTGACATCTACATCCTGGACCTTCGGAGTGAAACCTTTCTTACTGAGGAACTGCAACAGGGCAGAGTTGTCGGCCGGGGACCCCTGCGATGCTGGCAAAGAGAGCCCGTGTGCCTGGGCCAGCAGGGCCTGAGCTCTGCAGTAGATCTCCGGGGAGAGAAGCACCTTGGACACGGCCGGCTTGAGGTGCTCTTGTTCATACTGGTCCTTGTAAAGCGGCTCCCGCAACTCCACGGGAACATTTTCTGGAGAGAGAGAAGACGACTCAAGTGAGGTTTTTAGTCACACTAGAAGCATGGCTGTGGGTGGTCAGTTAGCTGGTCCACGGCTTCAGTCCAGACTCAACTATCTAAACAACTATACGGACAGCCATGAAATTTTGTACAGACATTCGTGGTTCCCAGAGGATGAATCCTACTGACTCCGCTGATCCCCTGACTTCTCCTCTAGTGACACCATGACGCAGACATTTCAGGATTTTAGTGAAATGTCTTGACAGCTTTTGGATGGATTGGCATGAAACTATTTTTACATATTCATGGTCCCCAGAGGATGAATCTTACTACCTTTGGTGCAGGTCAAAGTTTTCACTTATTTTGTGAAATATCTCAACATCTAGTTGACCTTCACGGTTCCCACATGATAATTCATACTGACTTTAATGATCGCGACTTTTCCTCTAACACCATCATGCGGTTCCCATTTGTGGTTTTGAGGGTGGTTTGATGAATGCCTTGAAATTTGGTACAGATATTCATGTCCATTCAGGATGATTTTTATCGACTATGGTGATCCTATGACTACTGTCAAAAGTTCAATGCCTGTCCCGTTCTTTAGTTTATGACCAAATAACCTGCAAAACTAATGGCATTCCCATCAGCCTCAGCTGTGCTATGTATTTGGTGCTAATTAGCAAATATTAGCAAGGTAAGATGCTAAAATAGGATGGTGATCAAGTTAAGAAATACACCTGCTTAGCATGTTAGCATTATCACTGTGATGTGAGCATTTTAGCATCATAGATGCTCTTAGAATGCTTAATTAAGAAAGAAAGAGCTGCAAGCATAGCTGTAGCGTCTTAATGTTGTCAACGTATACAAGTAAAGACACAACTGTGGGGTCAGAATTTATATTTCAGTGGACGGATGGTGCGAGTTGAAAGAGTCCTCTCAGTGATTATCTTCAAGCGGAGACGTTTGAGTGGGGGCACTCATTCATCTAATAGAGGACATTCTCTGACGTGAGGGGAAACAGAACCACGAAGCAGGTGATGGTGCAGCTATAAGACATTTCTTGCCTTCCTGCAGATCTACTGTAAGAGATGGGAAAAATGAGTCAGCTTTCCCTGCATTGGTCTCTGAGAAAGACAGCGGCGCCCACTGTATCTCCAGTGCATAGAACTGCTTTGTCAAGTCATTGTCCCGTGTGGAAAAGGTTACAGAGGTCACACAGGCTGCTGCCAAGAGACCGCAGCTCCACCGCGCTGTCTGTTCTGGCAAGAGAAAACTAAACAAGTACTGGAAAAAAAGTGAAAAAAAAGTTGCCCCACATTGGAAATTAGGCGAGAGTAAGTAACAGTGTCTGACTGTGGGGAGCCTGCAGGAGAGGATAATGTCATCATCTGCATGAATAGCTCAGCTCAGCGAGGTTACCCAGACGAGAGTGTGTGTGTGTGTGTGTGTGTGTGTGTGGGTGTATGTGTGTGTGCATGTCAAGTAATCTATGATGTACAACTCAGACTATGATGAGTGGGTCATTTCACTCTCACACACACACACACAGGACACACAGTAATGCACACTTTCCTGGCTGACCTATATTCCAACTCTGCAGCCTCTGGACAGCTGCACGAGTCGGTATAATCCTGAAGATTGAAGTGGACTTCTTAAAGGGAATATCAGAGTCTACATCTCTTCCATTTACTCTTCCAGTCAATCCCTTTTCCCCTTTAAGCCATTGCCATTTATTTTCTCCTCCTCAACTCCTTCATCTGTCCATTCACATTAAACTATGGCTCGTCATGAGGGCTGCAACTCCTCGTCTTTTCTTTCTGTCTGTAACCTACTGTTGTAAAGCTTTCTTATGAAACTGAAACTCCTTCTTCGCATCGTCTGATCCCTCTCTCTCTACTGCTGAAGAGAAGAGAAGAGAAGTGTCACTACATAAACAACAGTTTGAACACGCACTCCACTGCAGCGTGACACACACTGTTTGGGGTTAAACCGTCGCCTTTCACACTCTGCAGCACTGGAAGGAAGGAGGACTGCCATCACTATAGGAACGGCGGAAAGCGGCCATTCTGTCCCTATCGAAGCAGTGGGGAAATGAGACTGGACTGCAGAGTAGGACCCAGCTAACCCACTTAACATAATACTAATTTAATCAGGAAGAAACAGAAACAGACCCGTGGAGCTAAAACAGCACAACAGTGCTACATGGTCTGGAATTCATGAGCATGATCAGGTGCTAGAAACCCCCAAAGATATACACGTTACTGACAATATAATACATGACGCTCATTCAGTGTTTTTCAGTATGAATTAATGTGCCGATTTCTTTCTCCATTAGGCCAGCTGATCAATGTTTTTGTCGATAAAATGTCATAAAACAGTGAAAAAACGCTCGGTCTGATTTTCCAGGGCCCAAGCTGGAGTCTTCTGTTTCCTTGTTTTCTGCAACCATCAGTACAAAACCCAAAGATATTGGTTTTACTCTCCTATATAGCAAAGAAAAGTGGCAAGCCCTCTTATTTCAGAAGTGGGAATCAGAGAACATTTGACATTTGTGTTTGAAAAATGACTGAAACCATTAGTCGATTATCAAAATAGTTGCCGGTCAGTTTTCTGTTATCGATTAATTATTCCACATTTCTCTGGCCCCTTTGGGGGCAGCAGAAACAAGACACGAACACGTCATTGAGATACAGTATTTTCACCATTTAAGTCGGTATCGGGAACTTGTTAGCAAACAGTTGCTTATTTACACATCCGGCACGCATGGAGCAACATAGCATTCATCTGGAGTCGTGTGTCTGGCCACATGAAGAGCGTAAGTCCAATATTGGTTCTCCGTTAGCTCTACTTTTGGTCTCCGCAAGTTCCAGAGGGAAATATCTGGCTGCTAAATGCTCCATTAAACTCAGATGCTAATTTTGTCTTTTGTCTGTCGCTTTGCGCTTTTGCGGGAAGCAAACGGTGACTTTTTTAGAGTTTTTTCAGTGCAAACCGCTGCACGCTGCAGCCAAGAACAACACCAATAGAGCGGTGAGAGGGAACAAAACCGTGTAGCTGTGGAAGGGAAAACAAAAACAATGAGCTAAAAGTGGCTAAAAGAGCTCTGTAGAGTTGAGGGGAACTGCGAAATTGGGTGATAATGGAAAAATGGGCCTTTATCAATACAAGTGACTCCTTGCATACCTAAGTACTAATGCGATCCAATATTAAAATATCGATTGTAGCCGATTTAAAGATAAATTAGTATAAACATATTTTCTCACTTGCGTCTAGTGGTTTAAACCATGCAGACAGTTTTGTTTTTTTGCCCAGATTTTGAGATATCCGCCCATTTGCGCATCAACCCCGATACAATAGAGGCGAGTGGAATTTCGTCTGCGGTGCTAACTGCCTTGAAATATCCCACGGTTACCAATACTTTGATCGGGTGCCATTGGAATTACTTTTCTATCATAGAAATAGACCCTATAGAATGTTTTTCGTAATTTGGATTGGTGACCCTTTAAAGTAGACAGAGACTAAGAAGTAGAAATCGTGCAACCGTGCTAACTTTTTTAGCACCCCCCCCAGATTACATATTTATTTTTAAGAAGTATATTTATTGCTCTCATTTTGTCAGTGGTACATTATGCTTCTGATCCAACCTGTTTTGTGATGCTATTATGCTCTTTCCACACTTTATCTAATTCATTACAAGTCTGTCTTTTGTGTTTCGTGAACTCTAGGATTTTATGTTCTATCTGTGCCACTTACAGCATCTTGATAAAAGAGATCTTTAATCTCAGTGAGGTAATTTCCTGGTTAATTAAAAAGGTAGAATATATAGAGCAGGCCTTTGAGTTAAATCTCCCCTCATTTGACTGGGTTAAAGCCTATCACTGACATCATAAAAAGCCTCGGGAGAAAGAAACGCCAGTAACAAAGTTATTTTATGTAGAAGACGTCCTTTGACCATGTCAGATATAATAAATCTTAACAGCAGCAGGAGTGAATGAATCCCATGTGTGGCTTTTTTTTTTAGTGCTATTTTCTTCCGGGCCTCCATTAAATTTGTATGAGACACCCACTGGGCATTTCCAGCAGTTGACAGACAACAATGGAGCCTCCCCGCTGAGAGGTTTTCAGCTCATTTCGCCTCCTGTCTCCACTGACTCGTAGACTGGACACAGATACGACACGAACTTCTGTCTAGAGCGACTGCTAAGGCCAAAAAAAAAAACGTGGACTATCACAGAAAAGGGAAACTGCGTGAGTTGGCCATCGCATCACTGTGTTGGTCAGCAGAGCCTGAACCTACACACAGACCCGATGTTTGACCGGGACATTGCCATTTGCAACCCTGTGTTTGACAACCAGCTGGTGTGGACAAAATAACTGAAAACAGCACCGAGACAATTAGTTGAACCACAAAGAGAAAAAAACAAACAAACATAATTTTGATCAATTATTCCTGTAGGTCTCTGGTCCCGGCATCTCAAACGGGATTTGCTGATTTTCTCTGTTTTTTGTGTCGTTATGAACTGAGTCAAGTTGGGCTTTGAACTGTCAGCTGGACAAAATGAGCGATGGGGGATGACTTCACCCTTGTGACAGGCAGCTGTCACTATTTTCCTCTCTCTCCTTGTGGAGATCACGGAGGGCCACGACAGGTGCGTTGCTCCGTGATGAAAGCAACCACCGACTGCAGCCCCCCAGAACTAGGAGCATCTTTGCAGCATGATGTCATCCGACACAACGGCCATCCCAGACTGCAGAAACACCACGGAGACGAATCGATCTCTCGGGCACGATGTCAAAACCGGAGCAAACGACATTTTTAAGCTTCACGAACGCGCGGGTTCTCTCAGCGAGATCCGACGGGATTGCATCAGATTGTGCAGCCGTTACTCGCCTCGAGTCCGTCCTGTCTATTCCCACACCGGGTTTGACCGTTGACATAAACATCGTGCATATGTTGAAAAACAACGCGCGCTTCCGCACTTCTGTCGGGGCCGTGTTTTTTTCAGAGATAACCTCCGAAACGTTCCTTGAGTGACCGGCGAATTGGATGCACCTGCGGCAGCTGCCACCGAAGAAGCAGCAGCCCCACCGTCTCGGAAGACCCACTGTGTCACCTTCACCATCCCGCCACGCGCTGTAGCCCGGCGTGCGTGCGTGCGTGCGTAACACTGACACATATATTGTGCGGTCTTGACCCATTTACAGGCGGCCCGCACATAAGTTATAACCCTACACCCCCGAACCCCCCCCCCCCCCCGCGCACACACACACACACACACACACACACAATCGTTTCTTAAAAACGAATCTAATTAAGAGACAAGCCATTTTGTGCCCAGGCTACATTTTGCCCGGTGAACCCCATCCCCAGGCCCTGATGTAGCGGCTCTGACAAAGGGCTTTGTTGCACTGCAGCGATGGCAGCCTCCAGCTCCTCCGTGCATCACGCAGCACTGAGGAGATTCCTCCTGACAAGCCTCAGATTCATGGCACGTTAATGGGCCGAAAAAAACAAACCCCTTCCTCGGTGATCCGGTAACCTACATGCGGTAGTGGAGCTGCGCAGGGTTAATTGCAAGCATCGGTGGACGAGGACGGATGCTGAGCGCTTGGATGCTGGAGGTCCCCCACCCCCACACCCCCCAACCAGACGCCAAATAAAACGAGAAAAACTCCGAGCTCCATATATAGCAGGATCAATTATTAAGCGCCCCACCCAAAGCGGCGCCTCGGCCAGTGATGTTGACGGTCTGGAGTCTACCTGCGGAGCCGTACGATTTCGACAGCAGCCAGCGGACGCTGGCGCAGATCTTGGCCCGGTGGAAGTCGTACCGGTCCAGCGGTTTGATCTCCGGCACCGAGAAGGTCCTCCTCATCGCGCTGGGAGAGTCCACCATGGCCGCGCTGGGTGCCGCACGGAGGACGCGGAGGCAACAGCGGCAGCGGCAGCAGGGGCAGCGGCGGCACCGGGAGAGTGTGAGGAGGAGGGATGGAGGATGGAGGAGGAGGAGGAGGAGGAGGACCCTGTGATGCGGACGCAGACTGAAAACAAAAAAAAAAATCAATGACAAGGCTACAAAACAGTTTCACACAAAAAGGGAATTTAAGAAACAAAGCTGGTCTATTAAGAGCCTCGTTGATGAATCACAAATCTGTCATATGCAGAATCAAATGCGTCACCTCTGCCATCAACCGGCTCCACGCCCCCATAAACGTCACACGTCGGGCCCGCGGGGGGTGTCACAGAAAACCCGCTCTCCCCTCTTTGATTCGCGTGAGAGAGTCCGCTCTGGGGACCCGCAGCCTGCGAGACCCGTCCGGACTGGGGAGACGAATTCGGCGAGTCAGCGTCCCCCGTCCTCCGGGCGGAGGTGCCCTCGAGCGAGGCACCGATTTTACCCCATCGAGTCGAGCTGGCAGAGGACAGTTCAGAGACCAAAGATCCCGCATCCCGGTTAGATTCAGCTGATTTAGTCCACTAGGAAGTCTCCCCTGCAGGACTGGGTTAATCAAATCCCCAAATCCCCAACACTGAGTATTTTTTTTAAGTAGAGTACAAAGTAAACTTAGAGAGACCTTATCAAGCCTGATACTATATTTGACCATAGATGCATACATATGGTTTGGGGGGGGTCGTCTAAGATCGTCTCTCGTGTATATGGATATTTCTGTGGAGAAATGTTAACGTCTCTATTCTACCTTGTACTCGGGCTGAAACCTCCGAGGGGAGCCAACTTGATATCTGTCGTCAATTAGAAAGCAGACCACGTTTTAACTCATGTAGGACCGATGGCTGGGGGCTTTTGGTGATGAAGGCCAGGTTCACGTCTTTTCAAGTCTGTCCCGAGTACTGGGGAAAGGTTTTTGGCTCGGAAAAGCTTCGGCCGATCCGAACTGTAAAAGTACAAAATCCCTCCTTTTCACACCCTCCTTCCGTTGCAGCTCAACTGGGACAAACTGCTGAAGCCTTTTTCTTTTAAAACAGATTGAGCTTTGTGCATCCTGCCCCCCCCCCCCCAATCCCATCCCATCCCATCCCATCCCTTCCCCTGGAAGCAGCTTAGGAAGGAATGTCTGTTCATGTTTAGTCTGAACAGGAAAAAAAACGATTGCAGCCTCCAAAAAGCTGTTTGTATAACGTTCATATGGTCCCGACTCTTGTTTAAAGACAGTTTTCTTTCCCCACAAGTGGAGAAATAAACATCTATAGAGAGCAGCTCAATAGGCACATTTCCAGTTCAGCAATAAACAAATTTAGACACTAATGTTCTCCTTCTTTTAATAAAACGTTACTTCCAACAAGATTTGGGGGGGGGTGCTTTGGCCAATAAGAAACCATTCAACAACATTTGAGAAACTGTCTTTTCTCAAGGTTTTGCGGCATTAAATAAAATAGGAATGTGCAGCCCGTGCCCTCCGGTTGTCACGGCCCTCGTGCAAGAAAGTCTGCAAACTGCAGTAAATAGAATTTCTAAATTCTGAGCACGTATAAGATATAAAGGCACGAGCAGGTGGGTTTCTGTGCTCGCGATGAGGGTTTTGTCCCTGTATTAAAAAAAAAACCTGTATCCACGAATTATACAGACTAAACAAAAATAAGAGATGAAAGAGAAGAGGAGCAGCACCGGGCAGAGAATTTCACCATGAGAGAGGGACAGAGTTACCTTCTAGATCAGCGAGGTCCACAGTTACCGGGGCTCGGGCACGTTCTCACACCGGGCCCCTCGTGAGAACCTGCCACCGGGTTCCGCCACGAGGCGAAGTTAGCGCAGGGGCAGATCTGCGCGAGTGCAGAAAGCACCGAACAAACAACTGAATAAAGACACAGAAAGGACGTGGAATCGGAGACCATTAACGGTCCCTGTGTGGGAAAGTGACTGTTTCAACTGTGTCAACCAGGCCCTCAAAAATGGACAGGTACCACCAGCGCCCCCTAGTTTACCTGTAACCCCCCCCCCCCTGCGCTTTTCCTCTCTTGTTAGACTCCGCTCTTTGCGCCGTCACACTGTACTGACCTACTGGGACCCTTGACAGAGCCGTTGTTGATCTTATTACCAGCTGTGCTTTTCCTACTATGAGAAAAGTCTAAATGTCTGCTGTGAGAAGAAAAAGGGCCTATTAAATCTGCTTGTTACACAGAGACAAACGAGGAATCCTGGGGGGGGGGGGGTCACATACATGACATATCCGTAAGTGCACGCAGACCTTTTAAGAGCCAGACGTTGTCGGTGCCTTTCGGGAAAAAGCAGCAGAAACAGAGGCAGCATCAGCCGCGGAGAATGTGACAGAACCAGTTTGTTCTTTTCCTCGTTGGTGGCCAGGTGCACGTTAAAAAAAATCACGGAAACGAGGGATCTTTAGAGCTCGTGCAGGCGTGGACAGTGCTGCTATCTGATCGGGGCCATCAGATACGTTACGTGATGTCAAAGGCAACGACAGGCTCACTGTCTTTGGGCTCAGCAAAGAGGACTGGGGCGAGCTGCACTGACCTCTGCTCTGACTGACTGCGGAGAAGAAACGAGGTGTGTATGTACGTGTGTGTGTGTGTGTGTGTGTGTGTGCATGATGTGCAAACAAGGCCTCATACCTCATGTTCAGATTATACTTTTTCCTTGGGGTTTAATATTGGATTAAATAGGAACTATGGCTGAAACAAAGAATCTTTTCTTTCTTCAACTACAGTAACTTTTTTTTTTTTTTTTTTTAGTTATGTTGTTTTTAAAAGTCTCATTTGTTGAAACTCTTATTTATTTTCGTCATGTATTGTGTAACACATTGCACGGCAAAAAAACATGTTTAATCTTAATACTAAGTCTGGTATTGACCACATGAGTGAGTACATGCGATTCCTTTTTTGTGGTAAAAGTATTTTCATCACTCCGGATTAAGTAATTGAAAGCACATTTCTCCGAGCAGCAGTGCAAGTAAAAACATATTTTTTTGTTTCCATATTAATTTAGAACAGAATCTAGTTGATCAGACTTTGTCTGGAAACTAAGAAAGCTCAAAGTTAAACTTTTACAAGCAACTGACTCTCTAATTTTGATATTTAACTAATACTGAGCACCTAATGTTGAAAATTAAATACCACTGAATTGCTGGCGGGGAATATTTTAGTATTTCAATGCCATTAAGCTGAATTTTTTGTGCTTAATGTGTAATCGGTTATTTCAAGTTTTGCAATTTTTAAAACCTGAATAAAGATTTTTGGATATTGGACTTGAATATTCTATCTGAATTTTTGAACCCTGAAAGGAATACTTTTGCACAACTTGAAATTACCCACTGAAAATGTAATATAAATAAATAAAAAAGAGGAGGGGTGGGGGTTCAAACCACATAAATCATATCAAGTATTTGGCTTCTTTAAATATCCCGAGCTTTACGGGTTTTTTCCTTGCCTCCTCTGTTGTGAAAAACCAAACTGGATTCCAGAACAATCTGATCACATTTTTATTCCTCCCGCAGGTCAGCCGGCAATGGGTGGCTCCTCCTCTAAAAGGACCTTTTTTTGGCAAAAGAAGAAGAAGAAGTCACAACTGAACAAGGCCTGGAGTCAACTGAGGGGGGCGCTACCCAATAAGAAACACAAGAGGAAGAGTATGCTGTCTCTGGATAAAGTGAACCTGGATAACCTGAGGAAGGGGAAGCATTCCCAGAAGAGATTCTCACTGCCAGCGGACAAGAAAGAGCCGACGTTGCTGAGAAGATTCTCTCTTGGCAACATGAGGAAGGAGTCGACTCAGACGGCTTCAGCGGGAAAGAAGGAGAACGACGGAGGAGGGCTGGGAAAAGTAGGAGAGCAGATAAAAAGGAAATTTTTCTCAAGAACCTAGGAAAGGGCTCAGCACTCAGCGAGAGGCTGTTCCTCCCCCTGGGAACCTGAAGAAAACAAAAAGGAAGACAAGAAGGCCAGCAGTCCAAAAAAAAAAAAAAAAGTGTCTGACAAGGAACTCGGTGAGATCATGGGATCCATCCGTCTAGCAGGGTCCGAAGCAAAGGGATGATTTAGACCAAAACAATCAGAAGAAAAGATGTCAGCAAAAAGGTGACAGAGAGACACACGTATTCAAAGTTTTTAATGACGTCACTCTCAGGTGCTGAGCGTAGATTATCACGGCATCATGTGAGACACAGGAAACTGAAACACGGTGTAAACAGTCAGAAAAAGGTTCTTTCCCATCAACACCTTGATGTCAGTTTTACACAAAAGTAGCATTAATCAGCTGCAGTGCATTTACCATAAAGCTTCCCATCGCTCGTCACACTTGTCCTGTTTGGTCATGCTTGAAAAAAAAAAAAAAAAAAAAAAAAAAAGGTATTACTTCAAGATTTAAACATTTCTGGGTACAATCATAATGAAAAGTGACAAGCTTGATTTCCCTTTATGTTGTTTTTTTGACTTGCCTCTGATGACAAATCTGCTTAAGTGCAGTAAATACTGTACATAATATCTGTACACTACAAAAAAATGTGATCATAAATAAAAGTTTTAAATTGCAGACAATGTTCAAAAGGCGTATGGTTTCATTCTAGCATAGAAACTATTTACATGATGCAAACACCACGGTTTCAGCAGCAAAAAAAAAATACAAATAAAAAAATAAAATCTTGAAGAGTTGATGGCAAACTCTCATACTGCCACGACAGAACAAAACAAAACAACTGCTGAGTTTTAACCAGAGGTGCCTGCATTAGGGCACATACAGGATCGGATCCATTAAGTTACAAGTCAGTGTAAAATCAGAAGTAAAATCCAGAAAAAAAAATCCTTTCACATTCACATCAGGAGATTTGCGTCTCTTCCACTTTGTGAAGGGTAAAAACGTCCACCATGCGTGCACTTAAAATTTCAGGGTTAAAAAAAATGTAAATACCTTAACTCCAAATATTTGTAACGATGTAACCAGAGTCATTAACCAAAGAAGAGGATTCTGGTTCTGAAGTGTTAACATAGAAACGGAAACATGGCTTTTGGCAACGCTTTCTATAAAGAAAAACTTTAAACTTTACAAGACGACTTTAAGACAGGGTTACAAATTCTACACGTTTTCTCAAAACCTGGCAGCCTAAATGTTGCTCTTACCGGTTGAATATGAGGAATGAATAAAGCATTTCAAAATGATCTATTAACCATTTACAAATCCTTTTTTTTTTTTATAACTGATAACCCCTTTATAAAAGAATGGAGTATAGAGTGGTATTGGGTCTCCTCTATGAGGCGACAGGGGCCTTTTTGTGCAGTGTCCTAGGCGCACATGACCCCTGGCAAAAAACAAATTTCAGTGATTATACATACACTCGGTTGCCAGTTTATTAGGTACACCTGGCCATAACTAAAGCAGTCTTGTAATAAACCCTCCCTTCGTGAAGGTTATAAAGTTCAGATCTTGCTGAAACGGTTTTAGAGATGTTGAATCAACTGTTTGATCATTTTGGAGGCAGCAGTTCATTACTGCATTTTACTGACAGGTGTTTCTATTATTTTGTCCACCCTATATCTATATATTGATGTCTCTCTCTATATATCTATATATAGTTATATATATCTATATATAAAACCAATGAGGGTAGACTAAATAACAGAAAGGCCTCTCCGTATACCGTAACACAGTTCGACAACACCACGACCTGCAGCCAGTAAACTTATCATAAAGTTCAATCAGCCCCTCTCTAAAACCATGACAACGACTACTGAACATCTTAACCTTCGTGAAGGGGGAGGACTTTACTGCAGGACTGCATTAAAACTCTGCAGCCAGGTGTGCCTAACAAACTGACATCCGAGTATACACACGCACATTAAGGCATCTGTGTCAGGCCCCCTCGCTTTCTGCTACGCAACAGTCCACACACTTTCGGTCAGTCACTCTTTCCGTGCGCTGCCTACATGTTGTGGTTGCTCCGCGGCAGTTTTAGTGCTGCCTCCTCTACCACCATCTGATTCGGGGGAAAAACTGGCAGGTGGTTTAGTCCAAACAGGAAATGTCAGTGTCCCCCATGTTATGTGAATAACATGGGGGGGGGGGGTGTGTCTCCTTGCGTCTGCTGAAAGTCGATGGAGTGCAAACCGGCCGCTTGCTCCTCTTTCAATTAGAAGACACGTCCACCACCCGGCTTGCCGACCGATACGAGAAGTTAATCAATTCTTCTTTGCCCCACGGCCATCTTAGCTCTGTCAGACGCAAACAGAATAACTCCTGTCCGCTGGCGGCAGAGTTAAACATCTCATTCCTTTTTTTATAGAATAAACAGTTTTTGATCCTGTCACAACAGTCTGCCGACTGAGGAGAAACAGACCCTAAGGCTGGTTTATTATGTGCACCGAGAGATCTGTAGATTTCGCCGAGACGCGTGCGCATGCACGTCTTCCGTGTGTGTTGAAAGTTCGTCGTAGTTTAAGTTAATTCGATTTCTCTGAAGAGGCAGGTGTGTCTTCTGAGCCCTCGCGGGTGAGAAGCATCCCGTTGCTCCTCGGCGCAGCAGTGCGAGGCTTATAGCTCTACAGACAGAGGTGGAGAGAGACAGATAAGAGTATGAGGCGGAGGGTTGAAGTGGGTTGAAGGTGCAGTAGGGAGTAACAGGGATTGGAAAAGAAAGAAGAGAAAATGGGTTAGTCGGGACTGAACTAGCTAAAGGAGCTAAACCAGTGGGGAGAAAAGGATTAGAAGAACGCGTTTTTTATCGCCGGGAGCATTTCCGCAGTTTGACGCGATTCCGTAAGTGTCACTGGTTGTCACACAGGAGCAATCACGCTGGAAAGCAGACAAAGCAGGCGGCGGACACACATGACCAGACAAAAGACAGACGTGGGCAGATTTATGCATTTATTCGTATACGTTTTAAACAGCGTTTGTACAAAAATAAACCCAATATAATATGAAAATGTTTGTGAACTGTCAAAACAATACCAACAGTTTACCTATAATATGAAAGTAAGTATCAACATGTTGATTTATCCGCAATCTGAAGACAAGAGTATAGTCTGAATATACTGTTATTCCTTTAATAGCTTCCTGTTATGACATTCCCTTTAAGAGTACTTATAGTTAATATTTTGCAATTATCCATAAATGTCTAACTTCCTTTTAATCACGAGTCACTATCAACACACAGTGAGGTTGAATTCAAATGTGTCCCAACCGTCTCACCTCTGCTTTTTGCTTCCGCCCGTAAATGTCACTAGCAAATAATTCGTGAAACAACCTTTCTGTGAATCAGCACACACACACACACAAAGCGACACTCCTATGGCCGGCACTTCCTGCTAGCAGCAATAACAGGCTGCGCGCATGTGTGTGTATGTGTGTGTGTGTGTGTGTGCACGCGTGTGCGCGAGGGAGAATGACAGAGTGCATGCCTCCAACATGCACACATGCCGGAGTAACAAGTCAGAGGAAATGTGGCAAGGAGCATGACCCACTCTAACCACCGGCACACATCTGGACCGCTTTAAAACTGCACAACATGGAGCACACACGTGCAACATTAGCAAATAGCACAGAGAACACAAATCTTGCGCTTGGTATAAAATCCTGCATAAACGATTGCATGAGGCAGCAGGGTCATTCCAGGGGTTTTGGGTAATCCGAAAAAAAAAAAAAAAAAGAAACCTGTTTATAGTACGAGGCAGTTTGACCATTAAGGCCTCATTTTATGAGATCCGAGTTTGATCGAGGTCACTCTCCTTGATGTCTCGCTAAAGTTGGCCTGACGGAAAGTTCGACATCCTGGCCAGATGAATGTACCATATGTATGGAATTATATTTGTGCCTCAGTTCCGCACGCATGACGGGACACATTTTTGAACACAAACAAGGAATATATGCGCGCACACACACACACACAAGTTATATTTTTGTGGAGAAATTACCATCAAGCAAAGAGCAATCATAGCGAGAGATTAGAAAAAAAACCACAGAGCGCAGATGTAGAGAGGGCAAATGACCAAAGCTGACAGAGGGAGGTTATTATCGTTCCCTTATGTGAATCATAGCAAATGGGCGCGCGCGCACACACACACTTATTGAGCAGAGAAGTGATTTTTGTTCTGCTCAAAATAAACTACTGATCATTTCTCAACAAAACATAACTTATGTGAGTGCAAAAAAAAAAAAAAAAAAGAAAAGTTTTTCTGTGCCCAAAATGCCCCATCCTGTGCTCAGAGCTGAGACTCAAATTCAAAGTGGTGTTATGGAGGTTGAGAGGAAAAAAAAAGATTCCATTACGCTCAACCAATGAAAAAAAAAAAAAACTATAGAAATGTCCAGCAAGCAAGGATCTGCTCACCCAGATCAGTTTCAATTCTATCTTTTCAGTTTCTATGGGCAGCATAGAGGAGTAAAATGCACAGGTTGGGCAACTGCCTGTATTTTCATATTGTCAAATTATTACCAGAAATTGCTGATAGATGATCCAGTCACCTCCATATTTTTCATTCAAAATAGCACATTTCACTACAAAGCCGCGAGTCTGCAGCTGTGTAAGCGAGTGAAAACTGAAACCTGAAAGCGTGCACCTGAAAGAGCGTTCTGGGCCAACTGAGTGTGCAGACTCCTTGCTCTTGCTGGATCGAGGTACATGCAGATGTCGCCTTTTCACGTGAAAGTCGCAAGGTGCCACCTACACGACTGTGTCAGTGCACGGTCTTCGCAAAGGGCACCGTCATTGTGAAAGCTATTCTGATTGAGCGACAGGAAATGAAAGGAGGAAACACACAAAGCTGTTAAATTCTGGCCAAATGGTGTTAAGACAAGGGATGCACGGCATTCGACACAGAGCAGCAATCTTTAACACGACCTGATCTCCCTTTTGTTCTAAGAGCCTCAGAGATAGTTCTTTACCCTCTGCAAGTTAACCACAGGTTCACTGTTGGTACCCTGGGACCTCTGTAAGTTACACTAGTTGTCTGCTTTTGTTTGTCCCCCCCCCAACCGACAGTGAACAGACCACCGTGGGCTTTTGCAGCAGCCCAGAGCTCAACCATGTACAGTAAGTCCCTGCTCCGGGCGGTGCCGTCAAAAAAGGGTCAAATAAGCATCAGCCGACCGCAGGCCGATGCACCTCAAAGCTGGTCAGGCCACGTGCGCCATTGCGGCGATGGACACGCCGATACTGCAGGACAACAGAGTTCAGAGCCTGAGGTTTTATATTCAACGCACTGTTAATCTTGGCAGACTCGTGAACCCACAGAACACCTTAAAAGCAGAAGGGGCGTTTTTTTTTTTCTTCTTTTTTTTTTTGCTCAAGTAGAGAATGAAAAGTAAAAATAATATTTTAACTGTACTGACTTTACAGTGCTGTTGCTGCATATGAGTTAAGTATACAAATACCAAGTAAACAAGTCGCTTTCAAACAATTAATCACCACATTTGCATCCAAATGTCTTGTCAACAGTGGATCTGCCTGTAATAATTACTGTGAGTTGCAACGCTCATCATTTTTGTTTGTGGTCGTGCTGTTTAAACCGAGATTTAAACCGGATTGTATGCTGCCGCGCACCCAAAGGTTTTTGCATTTCCTGCTTCAAAAAGACGCTGACAACTGCAGCTTAGCACAAGCGAGGTACTCCGCTGAGCATGAAAACCTCAGCTCAAAGTCCAACAATAGAAACACGGGGAGAAAAACGGAAATGACCCTCTTTTAAACTTGCAATAACTGACTTTTTTGGAAAGTTGTGAGAGGCAAGAGCCAGTTCTGAACTTGCAGGGACCTATCGTCACCTTTTTAGTAGACATGGTAAACAGTCACTTATATATTGTTACATGTTAAGGTACGGAGTGGTTTTTTTGTTGCAAATCTTTCAAAATTTGATTTGCACCAGCATGTTCTCACTTTTGTCTTCAGGAATCAGATTTTACACACTTTTTGTTTAAAATGCTTTTTGGAGTGAAGAGAGGCATCCAAACAGAACATTAAGTTGCCCAATCGGCCGGGTGTGTCATTTGGCATTGCATAATTTTCAAACTGTTTGATCGGAGATTGTATGTCATGGTGGTATACTATGTCTGCCATGACATTAATCATCGTCATCTTGTTTTCTACATTGAGAGTGGCTTCGAGGGTTTTCTTATTTACAATCCTTAGTGCGAGTGGTTGTTTTGTTTGTGATTGCTGTCGTCGGCCCCGTTGCTCTCAGACAGTACCTCGTGCTCCAGGGTGTTAAAGTGAGCTCCCGAGTTGCCTTGGTCCTTGCTGTCACGCCGCCACGGGTAGCACAGGATCTCCTTGAAGGTCCTCCTCATGTCTTTGTCCCTGAAGGAGTAGATGATGGGGTTGACGAAGGAGTTGCACTCGGCCAGCACCAGGCAGTACTTCTCGTAGCGTAGCACCTTGCACTTTTCACAGCCCAGACCGTCGAGCAGCAGCACAACCAGGCCGGGAGTCCAGCAGATAACAAAACAGCCTGTAGTGGGAGGATTGGGAGGGCGGGGATCAAGGGTACATAAAGTCATTAGAAGACTTGTAATAGCACTGGAAATCAACAAGAAAAGTCAGAGATAAAAAATGAGATACTCAGAGCAGAGAAAATGAAAGGAGTGGTTAAGAATGTGAATACGTCGGGGGTAGCTAGGGGAGAAAGGGAATGTACTGTAAATTCCTCTGTACACAAAGACACACACACACACACACACAGATGCATAACATGTCAGCATGTGGACTGGGTTTAGTCTGTATGATCACATTTCATTATCATAATACTTGATGTGGCAGCTCAGGAATTCACTATGTACACACGTGAGCTTGTACAGCACTAATATATGGTCAGGTACAAGCTATGGATGGAAATAGGAAAACAATGTGGTAACACGCTCTCGCAAACGCAACATGTAGTGCATTCCTCAGGCCCTACCTATAACTTTAACTGTTGCAACTACACGCTGGAACTCAAATTTAAAGCTAATACCAAGTCTTGACCAATAGGAATTTGAGGACACGAGGGCTGAGCGATAATGTCCCCACTTTACTCTCACTCAAGGTAAAAAAAAAAAAATCACGTTGGTCCTCACAAACATAGAAGTAAAAGATTCCATGCCCTCTGATTGGTATCATAGGGGCAGGAGACAGGCTGTTACAGTAACTGAACTATGCAGCTCCCTGTCAGGGCATGCTCAGGGTTTTCTTCACCCTCCTCACATGCCAGAGGTGCTGCGTCCTGGCTGCTGAGCGACGGGAGAGAGATGTGTAACACTTTCAAAAAAAAAAAAAAAAAAAAACACAGAGGAATTTAATCCAAAGTTCAAAATGCAAGAGATGAAGCGGAGGAAGCTGTGAAAAAAAAAAGAGGGCAGAAGATGGAAGAGAGCAAGGCAAGGTTCAGCAGAAAACGAGGAATTGGTGGGAGACGGAGGGAAGGAATGAGTGTGTGTCAAAGGGGGGGGGGTGTTGGTTAAACAAGTACAGACAGGCTAAGAGAGGAGTCTGCATGGCAGCCTGTGAACGATACCACGGGTGTAAGAGGCTGTGGGTGCGCGTACTTCCTTGTAAACTGCTTGTTTGTCTCTGCAAAATGAACAACATGAGTAATATGTCCAAGTAGCAGTGGGTCTGTACAACTAAAAGTCCCGAAAAGCTCATTTCAAGCAGCTTCTTACTATAAGCGACGAGGTCCTACGCGAATAAAAATATCATCTGCCCCAGTTGAAATCACCCTGGTTTCACTGGAGAGATCTCTGTGCTTTGTCTGTGCTTTTCTTGCAGGTCTGAACTGGGTGGAGGTCTGCTGGGCCACCGACAGATAACTCAGTCAATTCATGAATGAGGATGGTTTTTTTTCCTCCTAACTTTAAGTTTGATTATTCCTTATTCAATCACACTTACCTATTTACCATTATAAAGAAAATCAAAAGTTTTTAGGTGCTCTTCATTTTTAAACCAATTCTAACTGCGTAAGTTGTAAAAGGAGCGGATCACTGAACTTTATGACCTCAAACACCGAAAGGTTAATGTGTTTCCTGCTGCAAAAGGGTAAGGATCACCACAGTTTACAGTAAACAAAGACCTCCTGAAATGAGGCCGCGTGCACCACAAGCCCTTGTTGACAGGTACGTTGTCGAGCAGGATTGAAAAACCTTTGGCTGAACAAACTGACGAAACCCCCGCACGCTGACGGATTTGACCTGGTGATGGTCTGAGGACTGACGCGTTGTTAATGAAAGAAAGAGAGAAACGGTGGGAGAAAATGGAAACGAGTTTCTGATTATGAATCAGATTGCCTCAGAGTGAGTTAAGTATTGTTAAACAAAAACGCAAATAAAAAAAAATTAAAAAAGCAGTCAATACTTTGCTCTGACTGAAATGAATTTATGTACTGGACGACGTGATCTTACATTTATAATTAGTTGTCGTATTTACCTTGGTTAACCAAACCGATAATATCTTCTTAAAAATCTTACAAAATAATTTTTAAAATACTTGAGAGCCGCTTTAGGCAGATGTTTTCTGCTAAAATAGGAAATCGTGTAAAAACAGGCCGCCTTACAACCACTGGGACTACCAAAAGTTAAGTGATTCTATACAGTATATCCACCCACTGATGATGATGACTGCGAGATGCGGCTGGAGAAGCTCCAGAAAAAGCTGGCCTCAAGTCACTCTTTGTTTCGGCCAAACTAATGTTTTCAAGGCGCTCACTATTATTAAAACACATATGGAAAGTGAGATTATTAATAGTGAAATCTGGAAATAGACGGCTGCTTGCGAAATCTTCGTCAAATGCGTAATTTGTGTAAGTGCCCACCAAATACGGCACTCGGGGTTATCTACTACATGACTTCAAACTGCTTGCGAGAGCAACACTGACTCATCCTTCTCTGTTATGATTGCGTCGAAGGACGAAAGCATTCTTGTTGTCAGTTTTGGTAACTTCTCAGTTTTTTTGCCAGGTCCTTGATGTGCACATGTCGTGTGTGTGTGTGTGTCCTGACCTAGGATCATGGAGACGGTCTTCATCAGGTTGAACACCGTCTCTCTGTATCTCATCTGGGAGGTGTGCTGCGACATCTGCTTGCTCTTGTGCCTCACGTAGACAAAGATCCGGGTGTAGACGGCCAGCATGACGGAGAAGGTCAGCAGGTTGAGAAGGGCCCAGAACACCAAGTAGCTGCGGCTGTACAGCGGCGCCATGGTGGAGCAGTTCGGCAGGTCGCAAAGGCAGTGCCAGCCCATGGTGGGAACCAGGCCCATGATTATCGCCACCAGCCAGATGAACAGCATGATGATGAAGACCCGCCGGGTGCTCATCTTACTGTGCAGCTGCATGTTGAAGATGGTTTGGTGACGTTCCACGGCCACGGCCAAGAGGTTGAGGACTGAGGCTGTCAGACTGGTGTCGATCAGCCCCTGCCGCACAAACCACTGGTGCTTAGACAGCTTAATGGTCCAAGGACCAGTATGAAACATCAAGTGGAGGTAGGAGATACCTGGGAGGAGGAAAGTGAGGTTTTCATTACAGAGAAGCAGAGTGACAAGACACTTGAGGCTCTTACAGACGGTGTTGTCTTCGAGAAGTAGTTTGCATTTTAGGGTTGTTTTTCTACCAAGACTGGGACAAACTCTTCTGTCTCACATGCAATCTAAGGGTATGACGAAGAGACAAATTAGCCAATTCGAGCACAGCTCCTGGACACCAACGCGATCGGTACAAGCTGAAAAAGCAGGTGAATACTATTCACGGAAAGTCCAAAGTCGTACCGTCAGCATTAAAAAGGTGCACTTCCTTCCTTGTGAGAGAAGGAGGTGCAGGTTGCACATGATGTGATTCAGAACACCCGAAACCACTGTTTTGTAAAACCACATATCAGAAGCACCTTCATACGTGTCACTGCAGCTTTATCAGTACAGCACGGCAAACCAATGTGTTTCTTCCCCGTGAACTACACTCAACTTTCCAGAGATGCAACGTTTGTACCTCAGATAAGTACACCCCCGTCACTATACACTGACTGCTACTTCTGTGTGTGCTGTCTGACACAATAATAACCAACAATAACAACTTCGTGAACAGGAGAACCTGATTTAAAAAAAAAAAAAATGATTTAAAAAATGATTTAAAAAAAAAAAAAACACCCTGGTTCCTTAATAGGTTGGAAAACCTAAATACTAAATAGTGTGGAGATCCACAGTGCAATCAGAAAATAATGGACTATTAGGGCAACAACATATTTTTCACTAGCAGAAGATGTACAAAGAAAAGCTACAATTTCTACATTTTTTCATGTCTCAAAAGTATGACAGTCTGCAGTTAAACCTCATGCTGAAATCCAGGAAACTTGAGTTCGGAACGACGCAGCGAAAATGCTTCTTTGTCACAGTGCTGCGCTTTCTGACTGAACTGTAGCAGTGCTAAACCTTGATGTAAAATATCTCAAAACATCAGATACAACCAAGTTTAAATATGGCCTGGGTATTACTAGTAGTTACAACAGTAATGTAGCAGCACATGAAGTAAAACAACTGTACCTGAGAAGAGGTCCGCCAAGGCCAGATTACCCAACAGGTAGTAGATGGGAAAGTGAAAGCGCCGGTTTTTTAAAATGGCCCCTATGACCAAAAGGTTGGAAAAGATGACAATGAAGCAGACCGTCATGCCCAGCGTGACGATCACATAGTCACGTCTGCGCCAATGGTCGCTGATGTTCTTGCCACTCTCCTCGTAGAAAAATTTGACGGTGCGGTTGAAGTAGCACCCCTCTTTGTCCTCGGTCACGGTATCCATGCTGAGATATCTGGTGGACGTGCGATCAGAGAAGAGTTGTGGACAGGAAGCAGAGGGGAAGGACTAGGGCGCCATTCAGACTCGCCCTCTGTGGTGGGCGGGAGATCGGCATGCCATCAGCTGGACAGGTGAGGACTGAAGCGATCCGGTTTTAGGTCTGAGGCTTTACTGTGCAGCTGTCTGGGACAACGGATTCACGTCTTCAATCTGTGGATGAATGAATTATTAGTTTAAGACTACAAACACAACCATTACGCATGAGTTCATTCCACAATTAATGTGCTAGTCATTAACAATAAACCAAACTTGTAAGTCATAATCATTATTAATGTCTTACGGAACTACATTTATGCATATTGTAATTTTCAATGGATAAATTGCATAATCTCCACATATTAGCTTTATTTTTTGCTAATACTGATCCATTGAAATATGCATACTGATATTGCGATGAGCATTTTTCACTGTTTTCTAATGTTATATAGATCAAACAATTAATCACGAAAATAATTGGCGGACGAACTGGTAATGCAAACTATTATTATTTAACAATAAAAGTAACCTGAAAAGTAAATACAAGAGAAAGAAAATATCATGCACTGATGCTTTTTTAAAGAAATGATTTCACTGTCAGTATAATAAGCGGGTAAATAGGTGTGAAAACTCACACCAGCAGTTCAGACCACACTGCTAACCTTGTATGTTGTGTGCCTCAGTGGCCTGAGTACACACAAGGGTCAATTTTAAACAAATTAGGCTTAAATAAATACATGCAGCCTTGCAACGATGTATCTTACTGTTTTTGTTGTTGTTGTTTTTCATATATACGAAAAATACACTTTACGCAAGTGGAGTATAACATATCTACCAACAGATGTGATGTGTTAAACTATTTCGATCTCCATAACCAGAAAATCTTGATTAGCAGCAACAGCAGATATTTCCATTATCATGTTATTACCAAGCTCAAAAAAAAACATCTACAGAGCCTGCCAAGTCACAACAGGGACATGCAATGCTTTATGACTAACGCTTTAAATCAAAACCACAGCGCTCTGAACAGAACTCTCTTTTTTTTTAAGACAAGCATTCGAAATGTGGCCACCAACAACGGGCTCCAATCCTCTATTTACAGTAAACTTGTACAGGCCGCATGTTGCGTTTTGAGTCAACAACAGTCCCTCACACATTCTCTATTTCCCCTGTGAAGGCCGGCACAGCACGAAAACACGTACAGTACCGTCGACTTCAAGTTCAACTCTCTCAACAATGGGAACGGCAGAGCAGCTCCCTACAGCAGAGACACACCTCACAATTACACAATCCAGCTATGTAACTTAATCTCAATCCAAACATGCACAACACACACACACACACACACACACACGGAGGGAACCTCAGTGACCCACTCTCCTACCAAGGGAGTGTGATGAGGAATCCCAAAATCAAAAACAGAAAAAATTTGCAGTGAAAACTTCAGAGGTTTGAGAATAAAATGATGGATGGGAAACAACTGGGAGAAAAGGGTTTGATGAAGACAACAATGTGAAACAGTTGAGGAAAGTGGGGGGAAAAAAAAAAAAGTGTAGTGAGACAATGTGAAATGGTCAAAAAGTCAAAACAACAACAAGTCCTGGGTGAACAGAAATATGGCAATAAAGTATTTGTGGTGTGTTGGGTAGTACTGTATATGTGCAATAAGTTCAATAAAGCCTTCTGCAGCTCCAGAGGGAGCTGTGTGATACATGTCTGAAAAATTGCCTCGAGTGATGTCGCTTGAGTCAGCGCCTGTTGGAGCTGAACACAACTTTGAAAATGAAAAAAAACAAACAAACAAAACAAACAAACAAACCTGGGGTTAATGCAGTTACATATCTAGGCTAAAGGCTACATTAGCTGCTACTAGCATAACACGGCCGAATCTCCAACCAAACTGTCGGCGGTCGAGTTGCCTTGTGGGTAATGTAGGCACCAGGTTCTGACAAGGAAGAAGAATGCATGATATAAAAGTCGATTTTGATCATCTTTTCGAACTGTGAGCAACTGTCCAGCAAATTTTATCGTAGCATAGGCTTTGTATGAGGGCAGAGTCCGCAGCCCACCACTACTGAATCCATGAAACTCATAGCTGAAACCCCGAATTTTATGATGACAGCAACAAAAAGAATCTTTATTTCTTCGGATTGTTCACATCTGGCAAAAAAACCCAATTCGCTAATTAAGAACACTATCTGCGTCAATATCAATCCAATGGATCTGATCAGTGATCCCCTTATCAAGATGTGTAACATCACATGTTGACTAGGGCTGGGTGACATTCACCAAAAATCATCTCTCTGTATTCTGAGGATGAATCACCATACACGACATACACCGGTCAGCCACAACAATAACCTGAGTGGGCCTCCTTTTTTATCCACACAGAAAATTCCTGCATAGTCCATTTTGCAAAATGTCAAACTACTGCTTTAATGTCTGCTGGATATGTGGCTAAGCAGGGGCTTGCTAACATGCTTACCGTTAATACTTAAAAGTGGGGCGTTTATAGCTGGTAATGCAGGTCCAAGCTCTGATCCAAAAAAGAATAACATCTCTCACTGAATCTTTTTCGAATAAGTAAGGACCAATGTACAGAACGTGCAGGTAGTCATTTCTCTAAATACCATAAATATCCACATCCAACCTTAAAACCAAAGTACAGCATTTTGGGAAGATCGTTTATTCGCTTTCTGGTGTAGAGTTAGATGGAAAAAAATCCCACTTTTGTACGACTTTTTTTTTTCTTTTTTTCTAATCTCTCCGTGAAATATGAAGCTCCAGCCAGTAGCCAATTATCTTAGCTTAGCATACAGACTGGAAACGGGAGGGGGGCGGCCTCTACATGTTATATCGTTGTTACTCTGCACAAAAACTGAAGCATACACGGGACCTCAGCTTAAGGAACTCACTGGTTCTGGACAAAAAAAACAAAAACAAACAGAAAAAAAAAAAACCCAGAAAACGGAGAACTGGCATTTTTACCCGTTGGTTTTTTTTTGCTTGATTTGTGTTACCGTTTACCATGTCACCAGTTTCCACTCTTTGCGCAGGTGCTTTTAGTGTTTATTGATCTGTCAACATTAGAGTAATCTAAACTCAAATAGCGGCTTTCAAGCGTAGCTCCTTAAAACTTTGGGTACATTCCTAAACTTGACCTCACTGTGTTTAAGCTTCGTGTTTACACCGTGTCGCTTTTTATTTAAAATACAAAACATCGGAAAAAGAAATATTCCAACTGTAACAACAAAAGTTTACAGCCTATGAACGCTTCAAAGCATTTGAGGGCAGTCTGCCTTGTGGTCCAGCAGAGGTGGTTCACCATTAGCTTGACCTATCGGTAAGTGAAGCCGATACGTTAAAATGTTGGAGGACACCTGGTGAGCGAGGCCGTGCTGATTGGACAATCCCGGCAGCGAAGCGTCCGGGGAGCGGTGCGTGGAAGCATTTCGGCTTCTTCGCCGTAGATGGTGAAATTCCCGGGCTGTTGCCCTTGCCAGAGGCTTGCGAAGAGGCCATCTCCGACAAGACACGAAAGGATAAGTGACCCTGTTGTTTCCCCACCACATGGGGAAATATATATATTATAGAAAAAGATCCTTCGACCGTGTTTTTTTTTTTTTTTTTTAAAAACTGACAGCCCTGTGTATCCCTTCACAAAGACACTTACAAACTATTTACTACAGACACCAGGAACTCCGTGGTACTTCCCCTGCGTGGCTCTTAGGGACTGCATTTGCATGACTGTGTGTTCTCATGCATCGTGTGTCTGTGTGCGAACGGACTGGGCTGAATCAGTAAACACCAGTTTAAATGCAAACCAGTCATTACCAGAGCAGCCACACCCGAGCCTCTTCTCCCTCCTCTTCCTCCCTCTCTCTCTCTCTCTCTTTTCTCTCGCTGTCTGAAAGAAGCGCTTTAGCACATCAACTTCAGCCTGCAGTTCTTTTGGAACCGGAAAGATTTACCACGCACAGACACCGTTGACTAAAACCAATACTGCAGCGGATGTGGTGGTAGTGGGTGAGAGATGGCCGATTATGTTTGTGAGCTCTAATTCCAGGTAAAAATGGAAATTCTGCTCGTCATCCTCGGGAGCCCTCTCTCGGGGCGTATTTGTTTTAATCAACTGGCTCTTCTAAAGCAGCCCCCCCCCCAGCTGTGGAGCACGCACAAGCGACCGGTGGGACTGAGTGGTCATCGGCAAAACGATTACCTTTAGATACGTAACCACACAGACGTATGCACAGACACCTCCGCTCTTGTCAGATTAGAGGAACTAATGTGGTCAGGGGAATTCTTACTAGACACCCCCCCCCCCCCATACTTTTAACATGAGACCTAACTGCACAGAAAGCCACAAACTACATATTTCCAAGAGAAGCTTTTTTAGGTAGAAGAGATTCTGATGAATACACAATAAGAGTTTGTTGCCATGCATCAGAAATGCTGTAATTACGGACCATTTTAAATGAATTACCTCATATCAAATCCTTTGGAGACATTGTCAGGAATGGTTAAAAAAGGGCTAAATATAATCTAAAATAACTGCTGTCCGTGTTTTACAGTTGTGTATTTAAATCTTTGACTCTCATTACAGCAGCCTCTGAGAAAAACTTTGCTTCTGGGGAAACCAGTCCCGGAGGCAAACCCTTTTGCAGTGTCGATCAATCTTCTCAGTACGAGACACCATCTGTCATTTACCTTGCGTTTACTTGAAGATTACAACAGGTTTCGGTGGGTGAACAAAATCTAATACTTCCCCCCTCACTTACTCACAGGCAACTCATTTTAGCCTCTTAAACTCTCTGTCCGACAAAACTATCCAGCTGTTCACTTGCACAATCAGCTGTGGCGAACATGAGACACGACGGTAACTCCACTGGCCCAGATAGTCCACCAGCACAAAAAGGTATCCCTGGGAATATCGCTAAAACAATTAGTGGCTGGACAGAGAATTAAATCAACAATGTTGATAAGCAAATTAATCCCCGGCGTCAGCTACCTGGCAAGAATCCCAACTTCTATGGTTCAACTCAAATTTTTAAATATGAATGGCAGTAAAATACCTCTGCGTCGGGGCCAACGCCACCAACAATGGAAGCAAGGAATACGTTGAGCAGGGGAAACGTTTTTTTTCTACAAAAAAATCTTTTACCGTTTAACAAAAGAAGCCAAGGTTCTCAGTGTTGAATGTCGTCTAGATACAAAGAGAGATGTCGCGCAACTTAGCCTGAACGAGAACAGAGTTAAACTGGGCAATTTTTTTTTTGAATTTAAAAATCAGGAAAAATCGGATCGTAGAACGTGTCAGCGAGATTTCCCAACTGGACATTGACGTTCGGCGCCAACTCTTTGTAGTTTTTGGTAGTCGGGGTCCTAAAGAGACATTTCAGTCGGCCCCGAAGAAAAAATACCCAAGGTGGTGATGTTAAATTTGGACTGCACCACACGGACAGATGTGAGGCAGAAACGACTGGTCAATTAATCGATTAGTCTATGGCGAGAACATTAAACCGCCGACTATTTTGAGAGTGGGTTCCTCGTCTAACTCGGTAGGTGACCGCAAATGCCAGAAGAATTGCTGGTTACAGGTTTTCAAAATGTGAGACCTGCGGCTTTGGCCATTTTTATATGACAGAAAATTCGGTCAGACAAAAAAAAAAAAGAAAGAAATTAGAAGAAGTCACTGTGGGGTCATGGAAAACTACGATGAGGCATTGTTCACCATTTTATTACTTTATAGTCTGCATGGATTCAAATGGACGAGGGGGGGTTGTAACCATACACTTGGTGATTTGCTGCAGGTAAACACATACTGCCACAGAGGCGAGTCGACACTGTGTGACACAGTTTCAACAGAAACCTGAACAATCTAACCTCCACTGTGGCAAGATTTATTTAAGGGCGGCTGCATCACAAAGAACTGAACTGGTAACACCTGCACCGTGAAATGTGAGCTATGAAAAGGCCATTTTTGCGTCTTGCTCCAAAGCTGGACGCATAGGTGAAGCATTTACACCTTCCGTGTGCTGCCGGATGTGTGCCATAGTTACACCCAGCAAAAGGAAGGTACAAAAAACGAAAGTAGGGAGAAAAAAAAAAAACAGATATATTTTATCTTAAGGGGAAGAAAGATAAGAGAGCATTGGGCAAACGTTGCCTGGACGAGACGTGATCATTTCTCAGAAAAAGGGCATGGTCAGGGCTGACAGCGCTGGGGATGTTCGAGATGTAAGTGAACTCCAGACTCCCTCCACAGCGCTCTGGGGCGGCGCGGATGCCTTCGCGTGTTGACGGGACCCCGGACCCTGCGGGCAGGGGAACGACCGGGGAACACGAAATGACCCCGGCTCCGTCTCCTCTCACGGGGGCACCCGCCTAACCCTCGCGGGGGGAGCAACCGTGTAACGCGCACGCGCACGTGTACACACACACACACACACACACGCACAAAACGTAAGAGGAGAGAAAAATCTGAACTCACCTTTCCTCGTGTGCGTGTGTGTGTGTGAAGTCGTTTATCAAGTATATCCAGTTCAGAGTTGTCGTCGAGTTGTGAAACAATGCGCCGTCGTACCTGAGGTCACACTTTCAACGCTCTCCGCCCGCAAGGTGGAAAAAAAAAAAAAACCCCAAAAAAACCCCGAAAAAGCGCAACGGAGCGACGAGAAATAAAAAGCAGCTGTTCTTTTCTGCTTCTATGCAGGATCCAATCCCGGTTCTTCTTTTCGTCCCACAAACCCAAACTCGGTGAAGAGTCTCCGTCACCTGCGTCGCGACTTCTGCCTCGCTTCCGGTAGTCTGAGCGGTTGTTACCTGTGCGCAGCGATCCGCGCTGTGCGAGTCCCGTGGGGGAGGGGGAGCGGGAGCGGGAGGGGAGGGGGGGGGGGCGTAGAAAGGGTGCGGCACGGTTCCCCCCTCCGCTGCAGCTCTTGATGAGTCTCCGTCACAAAGGAGCGGGCTGGAGCTCTTCGGTGAGGCTGCCGCTGCTGCCAACCTGAGCGCTCGGTACCCGCCCCAGCGGCCCCTCTGTTGGCCGACGGGGAGGCGGAACAGCCAATGGCAGCGGAGCCGAGGGGTGATTGGCAGCAAGTTGCTCGGGCGGGTTTATGGGACTTTTGATTGTGGTGGGAGAGGTTTTGTTTTTTTTAAATTGTCCAGGTTGGGCGGATCTAAGGACTGTGTTTATTGTGGTGAGGAATGTTGGGAGTGTTGTGGCAAAAATACACGAATATGACCTTTGAATACATTTCCATTGAGACTATGGAACATAAAGAGACTAAAAAATGTTCATCTTCATTGAACATTATCAACAGACATATTTATTCAGGAGTTATAAACAGGGTGCGTTATTGCGCAAACAATCATTTTCAAAGCTTATAAAAATTTAATTTATTTAATAAAGATTTGAAAAACAAAAAAACCGAAACAAATTCCGACTGTTCAAGGGACTCACCAAACAACTCCTCATAGTCAGAGACTGAACTGATCAACTAACCGTAAAGGACTGCTACTTCGCTATTTCTGTGTCTGTGCATTTTCGCAGGCCCCTGGGAAGTGACAGTTGACATTTCTTTTTGGTAAGTCAATCAAATGGCTACAGAGACTCTTTAAAGGACTACAGAAAGACACGAAACGACCAAAAAGAAGCAATACGATCAAAAAGAGACACAAAACGACTTAAAAGAGACATGAAACTACCACAAAGCAATGCAACACAACTACAAGACGACACAAAACTACCAAAAAGAAACACAAACCCACCACAAAGTGATGCAGAATAACCAAAAAGAGACACTAAACGACCAAAAAGAAGCAATACAATCAAAACAACACAAAGCTAAAAGACACAATACGACCAAAAAGAGATACGAAACGGCCTAAAAGAGACACAAAACTAACACAAAGCAAAGCAAAACAACACAACTACAAGACGACACAAAACTACCAAAAAGAAACACAAACCCACCACAAAGTGATGCAGAATAACCAAATTGAGACACTAAAGATATGGAAAACAAATTTTTTTAAAAAGGAGATGCAAAATGACTACAAAGATGTCCGTTTGAATCTGTTGCTCTTGCTCTCTTCTAGAGGAGGGGAGAGGAGACTTTTAAATGCCTGTGCCCAGGGTCCCACTGTCATACTCAGTCCATGTTCTGAGGCGGACGCTTGGGATTTCAGATACTATATAAATGATGACCATGTACATTCATCTGGTCGGAATCGCAGCTGCCGAACATAGATATTATTACCTTACCTTCTGTAGAAGTACTTATACCTGATTCCTCAGGACAGACAGTGAGGAATCATTTAAAAAAAAACAAAAAAACATTTTCACTCCAGAAGCCTCTTCCTTCATCAGGGCCTACTGACCTTGTCTTGGTCCTCATCACAACCCAATCTGCCTCCAGCACAGCACAGCGATGACAAAGACGGCCACAGAAACAGCAACAATGGGCTGTCAGGCTCATCTTTTATTCACAAGTCGAGGGCACGAGGTCCGCAAGCAGCGCAGCTCGCGACCCCAGTGAGAGGGCAAACAAAGTGAGGGTGCTTATCTTCGTTTTTTTTCCCCCTTCATTGTTTAGGAGTGGACCACGGGGGGGGGTTGAACCTGTAGCTTGGGACGAGCTGTTTGCACTTGAGGTTCGCCGCAGTAAGGTTTGGGGAACTGCGGAGGCCTGTCAGAAGTGCAGACGGTCTCGTAAAGAAAAGGAGCAGAGAGGAGGACGGGGGGCTGGGGGGAGATAAGGAAGAAATAACAGGAAGGTTGCAAGGCACACAGAGATGGAATGAGAGAGGCAGGGTGAGGAAAAAGCGCATACGCTTTCCTGTTTACACGAACGGCCGAGTGCGGGGAGGTTAACGTGCGAGAGATGTGACAGCCATGTTTGTTCAACATGTGCAATCCGCTCTCCTTATTAGGTCGGCTGCGTGTCGCAGTGTGTGGCCGACGTCTTCCAGCCGTCATAGTTTCCACTTTGTTGTGTAGGGGCCTCTCCATTCTCTTGTCCCCACCCCCCTCCCCGGCGTCGCCGACAGCTGCCCGGAGCCTGCGTACGCCTTCGCGGTGATGCTGACTGCTCTCCGTGCCTTCCACGCCGGTTTGACACTGTACACGACCGAACACGCCTCTCGTGTTGGGGCATAATAGCGACCAGGCCAGGGCTACCGGCAGGCCAGAGCAGTACACTGTTGAATTTATGGCTTGAAATGTGATATTATTGCACCTTGAATTGTATTTTATGGCGCGTTTCTCTGTACGAGTGAACATTAAACAGTGACAAGGGAGCAGGGTTAGTCCTACACCTTGATCAATGTACAACGTACAATACCCTAGATGATTTTCAAGGATTAATTGCTGTTTTATTTTATTATTTATGGGTTTGAACTGATGGTATTAAGGTCGAGTCACACCAGGAATCAAAATGGCAAAACTTTGCTGCAAAATCGATTAATTACAAGGCCGCTGGCATATCCAGTGGCTGTGCTCACGTGCCTGTAAGCAAACCTCGGGCAGCTGAGCTTCTGTCACGTCTCCCGTGTAACACAGTCGCCTGCGTGAGTGAACAGGCCATAAAGTAAACAGATGACCGGTTTCCTCCAGGAGCGAGAGAGGCTCACTTCAGATAAGTTCCCTGTGAGTCAGTCGACGTTGTTCACTCGCTGAGACCCGCCCTGGCCTTAACTTTACAAATCCAAGGTAAATCCACTACAAGTGTTCCCGCCGACTTTAGCCAAACTTCGCGCCGCCGACAGTGCTGACCTTCGAGGGAGCAGAGAGCCGGGGGGGGAACTTATCTATGTTTATCGGCTGTGTTGTGTCATCCAGTTCCATCCGCCGAAGCGTTAGCTTCCCCGCCGTTTTTCCGGTCAGTCATGGGAGCTCACTGACCAGGCAGTCAGCAGGCTCCCTAGCTCGGAGGGGCCGTCCCCCCACTTCAGTGACTCTTCATGGTATAAAATGGAATCTCCGAGCAAACGACGCAGTGGAGAAGCCGGCCGGCTGCCATGTCGGCCGCAGCCTCACTGGCCACAGTGGTTCACCAACTAGCCGTGCGCTGGAAACACGACCGGAAGAGAGAGAAATAGTTGCTCAAGAACTCAGTGGCCTCGGCTAAATCTTACCGGCTGCTGTGTTAGTTAGTGTCGATTTTCTCCGAGGATTACAAGCTTTTTTTAGCTTTCAATCAGGGAAACAAACAAATAATCCACGTTACCAGTTTATTTTTTTTTGGGGGGGGGGGAGTACAACTACATGGAAAATCACAGCTGCTCTCGCGTTAGTGCCGGATGCGTATTGGACAATAAACCGAGGTCTCGATTGGCGGGAGGTCACAGTTATGGTCACGGGGTCCCGTTTTAAAAATGCCCATCAAACCTCCCCCCCCGAACCTCACGTTGAGCATGCTGATAAGGCTGACGTTAAAACAATGAATAAATGATCATCTCAATTCTACGTCTAAACAATCCTCCTATTGTTAATGTCTTACAACATATCAAAACAGCGTGTATGGTCGAAAAACCCCTTATGATTAAAAAAAAGAAAAAATCGGATTGAAAGTGAGACTGTAATTACTTCCTCAGCAGCAGTGGCCGCATGATGATAAGTACTGACACATAGCGTAACAGTATCATAGGGTAAAAAGAAGGGTCATGAGGTCGGGGAGCTGGTTCAGTAATCTGGGGATACCGCGCACAGTGGCCTGACCGTGAGCTGCTGGTCCGATCCGTCGACTGTAGCATCGAAAGACCTGCGTTTACAGACACCAATCACCCTGCACTTATCTGTGCGTTGTGTTTTAGGAGTTCCTAAGCTTGTTTGTGAATAGTACTGAGACTGCTTTCGCACCATACTTTTGCCCTCCTACTTTTACAGCTCTTGTTATTGTCTTTCATCCACGGATATATTATTTTCTCCCTCTTGCCTTTACTCTGCTTCCCTATTGTTTTATTTTATTTTAATCTCTCCTCTCTTCCTAGCATTGTGCTCACCATTTCCTCTTAGCTAATTAAATACTAACTACCACTGCAACGTCATATTTTTGTACATAGTTATAGATTTAAATCATTTATTATTTAATATAGATTGACCGATCGTTACTACTTTTGCATTTTAATTCACTGATTTGAACAGATATTATGCTTGAAAGTGCTGTGCCGCTCAAACTGCAATCACCCGTCCCACTTTATTTCACCCTGTCAGGTTGGGTGGGGTGGTGGATTAAAGTCAGACTGCGTACATTTCAAAATAATGAAGAACGCTTTCTTCCTCTTTCAAATGAAAAACTGAAATTTGTTAATTCTTAAATAAAATTCACCCTTCCTCAATTCAGTTCACGCACTTAGGGGTTTTTGGTGGAACATTCTCAGAAGGACTCCACACAAATCGGGTGACGAAAAAAATCGAAAAATGCTAAGTTGATGCACCATAGATGATGCAGGAGCCGTAAGTTACCGGCACAGATTCAAATTTACGGATACAAATGAATATTTATTTGTGCATTGTGTTTGAAGAGTAACGTAACTTGACGTGCGTTTGTGAATAGTACTGAGACTGTTTTAACACCATAAAAGGGGCACTGTCCCAAACCACTGTCCAAAGATATATTATTGAGGCAAGAAGAAGTTGTTGTCTCGGTATTTTTCTTAATCAAACAACAAAATCCCAGATTTGAATTCAATTAAATTGAATCCATTTTTACAGGTTACGATCCATTTCCATCTAACCACTACGGTATGTTGACCTACTGAATACCATGACTCAGCTAAATGAATGTATGGATAAAATGTGGATTAAACATGGCTGCTTGCTCACATGCATGATAAGTGTTAATTTTTAAAGTAAGTGTCCCACTTTGGAGTTTATGTTGATAACATTTTCAGGAATGTTGATGAAAAAAAACGTCACTTTACTGGGAATGGACAAACATTTCGTAGAAAAAAATTGCAATTTGCCAGAAACCGTTGCACTTAACCTGAAGTCACCCTACAAGCGGTGACAACCTGTCCAAGGCCATAAGAACTGTATATGGGAAATATTAATTTATATAATATTTTCTAATAAAAAAAAGGAAGTATGTTGCAAATAATTCAGGTAGTAGAGTTTCTTCATAAACAGTTATGTAATGGTTCATATTAAGGTTAACTAAAATATTTCAAAGATTAAATCGGTATTTTTCAGAATGCCATACTCTCTCCCCTACTTCATATGTTATAGTTGTACTCACTTCCTCTTTCCGTGGGTTGTAGCCGTGGCTTGGGTCATGAGCTGTTTCATAAAACTTCCTTTTTGTTCGACATAAGTCGCTGCAATAATGTCTGAACTCCAACAACGATATCAGAGCTTTTCTGCTATATTTTGTGACAGTCATGTGAATCAGCCGTTGCAGAACTTCGAAAAATGTGCAAGCTTGCAAAACGCAATACAGCTTGGCTGCGGTGTGGACAGAACCAGGCTAGCTGTTTCCCGGTGCTTCCGGTCTTTATGCTAAGCGGCTGCTAGCTGTAGCTGCATATCCACCATAGAGATGACAGTGGTGTCAATTTCCTCATCCCCCCGAAAAGAAAGTGAGTGCATACTTCCCAGAAAGTTTCGAACTTTCCCTTTTAAAACGCCCAACAGGAGCTGCTTTGTGAACAATTAATAAACGTGAAATGCCAACTCTGCATCAGTGGTTCCCAGCTGTTCTGGCTTGCGACCAATCAAAGCAAAGCAAAGGCTACTTGCAAAACACTTCATCCCATCATCACAGGTTGGCCAGGAGCACTTCAACCTAGGAGAGAATTTTTCAGTCTCAGACCGTTTCATGTGGATAGTTGTTGTAGAGGCCTAAAGGCATCAACTGTTGGTGTCTAAAGAAGGGAAAAGGAGGGAGCAGTCACCGTCCTACAAGACCGTGGAGAGGGGCTGGAGGGACCCTAGACTTCATAAGGTCTTTTTCTGAATAATGAGCCCGTCTGATCCTGTTTACAGTGTCTTTGTTTTTTTGGTGTTCAGTCTTTCTTTGCCTTTGTTGACTTTATGGCCCAGGCAACTAAGCCCCACGTGTATCTATGGTATTATGTTTGCTTTTGCTTGCTATAGTTTGTAGAATTAATTGCCGTAATGCTTTGCGCAAACGTTTAATGTTGGTAGACCTCCACTTATCACCTGGCCTTTTATTTATGTATGTGAGGGTGAGTAATTGTCTGTGTTGTGTATTTTTGTCACGTAGTATTATATGTTGTAAATCAAATATACGTAAAATTTTTAATAACACAAACTAAAGCTGTTCTGGAGCTTTTTTTAAATCAAACTCTGTGTTGAGAATGCGTGATATAACAGAAAGCTCCAGAACAGCTACTAAATGGACCTTTTGGTGAGTTTGTTTTGTAAACTAGTGTTTCCAAGGTTGAGAATGATTTTTTTGCCCCTCCTACTATTACGTTAAACAGCAAGCCTTCAATTTAACTTGCCATCCATTGTGAGAAGTCCTATGTTTGGGAGCTCGATAAACATAATGTGCTGGTACTATTTATGTAACCAAGGACTCATAAAGTAGTAATAAAATAACAATGCAAAAACAAAGCCAAAAGATTCTTTCAAAAAAAGAGTCCTTGGTTCCTAAAAAAGTCAAAACAGACAAAAGGAAGTTTTATTTTAGAACAGGAAAGAGAAAAGGAGGGGAAGGGAAAGGTTGCGTGGATCCCAAGACAACAAGGGAGGAAAAGCTGAAGTGCTTCAGAGTGATTTATCGAGGAGGGCGTGAACATTTTCATGCAGCGTTGGGGAAACAGCAGAGGAGAGACTACAGGCCTGGTCAACAACTGAATGACAGCCAGATCACTCTCCACAGGCGACCATGTGCACCATAAAACAGCAGGATCCAGAGCATGAGAGCAAGTTGCGTATGAGCATCAGAATGTGTCAGCAAGTGTGTCTGTGTGGGCGTGTGTTTTGTCAGAATCACGTGGGGTCTTTTGAAGAGCCTTCAGGTCTGAATTGTGACTGTATGTGTTTGCGTGTGCATAAATCACATATGGAGTTGCTTATTGTCATCTGGTTTCCATTTCAGGAGGGCCTTGATGTCCCATTGATTGCCTTCATCACAGATTTCCACCCCTCACCGCCCTTTAATGCCATTAACAGGAAGACTACAGCAGATTTGACTCAATCTGAGCGTACAGCACAAGCTGCCGGCCCGTGGTGCTTTACGTTTGTAAATCCTATCCGACCCCCAAAACACAGATGTTCACATTTTTTCCCTCTTAAACGATGTCATCACAGTTCCCAAAAGATGTAACTCTTGAGTAGATACAGTCCTCGGTGTCGTCGTGCCTGAAAAAACAATTTGGATTTTTGGTTTCATTTGCTGTAGCAGAGACAAAAGCCCTCGATATGAACATAAATTGGATGAAAATTAAACTTCTTCAGCTGTTTGTGCTACTTGTCAGTGGGGGCAGAGATTGAAAACGTTTTCTTTAGTAAAATTAGTAGTGGGAATAATACAATAAAAGTCCCGCATTCAAACTTTTACTTACCCCCTCACTAAACATTATTTTTATATTAACAATCGAAAATTCCGGATCCGCAGTTCCCCTCATCTCTACGGAGCATTTTAGCGTCTTTCAGCTCATCGCAACTTTACGCTCTCATCAGCGTCGTTTCCAGATGCAGCATGCAGTGGCTTTTAGTGAAAAAGCTCTGATAAACCCACTGAACAACCCCTGACCAGCAGCGAATAGCAGACAGAAGCGGTTGGAGGCCAGCAGGGGAACAGAGTGGAGCAGTTAGCAGCTGAAGAGCCAGATATTTCCCTTGGGAGGAGACCAAAACAGAGCTAAAAGGAGCGTGAATATTGGATTTAGAGCTGGCCAAAAACTCTAGATGAACACTAATGTTACTCTGTTTCTGCTGAATTTGTGAAAAGGCAAACTGCCTGCTAACAAGTTCACCATACCAACTTTATAAGGTGATAATATGTCGGTGTTTTTATATTTTGTTGCCCTGCGCTGAAGATATCACTCTTCAGCTGAACTGCTCACAGACATAATGCAACCTGCGATGAGAGGCTGGAAGCAGACATAGCATTATTTTGAGGGGCCGCTAACTTAACGGGTTTGGAAACCACTGATCTAAATATAACATTCTATACCGTGTTCTGCACTGCTGAGTCGGTTGAACCCAGAATATTCCTTGTATTTTTACAAATAAGGAAAAGATGTATATGGGAAGTGGTGGCCTCAAGGTTAGAGAAGTGGGTTTGGGATTGGTTGCAGACTCGATTCTTTGCCCAGAGGGATCAAGCCGGTGGGAAAAATTAAAGAGCAGCACTTATCCCCTCCCTCAATACTGCCGCGGATGTGCCATTGAGCAAGACACTTAACCACCACCTCCAGCGGCCAAAAGATCAGGCTGCGGTTGTACATAGGAAGCTTACTGGCGTGACGGTGTCTGTTCCTGGAAAAACAACCAATTGCTCTCAGAGAAATACACTCCCTTTTTGTTGTTTCTCATCCTGGTTCCCAACCTGGGGTCAGGACCCTGCAAAAAAAGGTCACAAGATTCATCTGAATGGTCGCAAGATTAACAGTGTAGGCACACAGACAAAAAAATAAATAAATAAATATTTTGGTACACAAATTTAGGTTCATGTTCGCAGACTTTTCTGGATTATTAGAGTCTTTTTCTTGAAAATGAGTGGATAGTTTTACATCTCCGGGCCTCTAAAAATATCCAAATAAAACAATACAAAAATGACTTTTTGGTTGAACTGGTCACAAGCATTGGGCATAGGTTGGGATCTGCTGCTGTAAAGTGCAGCTGCCTTATAAATGTAGTGGAGTAAAATGCAGTATTGCCTCTCGAATGTATAGAATAAAGTATTAAGACTCACAAAACAGAACTAAAGGAAATTAGATATAAATATGAATTAAATGTGCTTAAGTTTTTTCCTATGACGGTAGATTTGCACCTGAACAAGAGGTCGAGAACGCAAAGAGCTGTGCTTCTCTGCTTCTACGAGAGGATCACGACTGCTCCGTGAACTCGCACGGCTCGCACGACCGAGCCAACTCTCTAGCATCTATTGCCACATGCAGCAGTAACTAATGTTTCTCATTCCTTTTCTGCTATTCATTCACCTCTCATCATCCCGCTGCCTGTCATATTCTCTGAGCGTCTTGGCACATATTTCACTTCTCCATTCATTAAACCACTAATGCTCCCAGTTTCTCTTCTCCCTCGTGCATTTCTAAATCTCACTTCCAGGTAGCTGCCAACAAGCTTTACCGCAAATTGTGAGTCTTTACTACCTACACATTCCCAGACTGTTTTAAGTATGCTTTCTTTCTCCTGTAAATCGAAGTCATTCTTACCTAGACAGGGAAGATGAAAGTGTAGAATATCGCCAGCATCCGTTATCTTTATGTCGGCCTTTGCTCATCCTCTCACCTGATAAATTCAGGGGCCTGTTTGGCAGTTTTCCCACATTTAGTTTCACTGACCTCCCCTCCAAGTGGGGGTTTTGGAAACGAAGTGTGGTTTCTGTCACGCCCTGGATTGGACTTTAACAAGTTAAAATCTATGCAAAACCACAAAGGCACTCATTTGAAAGTCAAAGACGATGAGCAGACAAAGCTTTCCCGCTTGCTGAACGGGAAAAAAAAAAAAAAAAATGCTGAACAGAACCGATCCTCACAGCAGCAGGTTTATCAGTGGAAGAAAGCGCATTATCAGCCTGCTCAAGGCCACAGGAGACACAGTTTGGGACGCAGCGTAAACAACAGCGTCTGTACAGTATTATTACAAGCGTGCGTGTCAAGCCTTCAGATGTGAGATACTTCGGGGTTCAAGGCTCGCCTGAAAATGCCGAGCAGTAATTCTAAACTTGCGTTGGATCTGTTAAAACCATGACACTGACAGTGTTCGAACCTTCCTGCTCCTTCTCTCCAACTTGTGTCTGGTTTGAACTGGTCTCAACCACAACATCCTCTATTGCTCTGATGTAAAAGTACATCCTGAACAGTGATCGCATTACAGACCGAGTCCTTTTAACACCGTAAAGTCTCCTGAACCCATGTGTCCTCCATTGTCCTCTTTTGGCTTTTGTTTTTTTTAAATTTCCTTTCTGTTTGTACGTTTCCCATTGTTATCACAGTGTGATCTATGACTGGGAGGTCAAAACAATCACCCTCTCTTTGTTTACATTTGATAATTAATAAAAAATGTGCATTGTATCTTATGGAAGTCAGTTGTAATGAGCCTTTTTCTAACAATGTGGCAGCAACCTCCAGTACCCTCAGTAAGCTTCATGTTCACAATCACTGTCTCATAGGCAAAAATAAAATAAAGAGCAGTAAACTGAGGCAATAAATGTTTAATTTGCAGAATATTGTATGTATTTTGACATTTTATTCCTCTTTTATTAGAAGTATTTGAACTTTTGTTTCTGTCAAATGGACAAAAAGTTGTTAACCTCAGCTCTAAAGTGACTGGCTAAACACAGAAATGTTCTCCACAGCTTAATACTCAGCAAGTCCTCAAAAAAAAAAAAAAAAAAAAAGCAAAAAAAAAAAAAAGCATAAAGGATTATCAATGACGCCACACACATCCTCTATGACTGCTTTAAACTGATGCCACCAGGAATATGATTTAGACTGCCTGAATGTAAAACAAACAGAAGGAAATTCTCTTTGGTTTTACTCCAGAAGCCGTTAGACTTGTGAATAGCTGCGTTCCAATTGTTTTATAATAAATGCACTTGCGCTTTCCGACATGTTTCTTTTTGGCATATCGGGCCTTTTTTTGAGATTATGTGCCTCCGTTGTGTTTGGCATTGTTGGTCAGCTACGGATTGGCCACTGCCATTAACTCTTACGTATTTCGGCTCCTCTATTTCACTTCGTCCCTCGAAGGACGAAGAAAAAGAGTTTTTTGAATTGAAATGAATAACTGACTTTAATTTTTCACACTTCCAAAACCAATATCAAAGATTTTTTTTTTTGGTCTCGTTTATTGACAATATTCTAATAAAGTCATAAAATACAACATGTCAGATTTTGTCTGGAACTAAATGAGAAAATCTTTGATTTCTTCCCATCGTTGCTGCTGTTGTTTTCACAATTTCCCAACCATATACATAATTTAATATAATTGCATGTGATTTTATTTATAGTTATTTACAGTAATTCATATTTCACACACATTTACTGGTCAACGTTTAGGGTTATATGTACTGCTACTGCCATCTTTGATCATATAGGTTATTATGCAACTGTGAAACATTCCGATATTATGATGACGATACACCATGTCTAGGTCTATCACTGTATGCGGCAGCTTTAAGATTAGCCTAAATCGGAACGGAAGACCCGAGTCAAAACCGTGAAAAACAGCCAGCTGTGTCCACATACTTTTGACCATAGAGTGTATATCAAATACCTGTCTATAGCGCCCCCGGCTGGCCGACACCGGATAATTAAAGCAGAGCTCACTGTCTGTATCACATAAACTCAGTACCATGTGTGAATAACTCTCACAGTGGAGAAGACAAAAAAAAAACCTAAGCACCAAAATTAAGGTTTTTTTTAAATATTATTTTAATACTTTTTTTTTTTTAAAAAAGATGTTTTACTGAACAAGATGAATCTATTGACCTCAATGCCTCACTCACCAACATACCAACAGGTTGTCCTGGGTAAAATAAATCAAAAGAAATTAGCAAAGGGAAAACAAAACAAAATAAACTCAGAGCTATCAATTGTGAAAAGAGTAAAGAAATGGAGGAAACGTTTTTTTTAAAAATGATTATAGAACTGAAAACACTCACAGATCTCTGGGCCAACCTACAGAAGCCAGGAAAACCTCTCACTTCCAGAAAAAACACAATGGCACACGACATCCCAAAACTGTTACCGTGGACGATAAAAACATTTCAAAAATAAAAACTAAAAGACAGGATGACAAACAAGAACCTATGATACAGACTTTAGAAGTTGTGAGGAAGATAGTGGTGGGCAAGACGGCTAAGAAAGAAAAAAAAAAAACGCACATGATGAGAAGAAATAATGAAAAAAAAAAAGAAAGAGGAGATTTAAGTAATGAAACACTTAAGTGCAGATTTGTCGGACAACTACAGAATGATGGGGCCTAGCAATGATTTTGGAAACCGCTTCTTCAAACTATTACAGAGCAAACTGCTGCATAATTTGGATTTAAAAGGGGATAAAGGAAAATTAAATAGCAATAAAAACGTAGCCTTTAATATAAAGTGAAAAGATGATGCATTTTACATGTTAAAAAAAAAAAGAAAAAAAAAAAAAAAGTGAATGAACTTTCAGCACTCAATAGATTGGTTTTGGCATAGAGTCAAGAAAAAAACAAAACAGTAAAGGGAGGAGAGAGAATAAGACAGACGAAACAATCCTCTCAATAGAATCATAAAAAAGTTTTTTTCTTCTTCTTTACAGTAAATTCTACAAAATCAAAACCAGAGCTTAGAGATGAACACAGAGATGAGCTTTGCTCCCCGCAATCCAAATCCCTCTCATGTTCTTTTTCGTTGACTTTTCGTCGTATATAATATATATTCATGTATCTATTTATATATAATATGTATAATTTGTAGGGTGTGATCGTTAGTTTACAGGCCATAGCGCTAAGGCAAAGGACACCCTCTGAAACCTTTAAAATGCCATCGTTCCTTCCCCATACCTCTCTCGTCGAATTTGTACACAGGCCGAGCATCGCTGAAACCTCCACCTCTTCGAATTCATGACTGAAGAAGGAGCAGTAGCAGGGAGTGAAGGGAGGAAGGATGTGTTAGAAAAGTGTGCGATCGTGGCCGGGGTGTTTCACTTCCACCGTGTCCTGAGAAAACAACCGACTCTCAGATGGCCGCCGAGCCTGACTCGACCACAACAGCCCAACCTTCCCATTTTAAATTCAAACTTAATGAAATAATAGAGACAAGATTAGGAGAGAGGGAAAAAAAAACGAGAACAAAGTGATCTGTCCATCTGTCATTTTAAACCTCTTTCTCTCCTCTCAGACATTAGAGAATAAGATTTTCTTAATTTTCACTTAAATTAAATCCTACTCATCGCCGCCATAATTTTTTTTTTTTTTTTTTTTTTTTTAAATGTAAAAGTTAAGTCCCCTCCTCTTCATTCTACCATTCCTATTTTCCTGGAAGGAGCTGACTATCCGATTATTTCAGTGTCTGTTTTCGACGTGTCGTCCCTGGAGACCCAGGAGACTAACAACCATAAACACCAAGTCAGACACCAAAACGTATCTGAGGCTGGAGGAAAAGAGGGCTGCTTCTTTCAGTTTCACTTCCCCCCTCTCATTCACATGACACAAGCCAGCTGTTTCAACTACTGAGAGAAAGGGACAGTTACTAGTAAGTGTGGGTTTGTATGAGCAGCGACCGTGTGTATCACAACATTGTGGTCTATATGCATTTTGTAAATTTCGCTTATGTGTGTCTATAGGTCCTTCTCTCACTCCCACCGCTCTCTCTCTCTCTTTTTTTTTTTTTCCCCTCTCTCAGAACAGGTTCTCTTCGAAAATGGCCATCAGGTCGCTCTGGAAGTTGATGTCAATGGTGTCAGCCATCTGCAGAAGAGACGAGAGAACCACAAGAGGCATTAATGGCCGTCCTTAAAGATCAAAACTCAGCGTTTTTCTTCCTTACAGTTCTGTCCGTACCGCTTCTCTCCTGCGCCTCTCCTGCTCACGGCGGCGCGCCATCTCCCTCTGCTGGTCGAGCGCGTTCTGTGCAGCTGAGGCGGATGGGGGCGGGGCCTGTGGCTGTGGGGGTGGAGCCTGCGGGGAGTGAGTGGGGGGGGTAGAAGCCGGAGGAGTGGGAGCAAGCGGCGACTGCTGCTCCTGGCGACGGCGGGCGTCTTCTTGCGCTCGACGAGCTTGCTCCATCGTGTCCTCGTCGTCACGGCTACAGCATAAAATACAAGTAAGACGGCTGGCTGCGGCTGGTCTGTAGTCAGTCAGACATTTCTCAGTGACTTGCATGATAATGAAAGTTAATTAGGACCCAACCAATGCAGGATTTTTCAGACCAACACCGAATATTATTTGAGAATAAAATCTGATTTTATATACAACACTGTGCAAAAGTTTTAGGCACTTTGGATGCTTCAATTCTTAAATGCAATCAGTGCAGTGCAGTGTCAGTAACACTGACACATTTTTGTCTCTCTCCACCTTCAGTGGACGAATGGGTCCGAGGACGCGATACACAACTTGGGTCGGGGGCTTGAGGTGGGGGCAGGAAGTTAGCCTCTACCAAACACGGAGAAATGTGCCTCCCCGTAATTCCCGAGTTGTCTTATTCACGTGCTGTGGTTTGCTAACGTAAGCCATGGGTGCATCTACATTCGGGAGCCACGTTTAGAGAGTTGGAGGGTATGTGAACCACCTGGCTGAGACCCAGCTCTTGGGGAGGGCTGCGTGCAGTCAGCAAGACTGAGCTAGCTGCTGGATGGTCAGTAAATCCCTCCAAATTGCAGGGCTGTCAGTGTCTGGTTTTCAATTTCGAAAACGAGTTAAAGAAAAATGACGTGATGTGTGGGTGTGGAGGACTGTCCAACTGACGGAGCTGGGCTAAGTAACGAAAGTTAAGTAACGAGTAATGTAATTCATTACTTTTGCTGCGGCTAAATGAGTAAAGTAGTGTCATTAATTTTACAAAGAGTGATGTGTAATGAGTAACTGATTACAGTTTTCACGTAACTTGCCCAACTCTGCACGCAGTACCATCAGGGAGGCGTGTGATTGGTCCCAAACTCATTCCGTGGCGTGACAACGCGCCAGACATACAGCCGTGTCCTTTTTTTTGAACTTGAAAATACTGACCGGATAAAACACGTAACAAATCACTAGCGAATACGTAAAATCCCGATTTATAAAGACTGACTCCGGTTGCCCAGGAGAGAGCGCCAACTCGGGCTGTAATCATAGAAGCAAGACTAAATAAAATCGAATATCACATTACACATTTAACTACACACATTAGACAGTACTAGATGTAGTGTCGAACGTGTTAAGAGTTGTTTTTATGTTAGTCAATTTACTGTGAGTCACATGTACTATGAATCAGTGATGCTATCCATCTACCAAAGCATACAATAGTTTAGGTTTTTGAAGTTATTGCTTTTCAACAGCCTGAGACTCTGGGCCAGTAGATCTGAAAATCGAGAAACTCAATTTGAAAGCTGCGGATGAGAGTGGGATTTCCGCAGTCGACTTGTATGGTGCGAGCAGATGTGCTGGTGGGCGTCGCTGACATTTGACAACCTCGGCACTCGAGAGCTTCTATATGCTGTTGGGAATTAAACAACCAACCGGCACAAACGATGGCAAGACTGACATTATGATTTTTTCCATTTCGCAGTTTCTTGCATCAAAAATTGCCGTTTGTTAGTCAAGTCAAGATTCAGGTGCCAAGAGTGCCCCGACGGCATTTTCAATCAACATGCAAAGACACTTCAGTGAAAAGCTGGATAAGATGTTCGCTGAGATGATTTCCTGTCTCAACATTCACGTCTCCAAGTAGACTGTATATTGAGTAGGGAAATAATGTATATTGAAACTGAAAATAACAGGAGGCAGTGGCTGCCTGGGAGGTAGGCGATAGGTTTTTTTAGATTTTAAAAATCTATGGGACTCTATGATTCCGTCTAAGATAGCAACTCATGCCGGTGCAGGTTTTCTGCTTTCCATATGAGGCACCTCTCCATCCTCCTCCCACCTACCGTAGCTTTCCTTGCTCTCTCCTGGCCTGTTCAGCCTGTGCTTTCAGCTGTCGCTCTCTCTCCTCCTTCTCCCTTGCGGCCCGTCTGAACTGTTCGAAGCTGTCGCTGGAGGAGCGAACGGAGGAGGCCGGCGTGGACTGGGACCTCTGAGCCAGGCTGGCCCAAGAGCCCATGTTCTTCAGCTTCACGTCCTGGGAAAAGAGAAGAATAAAGACAAGCAGGACGGTGGGTGTTTAAAGTATCAGGTTAAATGAGGGAGAGAAAACAGAGAAACCTAATGATGGAGTCTACTTTCATAGGGCTTTTGACGTTATTTTCTCATCTCACATACTCATACACACCTGTGTCTTCTTAGGAGCGATGGGGGTTTTGGGTTCTTGCTTGATTTTGTTGTCTTGCTGGGCGCAGGGCAGTGCTGGGGAGTCTGGTAGGCGAGAACCAGGACGAGAACCATCCAGTGGCTTCAGATCTAATCCTGAGGGAGACACAAGATGGTGATCAACTATAACACGGCACTTTAACTCAATGAAGAGCGGCTCATAAGCAATAATGCTGCTGTAAAGTGGCTGTTTGGAAGGAAACGTACAAAATCTTTCTTAATTCAAAAGAATAAAAGTAATGACTGGTGTATAACTGCAGGTAGCTTTTCCACACATTACTTTTTAATAGTTACTTTACTTATTTTAATACTTTTTAAGATTCTGTCACCTGGCTCAGTTTTGGCCACCGAAATCTGGGCAATTTATTTTTGCTACTTCTAAGTGAATGTTACCTACTTTAGCTTTAGACGAGGTGGACTGTAAAGTAGTCACAATAGTCTCTTGCACTCACTGTGTTTGTTGTCGGGTTTGTGTGTGTCCTGACGCATGGCAGGGCTGAAGGGCGAGGGGGGCAGCACTGGGGAGTGGGAAGGCTTCTCTTCTTTGACCACCACCAGGTTGGACCTCTGCTCCTACAGAAAGACAAGACGTTGACATACAAAGCTCTGTTAACAAGAATCAAAAACAAAAACGTACTAAAATTGATACCTTTTCCTTTTAACATTTCACTCACATGTTTCTTGGTCTGTGACGGTGACTGCTGTCCCATGGTGTGGAACTGAGGCATCGGAGGAGAATGCATCATCAGGGGAGAGGGGCTCTCGCGCAGGCAACCTAAAAAACGTGCAAAATGCAAACACTTTTAAAAAAAATTTTTTTTTTTAAATCAATGCCGAATTTAAACAAATGTGCAGTGACATCTACAAAATGGTTACGTGCAGTGGTTTCCAAGCCCAAATGTTGCAATTTACAACACAAGGAGTCTTAGTCTGAAGTACCATTTATGTACTACGAGTGTTTTGCAAAGCCTCAATATGCAATATGAGAAACCTAATTAGCAAAGCTCCCAAAGAGAAGCCTCTTCAGCTGTGCCCACTAGTAAGAAGACCCTCGTCTTGCAGGTCTATGTGATATTTTGAGGGGAAGCTCGCTAGCACCACATCGTGGCCAAATGCAGGTATGACACAGATTTTTACTTAAACTGAAGTCAAAGAAGGACAAAGCTTGTTTAGCTTCTAAATTAAGCTCTTAATTTTTGTTTTTTTGGCTGGTGGGTTTTCAAACATTAACTGTAACTGTTTATTTCTGTTTTTGTGTTAAAGGTCTTAAGCTCAACTCTTGAGGACTGTGACACATTTTAACAAAAGCGTCTCTTCAAGCACGAGTCTTAAACCAGTGCTTCCCACCTTCTTTGCCTTCCGACCCCTTAGATTTAAGTACTGTCTACTTGTGACCCCTTGTGGCAGGTAATGGCCTTAGTGGGGACATGATTTTCCCTCCCAGATTGTTACATTTGAAGGATTTTTAGAGCCCTCAAAGAAGTGAAAGGGTCCGGTATGAAAAAGAAGAAAAGAAAAGTCAGGAAATAGGAACATTTATGTAACAGAATGATATGTCTTTCCATTTTATCCCTTTGATCATCTTGTGACCCATCGTCTTTATTTTAGGACCTCTTGGGGGGTCCAGAACTCTCAGTTTGGGAACCATTGTCTTGAGTATAGATATGTATCTCACCTGTTGAGAAAGGCTCTGCTTTACTTCGTGGTGATGGCTGTTGTTGATGTTGCTGCATCTGTTGTACCTTCTGCTGCAGGGTCAACCCCTTCTGCTGCTGCGACGCTGACGTGTGTGTATGCGGGAACGGCTGCTGCATGTGCGCGTGGCCTGAGTTGTGTCTCTGCGTCAGGGCGGGGGTGGATGTGGTCATGGCCTGCGTGTGCATTGACGGCACCAGCTGGGGAGCGCCCTGCACGGGCGAGTGCGTGTGCATCGGCTGGGCCTGCGTGGTGGGTCGAGTCTGGAGAGACTGCAGGAAGGTGTGCACCTGGCTGAGGGGGGGGGTTTCAGAACTGGTGGGCGTCGGCTCTTCGTCGTCCTCCAGCAGGGCTTGAGGAGGTTGTGCCGAGAGGGTACCCAAGATGCCATGTGATGGGGGTGAAGGGACACGAGGACGGGGGACAGGCTGGGGAAGGGTGAGGGGAAGCGAGGGCTGAAGCTGGGGTGAGGTGGTTGGAGCCAGGGAGGGGAGTGAGGACGGGGGTGGCTGTGGGGGTTTGGGAGGAAGCGGCGCTGCGCGGTTGCTAGGTCTTGATGGTTGCTGGGGAAGAGCATTGTGGATCGCTGCAAAGTGGGAAGAGAAGACAATGATGGGAAAAGAACAGAAATCCACATATTGAAGACGACATATCTCCTTATAAATCGCTGCAGCTGTACTTGTACCAACACAAAAAAAAAGACCAGCTGTTCCGATCTTCGGGATTATCTAATTACTTGACATATGCGCATAAGCACAAATTACATGCAGTACGCACACTGGCTCGTCTTCCGAATTCTGTCCAGCATGTGCATGCATCACCTCCTGCGAACTCCTTGCACGCGCGCATGCCCTATGAAGCCAGTGCAAGAATGGCACACTCTGCCACTGAGCAGGCAAAATACTACACAGAGAGGTAACGACCGAGTGTAAATATATTTAACGGCTATAGCAGCTAAATGCCAGCCATACATAGTATCAGAAATTGCGTTTCATGTGATGAAAATTGTAAACTATCAACCAGAAATGCAAAATATTTGCTGGTTCCAGCTTCTATATTGTGAGGATTAGCTGCTTCTTTAGATGTTTGTCAATGTAGACCAAAAGAGTAATTGTTTAACTGGAAAACTAGTTAACAAATTAATTAATAATCATAATAACTATTATTTGCAGCCATTAACAATCCCACATTTGTGACTATTTTGAAAATGAACTAAGAGCAAAGTGGCACTGAAGTGTACGCACCTGGTGAGGGTATGATGGGATGTTGGTTTAGGAAAGGGTGCGTCTCAGCGGGCGCCTGGCTGCCGGGTGTGTTTGTGTTGAGCAGGCCAGAGGTGACGGGGGCTCCAGCAGTAGTGATGGTTGGATTCGGCTCCGTGTTTGACTGCGTCAAGTGTGGGTTCATGAAGTGGGCCAGAGGATCAAATCCCGAGGCCAACAGCTGGGAGGTGTCCAGAGATGGGACAGAGACAGGGACCGAGGGAGGGGCAACGAATGGCGGTTTGGACTGGACGACTTGAGGCTGAGTCTGAGACTGAGGAGGGACTGGGCCAACTCCACTACTGAGGGACAGGTGGTGTGGTCTCTTGGTGTCTTTGTTAGTCAAGGTCTTCTTCTGCTGTTTGGGAACCAGCCCTAGGAGACAGAGATATATGACACATTTTGAGGAAATAAGCGGAACGCTGATACGCGAGAGGAATTCAAAATAAGACACGCCGAGAGAGAGACATTACCATTCTCAGAGTCTTCACTATCAGAGGAGTCGCTGCTGCCCGAAGATGACGATCCTGTCTTCATCTTTGTCACATTTGTCATTTCCAGAGGTTTCTCTACTGCAAGAAAAAGCACCCACGACATTCAGAAATGGACGGACTGACGGCTTTTAATCTCACTTGTGAAAACACAAGACATTCAGCCAGTGTGAAGACCAAAAAAAAAAATACGGAAAAAAGAATTCTTGTTTGGGGAGTTTAAACATTTAAGTAATTTCAGTGAGCTACACTACTTCACAATGCAATGGCATAGACGGCTTAAAACACGGAGTTAGATGAGAAGACTTATCATACTGTGATATCTGTCCCATAAATACAAGGCTAAGCTAACCGGCTGCTGGCTGTAGCCTTTTACTTAACAGGCAGGTATGAGAATAATATCAATGTTCTCACATTTATTTGCTTTTTGTCTGCGTGAAGAAGCAAACAAATGTATTTCACAATATGGTAAACGTACTAAATTGCATGCCATGTTATCAAACTGATGTTCAATTAAAATCAACAGTGTTCCACTGTTATTCACAGCAAATGTGTAAAACAGAGGCTAAAACTACAGATTATGTTAGTTTTTAATTACAATTTGCTTAGAATCTGACCAGACCTGAATGCGAAAGTGCTGTGACTCAGTTGAGAATTGTTGGAATGACAAAAGTCATATGAGAGTCCTTTAAAATAAGCGCTGAACACAAACACAAACAGCCTACCTGACGGTTTTTTCTTCTTCCTAAGGCAGCTGGAGACGTATTTCTCCAGCTCTCTCAGCGTAGAAGGCTTCAGCGTCTCGAAGTCGATCTCAATCTCGTCCGGGTTTGAGTTCTTCAGCGAAGGCTCGCGCGTTTGGATTATGTGCACAACGCGGCCCAGTTTGTCACCGGGCAACTTGTTGATGTCCAGGCTCAGCTGGCGCTTCTCCTCGTACGACATCGGCTTGCATCTTTCGGCGGACATGCTCCCAAATACATCTGGAGAGGAAGGCACAACAGCAGGTTGATAGCGGGCCCTTGTTAAAGACGCACACACTTTCAAACACAAAATCATGCTCAACTTAGCTCTCACATACACACCTATGTCATCCTCTGCTTCAAGAGAGGCTGAGGGGACGAGTGGGGTTGGCCCAGGCTGAGGGGGCACAGCTGGGCGGCTGTTTTTAACTCCTTCTTTCTTACTGAGATTGACAAATGATTTGATTAGCTCCAGGTAACACAGCTAGAATAACATCTCTTATCTCATTACCTCTGTAAAACCTACCCAGGCTTTTTCCTTTCCTTCTTCACAACGAGTGGCTCCTTGCTGCTCTTGCTTTTCTTGGGAGGCTGAAGCATCGCAGACGGAGGGGCCTCCACGGTTTCCTCTGCTCCCATCTTCTTCTTGTGCTTTTCTTTCTTCTTCTCCTTCTTCTCCCTCTCTTTCTTCTTGGGCTTGCTGGCCTGCGGCTGGGAGAGCGCTGCCAGCTGTTCGTGGACAGCTTTAAGCTAGAGGACACAACAACACACAATCATGGTCTTAAGAGATGAAAAGACAGCAGCCTGCACACTTGTTTCCTCGAGTTTCAGCAATTACCCAGATTCGGTAAAGCTGTTCTGCATGGCCCACCCACCTGTTGTGTCTCATAAGCCTCCCTCCCCCTTCATTTTCCATCCTCTAACCTGTTCCTGTAACTCAGCCAATCGCTGTTGCCTTTCTTGTTCTGAGTCTCCTCCCGAGGACTCTGATTCGGAGGAACTGGAGCTGTCGTCTTCTGAGACGGCAGAAGGAGGCGGGACTTGTCGAGTGGAGGGGGCAGGGTGGAGGGCCGTTGACGGGGTGGGAACAGGGGTGGGCTCCTCTGGCTCATCAGGCATTTTGGCGAAACGCATCTCAAACACGTCCTATTAGGAGACACAAGGGCAGGACAAACTGTTAACTTGAAATTTTTTTCCGTAATAGAAAAAAATGACAATGTAAAAATATTATGCATGTACATGGATAGCTTTGACATGTCATAATATCTGCTATATAACTATAATATAACAACATCAAATCTGCTCATTAAACCTGAGCTCTTACACACAACATTTTGTACGGTATGTTTTCGGGGGGCCCAATAAAAGGCACTAAACTAATTTGTCCATTTCTTTTTAATCACACATTGCATTGCAATTTCAATGTATTGTTCTTGAAATTGTGCTTTGCATTTGTTGAAGTGAACATTTAGGTGTGGCAACCTTCTTAAATGTTTTCTTTGACTAGTCACGTTAACGAATACGCTGGAAAGTGTATGACAGCGTCACCGTTGGGGGATTCAACAGGTTGATGTGTTCAACTCATAAAATAACAAACCCAGGTATTTTACTAATTTGAAACTGGATCTAGAACGCAACCAGGTAACAGTACCCAACCATATATGGCCAAATGAAGGTGGACACCTAACCACTACATACTATGACAGTTGAGCATCTCACTCCTTATCTGCTGCTTCCATTCTCCGTTGAAGGATTTCCACAAGATTTTTGAGCCTGGCCGCATTTGGTGTATATACTGTTTATTATGGTTTACTTAACAGTATGTGATATGCGTTGCTTACCTGTAATTTGCGTGCCATGGCAACAACATCATGGTCTGGAGGATTGTACTTGTAACAGTTAGAGAACATCAACCTGACGTCTGCTGCAAATTCTTGAGCTTCTCTGTACTGTTTGTTGTCCAGCTTTTTCTGAGGGAGACAAACAAACAGATGCGTCGTCACTATCTAAACCGATCCTAATTCCTATGTTCTGAAAATTGTCCTGTTTTTTGAGACCAAATAAAAGCTGTGGATTGATGAGGTAGGGCTGGGTATGAAAGCTCAATACTTGGAGAAACCAACTGCAAAACAATCCATAAAACAGGATGCTTGATCAGATTCTTGTTATTCTTTACTTATCATTTTATTACATATTCCATTACATATTACCTGATTTCATTCATCACTTTATTGTATACCTTAATTTTAGTCGACATTTTTAAACTGGTGATTCTGTTGAATTAAAAATGGGGCTTTAAGCCCTAGTATGAGGACTTCCTCACTATAAAACAGACGTTTATTTTAAAAACTATTAAGCCGAGATGGAATTTCAGGGCAGATAACCAACACTGATAATTAACTGTGTGTTGCAGTTGATACCAATGGGATAATCGATAATATTAATCTTAAAAAGGCAAAAATGTGAAGAGGAAAATAGATATTTTTCGATTGACAAGTTTATTTTTCTAATTCAATACCAATGTTTAGAGAGCCTTCATCATTCCTAGAATTACGAATACATTAATTTATTGTAAACTTGTTTGCAATAACCTTATTTATTTTTTTAACATGTAGACTAATTAATTACAAGACTTTATCTACTTATTGATAATCCCACTAAAATCACCTTGATGGTGCTGAGATCCATGGGGTGCTTGATAATGTCGTGGTAGTCGTGGAGACCAAGAGCTTTTACATCAACAGGCTTGTAAAAAGGCCAGGCGTATGCCACGTGTTTCTTGGAAAGCATCTCTCTGACAAGGCGTGCGCAGGAACGCAACTGGTCCTGACGTTTCGGCGTTACAGTCCCTCCTGTCTCCAAACCAGCCCCCAGGTGATGTTGAGAGTCCGGCTGCGACGCGTCTCTTTTGGGTTGCTTTGATGGACGACTGCTCTCTCGGCGCGGCCGAGCCTCAGCAGAGACAGGAGATGATTCACTGAGCTGGTCGTTGGCTGTGGGTGTGGTGGTGTCTGCTTTCCTCTTCTGGCTCTTCCTTTGCTGTTGGAGCACCAGAGATCAGAGGTAAGAAAATGACATCAAATCTGCTGGTGTACGAAATGCAGTTCATTCTCCTCCATCTCCTTACCTTGATGAGGGCGGGGGAGCTCTGCAGCATCGGGGCGGGATGGAGTCCTGGGTGTGTCGGGGCTGGCGGGGGAACAGAGGTCATGCCTTGGGCCAGGACGTCTGGAGTCGAGATGGGGAACTGGGGTCCCAGATGGGCGTGGGAGGTGGGCGTAGGAGGCACGCGTGGGGGAGGCTGAGGCTGAGGCTGAGGCTGGGGCAGAGGCAGAGTAGGAAGGCCTTGAGAGGCGGGTGCAGGACGGGTGTGCGGGGTGGTCGACGGGGATGAAAAGCCTCGTGTATGGGGGGTGGTGGAGGGGGACGATGAGTCTTGGCCTGAATCTGACTTTGTGATCAGAGCTGGAGAGACGAATATAAAAGCAGGAAGATCACAAAAATTAAATCAAGGATAAGAACACCAACCCTTCTGGCCCGGACCTACAGTCCTGGTCAAAATTATTGATACCCCTGAATTTTAAGTATAGAATTTAGAATATCTTCAGAAAGGACTCATTGCAGTCCACCATTCTTTTGAGCTGCTGCATCGTTGTCCTGCTGAAAAGACCCAAGACCTTCGCCTCAAACCTAATTTAATGACACTGGGTCACACATTTCACTCTAAAAGGCCTTGGTAATCTTCTGATTTCATTATTCCTTTGCTACATTCAATGCCTCCAGTACCAGAGGCAGCTAAGCAGCACCACAGCATGATAGAACCTTCACCATGTTTTACTGTAGGTAGGGTGTTCTTTTCCTTATGGGCTTCATTTTGTCGCGAATAAGCAAACCGATGCGCTGCGTTCCCAAAGAGCTGTACTTTCGTTTCATCTGTCCATAGAACATTATCCCAGAAAGACTGTGGCTTAGCTATGAAAGTTTTTTCAAACCTGTCTTCCAACAGTGGTGTCCTCCTTGGCCTTTGCTAATGGAGCCCTACTTGGTTTAATGTGCAGCGTATGGTACAGGTTGAAACAACCACTCCAGACTGCTCCATGTCAGTCTGAAGCTCTTCAGATGTCCTGCTTGGTGTTTTTTTCACAATCTGCGTCAACCTTCGCAGACTTATCTCATTGATTTTCTTCTTAGCGCCAAGTCCTGGAAGCATCTTAACAGTTTTATGACTGTGAAACTTCTTGGTAACATTACGAATTGTTGAAACAGGGGTTTAGAGCATTTTGGCGATTGCCTGGTAGCATTTGGAATTGTTATGTTTTGTGATAACAGCATTTCAGATGCCGTCAGACAGCTCTCTGTAGTTAAAATGCCAATGGTGCCAATACGTTTGACCAGGACTGTGGTTTAAACCCGTTAGACAGGTGAAGAAATGTTCAACATTGTTATGTAATGTGCCACGAATCAATCAAAACTTATTGTAACAATACAAGTTTCATGCTAGGTGCGGTTGATGAAGAGAGGGAACCAGTACAGACAATGTTAAGTACTGTACATACAAGCTTGGCTGGTTAGGTTAGTTTACTTGTCATTGCAATTTACTCATTGAAACTCATCATCAAATTCTTCAGAGTATACGAAGAATAAACACAAACACAATCAAAAACCTCTGTCGTAATGCCATGATACCTTTTCTATTGATTGAACAGGGAGGCTCTCGTGGCCAAAAAAAACCCCCACAGTATTATACTGAAATTTTTAAGTCCATACTACATCCTAAAGTCATACCTGAATCCCGTCTGCCCCCGCGGCGTCCCTTGCTGACCACAGCAATCTCCGTCTCCTCCTGCGGCATCTCTGTGATCCTCTGGAGAAAGAGCTTTTCCAGGGCCTCCGCCATCAGGACAATATCATCCCCAGGCTGAACAAACAAACACACAAAGATGTTTAGAAGGCACAAGCTCCGAACAGAGTCCTTCTCTCTTTATCCGAGTGATAAAATAAGTTGAGGCGGACAGCGTCTCGATTTCATCAGAGCTACATGTTACACGATTCGTGTCACATGTGATCAGAACCTCTAACGTGGCTGACCTTGTTGTAGATGTAGCAGTTCGTGAACATTGTGTTGAAGTCTTGGATACACTCCTGAGCATTCCAGTAGTAGTTGTTCTCCAGGCGTTTTTTTATCGTGCCCATGTCCATAGGAGTCTTGATGATCTTATAGTAGTCCTTGAAGAATAGTAGGTGGAGAATATTAAATTACCGTCTTGACTGGATGAAAGTAAATGAAGAATGTGAGAAAACAAAAAGAAAATGCATGTTTACATCTGTTTGAAACTTTCACCCTCTTTCTTTAGTCCAAAACACACTGCCGCCTGAGCGCAGGTGCAATTCATATGAACCTTGTTATTTGTCACCTGTAGCGTGTGTTCGAGGCACTGCAGACGGCCACATTAATAGGATCCCAAGGCACATTGTATAGTACATAAAGCAAATCTGAGGTGCTGCTATGGATTTTTCTCTGGACCAAAGTCATTTAATGGGTTAGTCAAATGACAGAAAAACTAACTGGAAAATATTCTAATTGCTTAATCATTGAAATCATTTTTCAAGTAAAAATGCCAAACAATTGCTGGTTAAAGCTTCTTAAATATGAGGATTTGCTACTATTCCCTGTCATACATTAGAGTTAACCTTAATATGTTTATTTTTTTTTTAATGTATTATAGGCCAAACGATTAACTGATTGACAGAGAATATATCCGTCAGATTTGGTCAGAGCCTTAATGAAAATCATTCTTGCAGCGACAGCAAATGTTATTATTTTTTTTATCTTTCTGAAGCTGAGATTGCTGGTACTACTGTCGATTTATTCTTGTTGACAACTAGAGGGACCACAGAAGAAAAAGTGTTTTAAATGAAACGGAGAAGTGAAGTCAGTTGTCACAATGTACCAACTGACGAAGCGAGTCTGAAAGAAATGCTGGTTTTCTGGAAAACCAAGGCACAAAAGCAGGACGACAACATATTCTACTGCTGGGTGGCTTGTGCGCCTGCACCACTGTGTGTCGCTTTGCATATAAAATGAATTTGGCGGCTGTTGCAATGCTATCTGTATGCTTTGGACTCTACCGTTGATTATAAGCACACAAGCACACACATAAATACGCGACTCACAGGCAAATTGAGTTTGATGGCATCTACAGGAGCTTGGAAGGGCCATGCAAAGTGGTGCTTCCATAATGTATTCAACACCACTTTAAGCAGGTACTGAAAAAGAGCAAAATCATAAAAAAAAATATATCAATCAAACTCAAGTCCAAATATTTTACTTGTTTAAAAAGACCAACAGAAATATTTCTACCTGTAGCTGGTTGGTCTGTCGTTTTGGTCTGGAGGGGTTCCATGTTTCAGGTGGTGGAGGGTTAAAGGGGAGAGGTGGTGGGGCAGAGGGAGGGTTCTGGCTGCTGCCTGCCTCCAGTCCGTCTCCCATCGCAGTGGTGGGTCGCAGTGGCTGAGCAGACAGTTTAGGCAGACTGGACCTGGCAGGGGCAGGTGGAACTGGGGGGACCCCCCTCAGGCCATTACACGCCTCACTCGACTCTCTGGAAGGACGATCAACAAAAGCACGATCACCGCTGCCGCTACATCTCTAACTCAACTTTCTGAGGATACAAAGCACAGTCGGCATCGTTCCACACCTCAAAGCTGAAACAAACCCTCTATCACATCGACTCATTATCGAGCAGTTTCCTTCACTCTCTCCTTTCAATTATCTTACAGTCTCATTGTCAGTCAACAGTGTCTGCATTGCTCGACAACTTCAGCTTCAATGGCATTAGTATGCGAGAGGGAGACAACTTGGCAAGGCAGACACAAACCACCTAATCTTTGGCACTGTAACTGCTCTGACAGAAATACAATATATCGTAATGCATGTATTGTAGTTTGCGTTAAAACAGGGATCGTGCATCAAAGAGGCTTCTGCTTAAGTGCACGAACAAATACATGCATTCCAGACCAACCACAACCTGTTGGATGTCAAACTCTAAGAATAAGTATTTATTCATGACTTAACATCAAATAAAAACTGGTCACCTTTCGCATTTCTGGCCCATCTTGTAGAAGTGGAATTGGAAAATGTAAACACATTACAGATTTCTACACTACTAGTAGCACTACCCAGTCGTTACTTAAAATGTAAGACATTAGGTGCAGTAGGAAGCTTTCAAAATGCAATAACGCTTTCAGGATTCTGGCTCACAAAGATCGTCGAATTGTATTGCACTAGTTGACTCAAATTGCAACGGTAGTCTGAAGCAGCTAAAAGAAATAACAGTGCATGTTATAATAAAAATGATACTAATGCATATAAATCCTCATCACAACTTTAGGGTAAAGAAAGAAATACCCTCTGAGTTCTGATTCTTTATGGTTGGTGTTCATTTTGATGTGCCCTGGATGCCTGCGTTTGTTATTAAATCAAAAGATAAAACAACAGTAATATCATAAGTATACCAGTACTTTTCCAAATCTTCTAACTGACTCAATAATGGACAACGATGCAGAAAAATGAGGTATAACTTCATATTCATAAAGTAACCAACGCTCAGATATTCTCATTTATAATGGAAATATGGTATAATGGTCGACAGGGTAAAAAGCAGAGACTGGAGCAAGAGAAAAGAATGTTCAGTTAAAAATGTCCAGCTCTCTTTTAGACAATCATCCAACTCTTACAGTTGCCAGATAAACATCTGAAATAGGACATTAGCTATGTATTGGTTAAAACACTTTAACACCAACTCCAAGGCAGCTCAACATATACCATGAAAGGAAAGAAGCAGTTTTTTTTTTTTTAGAAGTAAGTACAATGTTAGTAGTACTGGCAGGCTGTCTGTCTGGCAGTGACAATTCATTCCATGTTTGGAATTTCACTGTCTTTAGTCGGGAATTGGAGCCAGTTTTATTTTGTGGACTGGACAGAAGGCAGAACTGGGCTGTAGGTAGTAATGCAGTGAAAAGTCTGCTACCGGTGGCAACTGGTGAGTAGCCGAATCAGTCATCAAGCACACATTAACATGCAATTAACGTGTTGGCTAAAACCTTTGATTTTTATTACTCAGGTCAGTTATATGATGCAAGCAGCAAGAAGAATCTATCTAATATAACTGTATTAGAGTTTTACAATGTACAGTTAATGTCGTGTATTGCGTCTGTATGAGTAGAATGTCCGGGGAAATTTTCAATAAGAAATCAGATGTTGAGCAATCAAAACCATTAAAAAGGACAAAATAATTTAGCATGATAATGTAATAAGTGCATCTATACAGTGTATCTATATATACTGACAAACATAGTTTTTTTTTTTTCTCAAAAAAGACCTTGGCAGATGTCATTCATTTTGGCCTTATATGGTGTAAGCAGATGCATGGAAATGATGTCTTTTTTTAAATTAATGACAACTTTTTACATTAGAACCTGTGGTTAAAAAGTACAAAGATGACAAAATTTGCCACTAATGAGCTCAACATTTCTATTCTCAAGGCCTTAAATGGCCTTGCATCTGCTTACATCAGTTTTAAGAAGGCGGCCAATTATATTCTAGGGACTTGCATGTTTGTTGCCGTGCAGCTGTGGTCTAATCCAATTGTGTGATCATATCTCAGTTGGTGAGGCAGCGATTTCCTGAGGTAACGTGGGAGGTTTGCCAGCGACACGCTGCGGGGGCAAGGAAACCACAACACAGTGATAGAGGGCAGAGTGTCACACCTGTGAGAGAGACAGAGAAATGAGGGTCGTCCGATTGAAACTGAAGTCGACACATCACATGTGGGTTTTTTCCAACTAACATTAAAATACACTACCGGGTAAAAGGTCTGATCATGCTGTGATCGGAGCCCATATTAGAGGCACTTAGTTCGTGTGTGATGGCACCTTTTTCGTTCGTACCTCCTGTACAATATTGAAAACTGATCCACCCACAGTCAGTTAAGGAATGTTTAGGAAATTTTCCTGGAAGGGAGCTTGATCCGACTGCAACTGTTCAAATGAACTGAGACTTGCACAATTACACAATACGTGCAGTACAACTCTGACCGAACTCTGATGTCTTAATAGGGGTTTCTGAGCTGTCCTAACCCTTCACCTTACTTCCCGTCGGACGTTTCTGCGCCCCTTTAGCGCAGCCACCCTACTGCTTTAAAAGCCAGAGACCCTCATGAATGTGTCTTTTGATTATGCTGCCAATCTACGTCTTTCAGGACTCTGCCAAGTTAAGGACAAAAGGGACCACATGCACAAGTTACAGACCATGTATAGAAAATCTATTGGTATGTTCTCTTCTTAATTCCGCAAAGAATTAAAAAGTAGACTGACTGGTTTGTAAGAAGAATATTCTGAGTACTCTGACGGTTCTTTTATAATTTTTTATTTGGAGCCTTTCATTATGTGGTAGTAGAAAAACGTATTATTTTATAGTGTTTTGTGCTTCAGCTTATCGTGTGTGACAGTAAATCAAGCAAGCGGACAAGAATGTGAATACTGCAATTTCCATGATTTATTGTATGCACTCAACCCTGACCCTTGACAGTTTCCAGATGATTTTTCATAGTGTATAAGACAGTGCTTAAAGGTACTTTTTTTTTGTTTTTTTTGGAATTTCTCTGTCGCTGCGGGTACAAAAGACAACAGCTCGTCGTTAGTCTTTCCTGAGCTGACAGCTGAATTTCACACACTAAAAAGACACAAATCTCTATATTAAAAAAAAGGTTTATTGACTTATCCAAGCTCACGTGTATTAAATACATAAATAAAACGGTTGCTAGTGTTGTAAGACCAATGCCTGTCCTTTGCTATAGGCCCATATAAAAGTGTTAAAAGACAACTAAACAAAACACGGTGATACTACGTAACGAAGTCGTTGTCACCAAACTTCAAGACATTAATCCGTACGACAAGAATCTAGAGTATGTGTCTTAAATTCGATTCGATTGAACATATAAACGCAATCGAGTCGGTCCTGCCACTCTGCGACCGCATTCACACAATGTAGACAGTACATTAGGTGTCGACGCTAATTTGAGGGAAAAAAAAGACAACACGTCCGGAAAGTCAAGTAATCAATTACTCTACCAAATTTATCAGCCATTTCGCTACTATTTCGTAACACGTACGTACTACCGGTAACGTTATCTGAGAGAAGCGAAGACGGTAACGACACTGGGTGTCACGAATTACGTTACTTATCGCCAACAGTTAACACGAAGACACGTTTTATTCCAAAACACCTTTTGCCCTACGCCTTCGCCTCGCTAACCTTCCGTACATTACCATTACCATTCCGCCCCGCCGTGAGCAAGTGACAGCTCCGCACGTAAACGGCCTTTCGGAATACAACTTGGACTTGGATTTGATATTCTCGAAATGATGTACGTCGCACTTCAAACGAGCTCCTGCGCCATCGCGCGTAAACTACGCCGCAGAAGGGACGTAACGTTTGTCATGAATACGGCCTACGGGGCTACAAACAAACAGCCTAGCAGCTAACTGGCTAGCATGTTACCGGCCTGCAGCTAACCTGCACACTGACAACACGGAGTGTCTTACGCCACGTAAACGACCTTAACACTAGCATTGAGAGAAGAAAGATACAACACAGAATATTCACAATAGCACCAAATCCGGCTAATTTAAAAGACAAAAATTCGTCTATCTCGTGTGCCCGAACCGGTGCAAGGCCTGCGAAGACAGCTCATGCTCCGCTTGCCGAGGCGCTACACTGACAGCCCGCGAAATACGCCACCGATGCCCGCTGTAAACCGTTCACCGCATTCCCGGGGTTCTCTGCTTTCGTTTGATATACCAACGCCATCCGCACGAAGGCACAAAATGCTATTTTTTACCTTCTTCAGTCGGTTGTCAGCGTTCGTAGACCTTCCTCGCCCCAAATCCAGAACAAACAGTCCCGTTTGACGTCAATGACGTCAGACGCACAGGGGCAGGCCGAGCGTTTGTCAGCCGAAATGTCACCTGAGACCCCCCCGCCCCCCCCCCTTCCCAAACACACAACCTCCCCCCCCAACATCATGCAATACCCTGCAATAATATTGACCATAACACAGGTCGGTTTCTGTCATACTGATTATGTATCTGATACATTTCCATAACTAAAGATGCCAGAAGAAAATGACGCTGGTAAAATCCCCTCGCTACGCGAGTTTTCACCACAAAACTGTGCCACAAGGTGGTTCAGCGTTTTCTTGGGAGCCTTTTCCTTTTCCTCTTAAATTCTGATAATATTCAAAGAGGTCGTTTTGTTGTGGTTTTGTGGCGGGTTTCGCATCGCTTTGCAGCCCCTCTTCTTTCTCTTTTGCGGTCTTGTTGTGTCTCGCCGTTGTTTGCACAGTAGCCTCCCGGGAGTCGCTGTAGTTCTTGGACCGACTTCCCGTGAAGAAATGTTAACGCGGGCTCTGGTCCCGGGGCAGCCCTGACCTTTAGGGGCAGGCACGGTAGACCAAACAGGAAGAATGTTGAAACAAGCGAGCACAAAAGAAAAGATTAAAATTATAAACTGATGATACAAAATCAAAACAGCAAATATTAAACCCAGTGTGTTGTTCCACCGTCTAAACAGCTTTTTCTTATAATACTGCACAATGTAAGTCTTCAGTTACTGCTCCAACTATCTGGAAGACAGAAGAAAGGGGCTTTTTGTCGGTGAATTTACACGCATTTTTTTTTTTTTTTTTTTTTTTAGTAGCTAAGATACAGTTGTGTGCAAAAGTTTGGGAACCCCGTGCAAATGATATATTTTGTAAATAATTAAACAGAGTTTTATTTCACGAGCTTATAAAAGATCTAAAAAAAAAAAAAAAAAAAAATCGAGAATCATTTTTAGCATGTGAAAAGTTTTGACACCCTACAAAGTCAGTTCCTGGGTGTGTTGCACATGCCACAATTAGTTTTTTTTAATTTTTAAATTCATAAATAAATAGTGACAGTGCTTTTGAAAAAAAGGCTCATTTTTTTATATTTTAAATTTGCTGCAGGGGCTCTATTTACCTATTTTCACTTCAAAAATAAACAAAATTTGTATTTCGCCCAAGGGTGCCCAAACATTTGATACAACTGTTTCTATAAGGTTGAGAATGTACTGCACGTTCGCCTCTGAATTTGTCTGTTATTACTTTGAAACCGAAAAAGTACATGTTCATAAACTGAAGCAAAAAAATCAGTTAGAAACTTGAAAACACCTCATGCCAACATCTCAGTTTAGAAGCGATGTCAAAAAAGATGTGGCACAGGTTTAGAAAGCACGGTCCAGAAATAACAAAATACATTTTTTTGTTGTAAGTGTAATGGACACTTCCTTGACCTCATCGGCATAACGAGGCATTTTTGAGGCAACAGCCAAACTTTCTGCCATGGAATATTACCGTGAAAACCTTTCCAGTTCAAGGAAATGAGTTTGCCGCCCACTGATGAGGGACCAAATGTACAGTATGCACTACAGTTACTGCTAAATCAATGTAAACTAAACACCATTTTGGGTAGCAACCAAAAAAACTGAAGTTGTCACCCTTCACTTTTGATACAATAAATACAGGCCATGACTGCCAACTGCAAGCTTAAATGTTATGCATGGTGTGGAATTTATACTTTGTAAGGTTTAAAAAACTGATCACCCTGTTGAACACTGAAATTCATTTTACATTAGATTATCAAACTGACTGATGAACTTTTGCTTTTGTTGTTTGTTGACAATCTGGCATTGAATCGACATAGGGGGTCAGTCCTGTCACCGTTTAAACTTTCTTAACATGACTTCATTAGGCAAATGACACGTCATTAAAATCTTCAGTACAAAATAGTGATTTATTCAACAAGTTTATTTCTTACTCAGAGTGAAACAAAACTGTTGATGACATGCCTGGTACCCATTCTGAATATCCCATACTTACTCTTACTTATTCTACAGACAGTCCACAGTCATTTACGTCAGTCACCACAGATGCGGAAGAAAAAGCCTAACCTGTTCTATATTTTACCAAAACGTTGGGAAAAATCATCCATTCATCACAATTACTGGCAATAGACAGAATGGTTTGGTGTTGTGTCAACTCTGATAAGAAAAAAAAAAAAAAAAGAATGTAATATCTCAACTTTACAATAGTCATGACTTCTTAACAAATCCTAAACAAATTAATCTAAATTAAGAATATTTTTAACAAAAAGGCACAAGAAAAAGCATTAAGAGGAGTAGTTTGACATTCTTGGAAATACACTTATTCACTTTTTTCCCCGAGAGTTAAGTGAGAAGATGATACAACTTGGTCTGCGTTAAGTTTGGAGCTAGAGTGGCAAGGTGATTAGATTAGTGTTCAAATGAGAAATGGGAGAAATCTACTAACCTTGCTCTCCCAAGGTCCAAAATTAAGTCCACCAACACCTCTAAAGACAGTTGGTTGGCATACATAAGAAAGTTACGTAGTGTAAATAATCTTACCGTCTAACCCTTGGCAAGAAAGTGAATAAGAGTATTTTCAAAAATGTGGAACTATTCCTTTAACAAAAAAATAACATTATATAAGCTCAGAGTCATTAGATAGTAAAAAGTGGTGGGAGCAGTTAATGTATATTTCTCAATATGCCTGGCAATGAAATTGGGTTGATTGGGAGATTGGGGGTCAATGAATGGTCCAGACAGACGTTTAGGTGGAGAAGTCACACCCAGGGTGCATAAGTCATTCTTGAGTCTTGTCTTCCTCCTCAACTTCTGCTGCCTCCACTCCTTCATCCTCCTCCTCCTCCTCTTCCAGGTCCCCCTGTAATCCTTCTTCGCCGATCTCGTCGTGCACCACGTATCCCTCCTCCTCCTCTTCTCCAACTTCAAAACCTTCCTCCTCTTCCTGGTTCCCCTGCTCCTCCTCTTTCTCCGTTCCTGGCTCCTCCTCCATCTTTTCCTCTTCTGCTGCTGCTTCCCCCTCAACCGCTTCCTGGCCTGTCTCTCCCTCCGCCACCGGCTCATCTTTGACTGGTGCCGCCTCTGTCTGACCATCTGCCGTCTCACTGGTTAACTCCATCTCTGACACGTCCATCACCATGGAGTCCTCTGGATCCTGGTCATCCTGGTTTCCAGTGAACGGGTTTTCACCCTGACAATGAAAGAACGTTTATAAGGAGCCCCTGCATTCATTCATAGCCAAGATTTAAATCTGTGTGATTAAATCTTCAAACATGTTTATGTCAGGGATGGTTTCTTTAACAATATGCTTTGCAGTGTGGTGATCTTCAGTTTTAAAGGTGCTGCTCTCTAACAAATTACAAATGCAATTCCAATAAGCGACAAAACGAAAAAATGAGCATAAATCCAAAAAAGCTAATCTTTCACCTGCAGCTAGATGATCCATAGGCACTCAGTAAAAACATGGAGCTAGTTTAATCTGTGCATGCATAGTATGTTCTGTAGTAAAACTGCACTCCATTTATGTGCATTTCTCATATTTTCCTTTTCAAAGCATGAATTAACAAAATACGCCCTATATGTTACAAGTGATCTCCTTTGGTAATTTTGGTTCAACAATAGTGTTAAAGTACTCAAATGATTCATATTATTATTATCATTATTAACATTTAATTATCTTGGGCTCAGACTCTTTGTTTTACAATACATAAAAAGTAAGTAAGAGCACAAAAATCAAAACGTGAACTCATGAAACTAGTGAGGGACGTACAGTACACACCAAAGTTATGCCATTCTTTGCAGATGGCTCTTTTCGGCTGCTCTTTGCTGGAGAGGTTTTCTTGCTCTAGCATACGCTTTAAAATACTCCGAGGGTGTTCTATTGTATTCAAGTCAGGGGTCATGCTTGGCCAGGTCATGGTTTTCACTTTTTTCTTTGTTAAAAACATGTGTGGCTTTTGCAGTTTGGGAACAGTGCCGTGTTGGAAAATTCCTCCCCTGCCAAGCTTCTTGAGACTGGGAGTCATCTTTTCATTCAGTATTCATTTCACTACACTTTAACTTAATAACAATGCAATTATTGTAAGATGATACAATTTTGAATCATTTAGCATTTGATACTGCACAGCGGTGTACTCAGTTTTGTTGTATTCTGAATACTGCTCTCACTTGTACTGTGGTTTGAAACATGCAATAACACCTTTGACCACAAACTATCCTTATTCCTATTTGCAAAGCAAAAAACACAAAAGAAAAACAATAAATTTAGTGCTTTTGTTAAGTATTTATACAGTGCATTTTGATTAACAGCCCCTGCCCAGGCACATGACACCGTACATACCTTGAGGTAACTCTCCAGCTTCTTGCCAATGAGTTTGTGGTTAAGGATGCTACGAGCGACGGACAGACTGGCCCTCTTGGACTGCTCCATCATACCCTTGAATAAAAGAAAGGAAAGTCCCAAGTCACACATGGGACAGAGCACAAAATTAGAAAGAACAGCCATCACTACAGTACAGCATAGGTTCGCAACAGCATTTTTACCGGTCAAGTCAGTACAGGACTCTGGTAGAGTACTCCCTAGAGCACCCTCCCGTACCATCTGGTTTGGGAACATTATGGCTTTAAGGGTTAATCCTAACGTAACTGCACAAAGAGTAGCAGATTGAACAAAAACTGTGTGGGCAGTTTTTATACCGAATTCAAGCAATGTTATAAAAACACAAGCTGAAGTTCTTCTTCTGAGAGCATTAAATTACAAATGTATGTGTGCCTTCATTCTAACAGGACAGATTATAGCCCACGAGCCCTCGTTAATGTAGAACTCATCAATTTGAGAAATCTGTTTCAGCAGTCTTAAACAGCATCCGTTTGTAACAAAAATCATCAAAAATGTGTTCTTGAAAAAAAAAAAAAAAAAAAAAAAATCTGAAAATTATGCAGTTGCTTTTTTTTTTTTTTTTCTTTTAAAAAAAAAAAAAAAAAGGTCTTCCCAAGGTTTCTCCCCAAATTAGTTAGTTCAAGAAAGGTACATTTAATTAGTTTTCTACAGAAAAATGTCCACCTGGGGATGATCTACCATACCTTGCGGTTGTAGTTATGGTCAGGAGACTTGATATGTTTCTGTATCAGGTGGGGCTGCATGGGAATAAAGAGGTCACATGCTGCACAGTGAGCAGCTTCCACCTTCCTCATGAAATGCTCCATACCAAGCTCTACAGATAAATGAGAAAGATCTGCAATGAGCAATCGCTTTGCCTTTTTCTCTTGTGTGAATAAAGAAACACAAACACACACACCTGCTGCTTACCCCTAGTGAGGTCCTGCTCTTTGTACACTTGGCAGATTGCAGCACTATGGTTTTCCAACTGGCTGACCCTCTGCTCCGTCTTCTTAAACTTGTTCTGTAAGTACTCCTACAAAAACAAAGCAATAAAGTTTTGATCGGTTTACAACTCGTGTAACTTTTCATATTCATCAGTGACTCAGGTGACTCTGTTGCAAGTTGAGCAAAATGTATCAAAGATATATATGTATACACTTGACTTTCCTGTCCAGTTAGCCTATGCTTGGACTTAAAATAACCATGACTCCTAAACTCTATATGTATAAACCGCTCAAACCAATAGTTCTATGTATGTGTAGTTCCAGTCCTCTTATATCCTGAGTGTGAAAGTTCTTCTTAAATTTAGAAAAAGTAATTGGCGAAACAATCTTACCACAAATGAGGCTGTTTTAAAACACAGTGAATCTTGTGGTGAGATTGTTTTGCCAACTCGTAGATCTTGTAATAATGAATTATATTAGAAAACGAAGGGTTCACTTTAAGTAGGGCTTAGATGACACATTCCTTAAATCAAAAAATACCAGCCAAAACTGTAAATATACTGTAATGCAATAAACAAGAAATGAAAATCACCTTTGTGAAATGTATGTCATTTGCTGAGATACACATGTAGAACTGCACAATATGGAAAGTAAATTTGCACCCTGAACATTTGAATGGCGGGCGAGATTTGACTAGTTAGATTATGATTTGGGATCAGCCCCATTCCATGTACTACATTATTTCACCATAATCGTATTTTGGTGCATTTACAATACGCAAATCCTTTGAAATTCAAGCCATGATGCTAAAATAAAAAGTGTCCAAAAGCTTATGACTGTCAGTGTGAATGTGATGCATGAAAAATCTCAGTCACCTGTAGGAAGTCTGTTGTGGGCTTGGACAGTTGGCTGGAAAGGAATTTAAAGTGGTCCTTGTGGAAGCGACTTTCAAGATGAGTTTCCATTTCCTCCTTGTAGAACGAACGGAACTTGCAAACAGAGCACGCAAACATCACCCTGTAAAAAAAAAAAATTTAGAACCTTATCCCTAATATAATCCAAATGAATTCCAAATTATGAGCTATTATTTGAGGGCATGGCAAAATCATGAGTTAGTGCTACGTCCAAATAAATAAGTTACAAAAAAATTTTGGAAAAAGGATTCATTTCAGATGCATATTATAAACAGTATTTTTTTTATTTTATTTTTACCATCAGCAAAATAACTACTATGTAGATAAAGTTTTCAGTGTTGATGCACAGAGGTGAAAAGGAACAGGAAAACGAACAAAAGATGTGAAAGAAAGGAAACGAGACAAAAGAGAATGATGTAGTAGATTCTAATGCAAGCATTCGGGGTATTAGTTTGTTCCCTCACCTCTCCAGGAAGCCCCTTCTCTTTCTCATTTTTGGGTGCTTATCCTGTCCTTGGGCTGGGGTCTGCTTGCCCTGTGGCTTTTTCTTCTCGTCCTGTTTGGCTGCAGCTAATCATGAGCACAAGAGCAGAAGTTAGACATGCCAAATTTTTCCATGAGAGGCTACAGTTTCCATTTTTCCACCAAGTAGATGATGTAGACCGACAAAGCACGACGTGAAAAAAAATTAATCGGTGAGAACAAACTCTAGTTAAGCTCACCTTTATCTCCATCTTCAGCAGGTTTTGTCTCCTGTAAAGAAAAGTATACCATTGTTTATAATAAGGCACAGATAACTTCTAACAAGGTTCATTTTTTTTGACTGGTTTAGAAGTGAATTGTTTTATCTTTACAAATTGTTTGTTTCGATTCTTCTGCCCTTGCTTCATTGCCTGTGTAACAATCCCTATTTAGGACACCCCTGTGATATAGCTAGTCATAAAGTTGTCATATTATGCAATTAACCTTGACTATAGACAAAGTCCGCACCTCCACTTGCAATAAAAGTCATTGTGTTCCACTCAAATCTGTGCCAGTGAATTACAGATAATGAATAGGGCCCTTTTAAAGAATAGAGAGAAAAGGGTGTTTATTTCAGCCTTCTTTGGCAGTGCTGTGTTAGTGAGGCTTTTATGCAATGAACTGTTGCTGTTATAGAACAATATAATCTCTTTCTCAATAGCACTTGTGTTAAATAACACCAATTAATTAAATTTGAAGAGTTACATTGTTGTTCATTTAAATCAAGTGGTTCAGAGCTTTATTCATATGGGAACATAAATACATGCATAGGGCTGATGTTGCACAATAAGCGCACAGGTCACAATTTGGACATCAAAAAGAGTCAGAGTTCCTGTCAAATAACCTAAATCTATTCACCTCAACTGCAGTCTTTGGTTCACTGTCATCACCATTTTTCTCAGCTTGCTCTATGAAAACGGAGCACATAAACATTAGACCAAGTCAGAAATAGAAATGTTATCTGCCAAGTAATGAGGTTGTTTATTTTGAGTATACCACGAATTTATTTCAGGAGGTACCTTGGGTAGCCTCTGAAGCTGCACTCTCCGTCTTGTTTATCTTCGACTCTGGCTCATCAGCAGCAGTAAGTGTCTGCTTTCTCTTCTTCTGGACATCACGCTGTGGCTTCACCTGCTACAGTCGACAAAAATCAATTTGCACTCACAAATTTATTTTCTGACCAATATCATATAGAAAATACAACCAGAACTCATCAACACATCGATGAAATCTAGACTTAATGCTAGTCAGGGCCAATTAGCACACTTGATTCGTCTTCCTTCTCTGAGCATTTCCTCATCAATGCTGTTTAGCCATATCTTAAGACTAACCAGGATTGGGGCAAAAGAAAAGAGAAAAAAATTAAAATAAAATCTACAAATCGAAATCAACATCCCCGCAGGTAAACAAGAGAAAGAACTGGACAGAGAGAAGTGTCACTTGCCTTTACTGTACAAAAAGGGCAGTTCCATGAAGCATTTCTGACCACACTAAATAAGGGCTGGCCGGAGTTTATGTGAGCAAGTGACATGTCAAATGTGTGTCGGGGGTTATTTGTGACAAATTGCTTTAGATGGCACATAGCAGGTACTAGCACTTTAGGCTGACTTGCCAGTTGGTTGAGGATACAAAAAGGAGGGAATCAGAAAGGGCTTAACTTTTGCCCAGTGTCTGAGGAGGTCTTATTTGGCTGGGGGTACTTACTTTGTTGAGGGGTCTCTTGCGGCCTCGCTGGCGGCCAGCCCGTGGGCCCCCTCCAAAATGCCTCCCAGGAAAGTCGTGAGGCCCTTGAGTGGAACCCTGATGGAAGCCCCCACTCTCAGGGTACATGCGGTTGGACAGGAGGGATGGGAGCTTGCCTCTACCACCTCCTGGAGAGTGGCCATGGTGGGACTGGCCACCACTACCACCTCCCCTCCCACCGCCTAATGGAGTGGGATCAGACCTGCGGCTTCCAAACCCTCCTCCAGCTCCTCGACCCCCGGCACTTCCACCCCTTCTGGGGGAACGTCGGCCTGCTCCAGCCCATCCTCCTCCTCCTCCAGAACCTCCTCCCTGGCCACTGGTGAAGGACTCCCTCATATTCTGTCGCATTTTAGCGACTCCATAGGAAGAGGAGGGGCTGTCAAAGCCTCCTCCTCCCCCTAGCCCCATTCCCCCTCCGAAGCCCGAGCCTCCTCGCTGACCCAACAGCAGATTGTCCCCACGGCCATCGCCATAACCATAGCTACCGCCGCCAGATCTGTAGAGATCTCGGGAGGAGGTGAGAGCGGAGGTGCGCGAGTCGAATGACTCGTACTGGTCAAACCTGCAGGAGGGAGGGAGAGGATTGATAGAGAAAAGCAGAGAGCAAGGGAGGCAGGGAGGGCAGTCAGGTTTGGATTTCTCCACCTGCTATTCCTTCTCCTCCATGGTCTTGCTTTCTCCATTTGTTTTTCTTGCCACTCCCACCTTTATTTCATAAACCACATTAGATCAGAAATTAATGATCCAAAAAAAGTTAACACTGCATGTGGTCTTTTATAATATATTAATGAATTTTCTCTCATTATTTAGTTTTGTTTCATCCAACCACATTTTCTGTTGGAGGTCAAACAGTATCCTGCAGATTAGGGAAATGCAGTTTCTTTCTTCAATTCCTTGTTAAAGGATAGGCTGTGAATCCTTGAACAGGCATGAACATGGTCCGTCAGAACCACTGATGCCCTGAGACAGGTGCAAGAGGTGAAATATCCTGGAAAGTGACTGGATTATAGTGAATACTCAGTGAAAGGGATGAAATATAAACTGGGCTTCCCCCCCAGGATTAAGGGCATTATTGTAAATACAGCAGGCAACCTTCAATAAACATTTCAGCTTGACAAAGTAATCTCAAGCTAACAACTGAAAACTCATCTCTCTTGTGCAACCTAAAGCCGGAACACAGGGTTAGGTCACATGGAGGATGAGAGAAACAAAGTGATGTATGAACATAATTATGAACAAATAAACACAAAGTCAAGACAAAAGCAATGTTCAAGGAGTGCTACTTAAAGATGGACTGGCTCCAATCGGTTACAATCTTAAAGCTGGTCTGTAATTGCACCTCCAAAGAGTGGCCATGCATTTTCACAGCATCTAAGGTTTTGAGGCATCACACCATTTCTTCCCAGCAATCAGACAAACCACAACATAGCAAATGGGGAGCAATGGAAGCTTCCACAGATGCTGAGGCATTCAAATGCAACCTGTGAGCAACTCACACCACTTTCTTCACAAACGGGAATTGAAGCATACGTATTTTCACCAAGATTAGAGTGAAATGTAAGTAAATTCTTTAAAAGGCTAAACAGCCCGATTTACTGGAACAACCATACCATTCTATAACAATAACAACTAAGTTTTCCAACCACATTGACATGGCCTTTGTTTTTTTCACCGATTTTACAAATCTCTGTTCCACTACAGGCCCGAAACTAGGACAAGACTGTTTGACTTTTATATTACCAATAGCATTAGAAGGCCTAAGCATCTTTTTACACCACAGCAAAATGTGAAGACATTTCCTGAGATCCTTTTTCGGATGAATCCAAAAACAAGCAACGCTTAACTGGCTAGATAATCCAAACATAACGTAACATTCAGATACAACATTCTCAACCAACGAGATGCCAAATTATGACTTGTGCTGTTATTTAACTTCAAACATGAAAGACACTAGTGGGAAATTTGATACTCTTACTGGCATGGATTTGCAGTAGTGGTGTCTGACAGATGAATACGATATGGAAATAAGGAATAAAGTTATTACCTGTCACCCCGAGACCCTTTCAGACCCCCCTCCAACTGAGTGAGCATGTCCAGACGCTGGTTAATTTTGGCAATGACTGCATCCGCATGTGTGCCTGTGGATGAGAGCAGGGATGCTCCAGAGAGACCTCTCTTCATGTGGCCGCCTCCTCCTCCTCCTCCTCCGTAGCCCCCGAGCCCAGACATTGAGTCCTTATAACCTCCCCCATACAGGTCAAAGCCACCAGAACCTAATATAGTGAAGAATTGAAAACCATTAATGTGACCACTATCACTTCCCTTACTATAATAATAAATCTGTGGTAACCTACAAAATAAGACAATACGTTGGTATTAGCAAACTGAGTAAAGTAATAAATGCTGACGTTTCTGCCAAGACATTTGGTCACCAACGAGACCATATGGCAGTGTAGATTCATTTCGGATTCATATAATCAAAATCCAGCTGATGGAAAAGCACCTATTCAGATGCTACTAAACAAATTATTGCATTATCAATTGACTGATCACAAGCTGATAAAAATTTGTAATCATACTACAAACAGATACAAGATCAATAGGGGCATTCAGTCAAAATAACTGACATCTGATTTTTGTCAATATCGCCTAGTGTAGCTTAAACAAAAACTTGATGTTGGGCAGCCCTACAGCAGGACAAACTCTTACTGAGTGTCTTTGTGCTCTCATACAGTGCAGGAGTGTATTCACACACTTCCTTACCTCTGCTGCCTGACCCGCCACCTCCCCAACTGGAGTAACCTACAAAATAAGACAATACGTTGGTATTAGCAAACTGAGTAATAGTAATAAATGTTGACGTTTCTGCCAAGACATTTTGTCACCAACGAGACCACATGGCAGTGTAGATTCATTTCAGTCATCTAAGTAGTAAATTATTGATTAGAATACAATTCAAAATGGACTGGACTCAGCTCTTCAGCCGCAAGTCGATTTCTCTCTCTCTCTTCTTTAATTAGACAATTAATCTGACAGCTTTCTGTTTTAGTGGCGCAGTCAAACGGGAAATTCGCATTCGTAAGAACACAACAGTATTAGCGACGGTAATATTAATACAACGTACGTTTTGGAAGCATTTTTGTTGAGGCGGCCATTTTCTTAACTAGCCGTTGAAAGTCTATTATTCCTACACTGACTCCATTTTAACAGAATTAGCCAGCTAACTTTAGCAAAGCATCTAATACGCCCTACAACCACCCAACAATGGGCCACACAACGCTCTATGTTAGCATACTAGCAAATAAACAGCCTGATGGCGAACTGGCTAGCCAGCTAGCTATGTTTCGTCAATGTTGGCGAACGGGCCCGCTCTTTTCTTTCCTCTAAAATGAATTTGTTAATCCGGTTATCACCTCAACAGAGACGGGAAATATTACTTCATAGTTGGCTAACGCGTCTTTGTTATAAGCTACGACAGACTACTGGTTGGCTGTTGTTGCCGGCAAGCTCGAAATGTTAACTAGCTAAAAGCTAACACACCGAGACAATGTTACACGGCAACAAAGCATGCGGCTAACCGGAAAACTCATTTACAACTGTGGGCTTAGGAAATGTATCTGGCCATACAACGCCGACGCGACGTCTTCTGGCTAGTGTGTATTTACCAGATCCGTAGCCTCTGCCGTCCATGATATTTTTAACGCGCTGTTCAGACAATACGAGCGACACCAATGACGGTATACATGCAGCGAGGGACCCAGCGGCGGTTACGCCAGAAGCAGTGCGTCGTTCCTCCAAAGCGGCGGGACGTATTGACTCCAAGGCCTCGTTACGTCACACGTATTTGGTTACGTATTCCGCCCACACCTCGTTGTAACTGTAACTGTAGTAAATGTAATGTAATGTAATGTAATGTAATGTAATGTAATGTAATATAATATAATAATTGCATTCATTCGTTCATTCATTCACATGTGTCCTCTGCATTGTTATTCTCCCTTGCTTTTTATTATTCTCCCACTTTTAGTTTATAAGGGTGTAATGTCTCATCACATACCTTCCCATGCCTATTTTATTTATCTTCTTTTTTTTTTTTTTTTTTTAAGAAAGTGAAATCAATTATCTTTAAGATTTTCAAGACCTGCAGATACTTTGTTGGAGGTAAATGCATATGGCAGCATATTTTGCATGGAGAGGGTCTGAGATTGGCCTGCATCATAAAAACAGGAACAGTAGAAATTTTAGATGATGAGGGTGCAGAGGAACCTCGCCACCAACATCCTGACCTAGGCCAGATATATATTCTACCACTACAACTGAATTACTTTGAAGCAAATCTGAAATTTCTCTCATACTTTAATGGTGCATTAAAGTATGAGACCACATAATGAAACATGCTGTCATCTTTGATATTTGGTTTGTAAAACATTTTTGTATGTGTTAATACACACACATGCCCCAAAACATAGGGACAGATAGTGAATCAGACTCACAGATATAGTTTACACAGTGTTAATCAGTCTGTGAACAAAGACTAAATCCAATGTTTAAACGATTAGCCTAGATTAAGGGATTGAAAGTGCAGCAAATAAACTAAATGGAAATCTCAGAGCCAATCATCAGGTGCTCCAGTAAAAATTCTGGTTCCACTTCCTGATAAGGCACCAATTATAAAGGGTTTAACTGATGGCTTCATTAATGATAAATACATCTATTAATTATGCTTTATAGAAGAGATATAAGCCCTTAAAAAGAACAGCTTTTGTGTTGCCAGTTTGCGGATAATCCTTCTCATGCGTGACACTGTTTGTCTTTCCAGCAAGCTCTTTAATTCTTTAGGGAGACTCACTCCTTCTTGACAAAGACTACAGGACTTTCAACTGCAGACTTGATGGATTATCGTAGAATCCTTGGAGGGGTCTCCGTATTGAATTTAAGAACCAAGCAAATTGCCATGTCATGCCGGAGGAAGGGTTTCTTTTCACAACCAGGCACCCCAAAAGTTGTTTTTGTTTTACAACCGATCTATAAAGTGTTGTAAATGACTTATTAACCACTGATAAACACGCTGATGGAAATGTCAGCTTGTTCGATTCCACTACATACCCTCGGACAGAAATTTAGCATCGCTGGCCTGTCCCCAGTCTACCCAGATGCGATCTAGGTTTGGGATCGATCCCGTGTCGTGTCGGAGTCAATATGTGTTTCACCTGTTTGATTCATGGGATGAATTTAAAACTCTTACCCAACCACAGGCACAGACAGCACTCACTCACAGTCAAAAGCTTCACTGCTCCAAGAATTATTCAACGGACGTCAGCATTTTTGATCTAAAATAGCTATTTGGACATGTATTTGTTGTTCTGGTAAATATTCTGAAACACAGAAAATTGCTTTTAGCTTTTTTCTGCAGTTTGTCTTTTGTAGCAAGCTAACACTAGCACACCAATGTCACTCAACTCAGCTTCCTCTTTTAGCTAGCTAGAAATGTAACATTAGCTAATCTTAGTTTGCCAGTGCAGGTAAAACAGTAAACCTATTGTAAACTGCTAACTTACAGTAAAAGAAAGTTCAAATTGAATGATCATGTACGCTTTCAGGAATTCACACAAGATGCTAATGCCAGTTTACTGTATTTTGACAAAACAGTCTTCACTCAATATCCACTTACTAACATCAGCTTTCTCCAGAGCTTTCAAACACATTCCATGGCTGTAAGACTCTACGACTGTCAGATGTGGTTGATCTCCAGAAAAGCTAGTACCCAGAGTAAAGATTAATTTGTCAAACTATTTTTTCTAAGTTCAAGGATGAATAAACGCTCAACTTTACTGCGAGTTGGCTGTTTTTACAATACTTTACGGATTAGCCATTTAATTGGTTAGTCGATCGACAAGAAAATAACCTGCAACAATTTTGATAATAGATTACTGGTTTAAGTAATTTTTAAAGTAAAAATGTCAAACATTCCCCAGTAGCAGCTTGTCATTTGCAAAAATTTGCCTCTCGGATAGTAAATTCAAAATTTTTTATAGTTTGGATTGTTCGTTGAATGAAACAGGCACTTTGATGACATAGCCTTGGGCTTCAGGAACAGACATTTTTCATTTTATTTCTGGCATTGGCATTAGAAATGAAATGATTATTTAAATTGGCAGATTCACTTCATCTATATATAACTGTTAACTGTTAATTGCAGCCCTATAATAATTACAAAAGTGGAATAATTGATTTTCTTTTGATTTTTCAGGGTGTCTTTTTTTTTTTATAGTTAACATCTGTAATTTATGCTGACATTTTTACCACTTGACATTTGAGAGATTGAGCACTTGAGCACTTCAGTGTTGTTGCATGTTGTGTGTTGTTGTGTCTTGTCTTGTCTCTTCTTGGGCACCTAACAAAAAGTTTGTGGATCACAAACGCTAAAAAGTGCAGTGCAATGAAGAAGAGAAGAAGTTTGCTTTTTTTGTCTGTTTTCTGCTTGTTTCTATTATCTTCTTGCTAATTATCTGACAACAAATTCTTTTCTTTTTAATTTTGCTTTTTGGTAATCAATTGATCTCCATCAGGCTTTTTTTTTTTTTTTTTTTTTTTTTTTTTTTTTTTTTTTTTTTTTTTTTATTTATTTATTTATTTATTTTTTACTAGGACCTTATTTAACCTTATGATCACCTTTACACAAAAATAGAAAATAAGTACATAATTATGTAAATGTGTAAATTAAAATTAAAATTGGCTTAAATTCAAGGGGTCAATCAATAAAGTTTGCACTTAAAAATATGTTAATTATTCACTTTGCCCTAATCTAAATCATAAGTTCTGTTCATTTTTTTTTTGCCATTCTTTTAATTTCCTTGAGCTATTTTAATTTTCCCTGCGAAATCTGTCTTTTGCAATTTAGTTTTTTATCTATTGGCACAATCAAAACATCATGGTAAAAGACATACACTAAAAATAATACATGAATATGTACAAGGGAAGAAGGAAGCAAAGAGGCTCGTACAAAGTTATCCCCAGTGTATAAAAAAATATTTTATCTACTGTAATTATATTTGACATTATTAACAAACAAAACAGACTAAACAAACAAGAATATTAAGTAATAACAAGATAAATATGAAATTAAACCATGTGAAATATAACAAGAAAAAGGTTTAATCATATCCTGAAAACTGTTATAATGCAAAACCCAGCAGATTTGTTTTCTGATGTTGGCAGCTGTACACAGCAATTCACTGCTTTTAGGAAGTTAACAAGAGCATCTGACAAAGTTGACCTAATATCAGCATTATAAATTTGAAGTAGGCCTTCATAACCGGATGTGCGAATCAACTGTAGATAAGATCCTCGCAACCAACGCCTAGTGGTTGCTTAGGTCAATAGATATCACAGAGGATAGGGGTAAATGTTACCCTGCGTTTTATGATCTCTACGCTTGGTGTATGGTTTAGCAAGTACTGTTCGCAGTGCTCAAATAACGTCTCGCTAACTTGAATCTATATGAACAAGACGGATATTTTATCTGCACTCTGCACAGTGCCCTGCATGGATATCTAAAATCCGCACACATAGGTCACTAGCTTGCAACTGGTTGCAGTTCAGTCATCAGCTATCCAGTTCATATCCGAGCTGCACATGGATGTGGCCATCCTATGTTAAACCAGGCTTGTCGTCGCCACAGTGGCCAGAATCCATGACGCTTTGCGGAGCAGCTCGTAGGGATGCGAGGAAGATCAGGGTGAGGTTTAAAGGATCATATTCTGAATGGTCCAGATCAGGACCACAACAATCCACATCAAAGTATTCAGAATACAGTAAGATGTATCCCATGTTTGTCCTTATAATGTACCCGACAGCAATAAATGCTGCCAAAAGACACACCGAAGACTTTCTTGTGGCCCGTGGTGTCACGATTTGTCTTTGGGCTCTCCTGTTCCCTCCTCCTCCCCACTGTTACGATTCGTGCCTCAGCCCTGTTTATTTTGGCCTCCCTCTCCTGCCACTCTCCATCCGCACAGCAGAGGTCCTCAGACATCCCTTCCTATCCCAACAACCTGACTGCCAGACCCACCTGCTCACCCTGACTCCTGTGCTCAGTCACCTGAGCTTCCCTGCCTGCCTGCCTACCTGCTTATCCATACATCCATCCATCTGTCTCTAAGTCTGGTCCTCTGAATTTTTTTCTATCGAAGTTCCTTCACTGCACCTGCCTGCGCTGTGGGTCTGCGCCTGGGTCCCCCCTGCCTGTGCTGCTACCACCAGCCCTGACACATGGTGACCCACAACCTAACCAGGACACTGTTTTGCTGCTGTTAAGTTGTCACCCATCTGTAGATTGTGTATTATCATTCTGTTTTGACCAGAATTTCACAGTGTATTATTTAATATTTTGCTGCAAGCGTCAGCTGTAAAAGAGATGGAAAAGAGAGTTTATTTCAGTGAGGTTTAACTAAATAAAAACACTCATGCATGACACAACCGATCGGAATCCTGTAGAAAGAACACTCACCTTAGAAAACAAGCAGAGGACAAAAGAAATCATAATGGAATTTTTAGTATATGAAAAGAATAAACAAAAGCTAATTTATTGAGACAGGCTGGTAAAGAGGTCGACTGTTCAAGTACCAAATCTAGGTTTGGTAGCACCGCGGAGGGAGTCACTTTCACTTTCTTTAGAAAGACAAAGGATAAAATGTTTTTTGTGTATATTGGGTAAATTGACTTGCAAACAAAACATCCCTTGATAAAAGCATTTTCACTTGAAATATTGATATAGCAGTGTGAATGAGTCATTCTTCTTCAGGTTTTTTGAGCCACAGGATTTTGTAGTTCTGGTTTTCATGATACACCACAAAACCCACATCCTCAGTCACTTTTTCAGCATCTTCCTTACCCATTCTCTTTATTTCATACCAGAATTTAGACTTGGGCTGCCTTCCTGGCAGAACCTTCCAGGGGCAGAGGTTTCTTCAGCAGTTCACAAAAAAATCACAAAAACAGCGACACATGTGAGTTATATCTGAGGAATGAGCAATAATACACGTGAGGTTTCAAGAATACGTAATGGAAGGTGCCAAAAACACAGGAAGAACCAGTTTCTGCCTAATGTGCGTCAGTTATAAAAACAAAATCTATTTAATGAAGCAAGAGGAAAAGTGTAAAAATTCATGAAGACACACACCACGGAGTACCAACATTCATCCCAAAGTGGCATTGCTGAGTAATAAGTGACGCAACTCTGTTGCGCAGAAATCTAACATGCCGGTACTCCTGGTGGGCGCTGGTTGGGTCGGTCCATACTCACAGACCTCGGCAGAGTGCTCATCCTCAAAGCCCTTTACAGCACAGGAGAAGCTTTCAAACTGTGGGGCTGGAAACTAAAAACAGTTGACTGTCAGAGTATCGTTAAACGTGTTTGTCCCTGTACCATCTATTGGCAGTTTGAACGTCGGTCAGAGGTCAGTGTGACGTGGCTCCTTGCATGTGTCCACTGAACATATACATCCGTGGGAAGATGTTATACACTTTTCATCAATTACTATGACTTGTTGAAATAGGCTGATTAATAAATCACTTACATTAACTGTTGAGTGTAGCATATGCATAGTCCAGTTAGCCAGAATGTGTAGAACTTGAGTCATTTGATTTATACAGTAGATACATGTCCATCTGACCATCTGTCCATCTGAACCACCTCAGCTGAAACCTTTCATCCAAAAAAAGCAGTAGTACTACAGTGAACTCCTTCCAGATGCCCGGTCGCCTTGTGAAGGAAACGTATTTCTTTCTCCTGGTCCTTACCCGAAGCTCATGGGCAACTGAGATCTATTGAGAGCTTTCTATTGAGAGCTTTGCCTTCATGCTCAGCTCCCTCTTCTCCCGAAGTCTGTTAGAGCCTAAGCAGCCTGTTGAGCTCAGGTTCAGTCCTACTCTCACTCATGAACAAGTCCCCAAAGATCCTCGAACTCCTTCGCTCACGGCAGCAGCCCACTCCCAACTACAGGGGAGCAATCCTCCCTTTTCCAGCAGAGCAACATGGCCTCAGATGTGGAGGTGCTGACTCTCCTTCCTGCTAACTGCCCCATGAAATGTATTTATGTTACATTTTTATAATAGGGCTGGTACAGTGGCAACAGCGACGCAAACTATACGAAAACTGTAAAGTATTAATGCTGCATTCTTTTTTCTGGCCACTTGGGGGAAGAAGATGTATAATAGTCTTAAAAAGCTGTTATGGCCAACATTTGAGTAATTAATTGCCTATGTACACATCCAGCAGACACGAAAAGGTGTTAGCATTCAGTCCACCTATTTCTGTCCACCTCATAAATGTAAATGTAATATTCATGTTCAAAACCTTTGCCAAGAAAACAGAAAGTTAGGTAGGAAAAGGTAACACTGCTCAAACTTACAAACTTGACTAGCTGTTTGAAAGCTGTCAGAATTTATTCACTCATCCAACAGCATGTGCTTTAAAGGATTCCCTGCCTGAGTGCTCAAAACACTCCTTGCCCTAAGGGACGTAAATGAAGACGAGGGACTGTGTAAAATGCCATGTGGAGGTTCCCAGATCCCGAGTAGACATTACATAGTGTCTTCCCGATGCTCTGGTTGCCTCTGTGCTGCGGTTGAAGGATTCATGACCGGGACTGATACGCTCTCAAATTACCCGTCGATCTGCAGAGTAGATTAGATAGAAACTGACACAGGAAAACACAAAAACACACTCGCTTTGTAGCTTTTAGATTCCGCACTCACCTTACACCTTTGTCATCAGGCTCAGCGGTGGAGGTCCGAGTTTTCTTTTTCCTAGATACATTTTGGTCAGAAAATGCAAATAACTATTGTTAAAAAACAAACCCACAACGTCAGTAATAAGGAGCTGATTACAGGAAGTAAAAGGATGTAAATTGAAGACTGTCAAGACTCTTACCTCATCCACAGGTGGAAAAGAAGTAGAGGAATCGGGATCAGTAATGCACCAGCCAGTCTTACTGCACTGATGAGGACCATTGAATTCCAGAGAGCTGGAGGCAGATGGATATAAAACGTGTGCTGCTGGTTTGACAAACTTTAAAAGAATACAAAAGGAGATGGGGATTTGCCTACAGTATGTCCTACTTCCTGTTTAAATGCCGGTTTCATATGCACAACTACTTCTAATACCTAAAAGCTTTTCAGTTAATATTATAAGCCATGCCCACCCTGAACAGTGAGGGTCTTCTCATACGAGCTGATGTCTTGATGGGTGTTGACAGCGCAGGAGTAGTTTCCCGCATGCTGTCTGCCGACCGGGTCTAGAACCAGTTGTTTGTTTCGGATCCCTGGAAGGGTCAGAGGTCGATCGTTCAAGTACCAGGTGTAGGTTGTGTTGTCGCTCAGAGGGCAGCTGGTGCTGCAGGTGAGTGTGACCGTCTGGCCCTCCGTCACCACCGCAGAGGGAGTCATCGTCACTTTCAGGCCTGAAAGACGGTCAGATCGCTTACCAGGTGTAAGAGAGACACATTATAGGAAGTTCGAAGCTGTGAAACTTTTCTGTGTCAACTGAGTAAACTGGCCTGCAGTCAGGCGGGCGTTTTAATTAGAGAAATCTCAAGCTTATCCTAAGGATCAGTACTGGGGGCCAGTCTGGGCATTTAAGGGGTTTGATATTGGCTAAAATAAAACCTGCCTCCGTCTGCTAGTGTTGCAGCATCCTGCATCCTGCTTAATGACAGCAGAGGCTCTGCAGTGCAGCATTTTGCTCCATGTGCGCATGAAAATAAGTGCGTGTGAAAAAACAACACATCTGTTGTCTTCCTCTCTCTCTCTCTCTCTCTCTCTCTCTCTATCTTATTTGCTAAGAGCACTGTGACGAAGAGCCTCAGGTAGCAGCCTCTCATGTGTAGCCGGCACTGACTGTCGCTTTCACCTGTTATGTCAGCTGTCGTGAATGTGATGGGTTACTTGATGGCAGACCAAAAATAAAACTTGGCCTTCCACTAGTTGTCGAGACATTTCAGTCCGGACCAAGGTGGTGGAGCGGCTGACCAACTGGCTTCTGAAATGTCCAGCAGTTTTGAGTTTCCAACATAGGATATGGAATTTCAGTCGATGAGCGACCTTGTGCGCAAACCCAGTGTGGAAATTCATTTTAGCCACCGTCACATCGTTTTGACAATGTGTATATTGTGTTGCATTTATTGCCACTGCTGCTAGTACAAGGTAAAGGACCAACAAATTGTCTACTAATGATATAAAAGTATTTATTCTTAAGAATTACCTGTGATAACCAAAGTCACTCCAGGCAAATCCGGCTGTTTTTGTCCCCCGTATTCTGTCAGGAGTCTGAATACGTATTCTGCCGAGTCACTCTCCCTCAGCGTTTTAATTATCAGGATGTGTTGGTCCCTCATGTCGTCATGATACTCCACACGACCTGCGGCCTGGGTCACAGTTTCTGCATCCCCCTTACCACTTTGCGTGAGTTTATACCAAAGTTTAAACTTAGGCTGCTGGTTGCGGGGATACGAGTATTTACTTGAGATGTTCACTGACGAGCCTTGCAGGGCACAGATCCTCCTGCTGACGTAATTCACCCTCCTGCAGTTCTCATCCTGAACACCTGAAATACAGATTTAAAAAAAAAAAAAAAAATTCATAAGGAGTTGATTAAGGTTAAGAGTTGAATATGATTATTAGCTGACAACACGGACCGTGAACCAAGCGATTTTGTTTTTACGGACAAATACGAATACTTTGAGTGGATATGAAGGGATAACGTGCTCTGAACAGATGTGAAAAAACATCTGAGCTTCTGCAGTAGTCTGAACTGACACGCTGACACGAATGTCAGAATCGCCCAAGACGGAGCAGACCTTTAGTTCATACTCACAGACTTCAGCAGAGAGCAGATCCGTGTGGCCCTTCACAGCACAGGACAATGTTTTATAAGAGAGGCGGGAAACTGCAAACTGCTGACTCTCAGAGTGCATGAGTAAGTATCCGCCTTGGTACCACCTGTAGGCGGTCGGAGACTCGGTCAGAGGACAGCTGGTGGCACACTTCGCTGAGACATACATGCGACTCCCTGCAGGTGTCCTTTGAACGTGCACTTCTGTTGAGAGATGATTGGAAGAGCAGAATGCGTATATGAGTAATGGTGCCAGGAGTGAGGAAAAAAAATCTTTCAGATGTTTTTTTTTTTTAAGAAAGCAAACCAAACATGAAAACTTAATGTAGTAGTAGTAGTAATGATAATAATTAATGCATGAGCTAGCTTTCTGATTCTTTGTACACTGTATGTAACCCCACGTGATCAACTAGGTGTGATCTTTGAAAGGAATAGCTATTATCACAGTTGCTGCACGAAGTAGTCGTGCTTGATTGTCGATTTCGGACGAGTACATCGTTGGAGGGTGTCGGGGGAGGAGGCTGCAGGAGGTGTGTTTGCGGAGTGTGTAGGACACTAAACCTCTTGGGTATACGTTGGAGCAGGGCTCATCCTCCGACTTATTCTGATAAGAGCACATTCTCCCTCCGGCATAGGTCACACTGAGGCAGGTTGGTGTGAGAGAATCTGGACAAACAGAAGTGACATTTAGCGTTTTTATCGGAGACCATGGTAACAGCTTTTCACCAGTTTAGCCAAGCGTTTCTGTAACACAATGAGGAGCTAATCGTTGTCACTCACCCACTGAGACTTCGGGGGCTCTGAGATCCTCGTAGCCTTTGATAGCACAGGAGTATGTGACCCCTTCATCACTGCCGACCAGATGTTGGTACCAGGGAGACCGGTCCTGATAGAGAAACTCTCCGTTCTTGTACCAGATGTAGGCTGCGGGGTTTTCGGTCAGAGGACAGCTGCTGCTACACATCAGCGTCACCGTCTGCTCCTCTGTGGTGGGGATCACCTTTACCTGCAGGTCTGAGGTGACGGTTTATAAAGTTAGTGTTCGTATACTGATGTTACTTGTAAAGTAATGAATAACTGACTGCCAGCGTACCTGCAACTCGGAGCTCAGTTCGGCCGGACCAGCAGTGTTCCAGTGTATCTGTAGTCTCTCTGCAGCAGTAGATATTTTCATCACCCTCTCTCAGATCGTTGATCGTGAGCGGGAAGTCACTCCCTTCGGACATGTTGTACCTTACGTGATTTCCATCTGCAATGATCTCGCTCTGAACAGGGTCATAGTCAACCCAGTGTAAAGTGTACCATTTCATGGCTGAAATGGGACGTTTGGCCGAGCAGGGCAGATCCACTGATGAGCCTCGTAAGGCACAGGTGCTGTTTGCTTGTGCCCAAAGTCCTGTAACAGAAGGTTTCATTAGAAAAAACATTCGGACAAACACATGGCTTTCTATATTAATCACTGCATAACAATAATATAAATGAAGGATATTTCCACAGCTTTTTTTCAACAGGTAAGATGATGATACTGTTTACATATTAACAAATTCATTTCTAACCTTCAGTGAAAAAGTGTTCATTTTCCACCTTTTTTTTTTTTTTTTCTACAGTAGATAGTTACTTATCACATTTCCCACATATAACATATATCCTGCTTACAATTTACTGTCCGTAGCAATATATAATGGATATAAAATTAACAGACAATCATACCTGAGATGTACAGGGTGAAACCAATGAATGTATGTCTACCTACAGTCAACAACATGGCTGTTGTAGTCACTCAGCCTCTAGTCAGAACACCAAATGTATCACGTTATTATTACAAAATGATAACCTTTGGTCAAAATCAACAAGAGTCTACTTAGAATGCAGGCTGAAGAGGAAAGAAGGGACTGTTCATCACTGGAGGTGAACAAACAACATGCAGCCCTGAACCTCACTTCCTTCCGCTTGACATCATTATTTTTCTGAGTAAGGAGAGACAGGTTTATTTTAAGACTCCATACACTGTGTTCACTGCGTCCGCCGCAGCTGTACTTTGTGTTTAAATGTTAACCCGCTAACACGCCAAACCAAGTGACGAGGCTGGGGCTTAGGCGTTGCAGACACACTCTGATCAGAATATGGAAAATATTCTGCCACTGAACGTTACTACACATTTAAAATCACTAAGACGAAATAGGAACTCTGTAAACCAAGTTTAATTATCAGTTGGAGGCCGCTTTCTGAGCACGCACGGCAACATACAGTGCCGCTGTATGACCAACAATGAAATCATCAAAGTTTTTGAAGCAAGTTGTTCGGAACAATGCAATGTTTGCCGTTCGCTCATTCCCGAAACAAAACGTTTTGAGACTTATTTGGGCGTCATGTTAAAGACAAAAAGGCAAACGCGCAAACCTACATGATGGAGACCAACCTCCTGTATACACGGCCAACGGGTGCGTTTCATCGGTGGGCGGCCTCTAGTGGCCGTAGCAGTTACGACGGGGGCAAAGGAGCACGCCAGGTGACGTAGCACCACTACCGCTGTTTGTTTCCTGTGTGGTATCACAACAGTCAACGGTGTTTCTTTTACCCGTGACCTCTCCACGACTTACCTGCGTGTTTATTACCGTAACCATGAAGACAAAAGTCCTCTAACCTTAAGGAAGTACGTATTTTTTTTAACCCAAACCACGATTTTTTTCCAGAAACCAAGTAGTTTCTGTTTCACACACAAAAACGATGTGTTTTTCTTAATGATTATTTCAACGAGTTCTCCAACTTAAACAACCATATAGGTCGATTCTCCCCAACCCCCAGATACGACCCATACCAGTGGGAGGCGAACCAGAGCTTCATTGTCACGGTAACAATATTAAACACACGGCTGAGGAGGGTAGAGAGAATCGACCTGTGTGGTCGTTTAAGCTGGAGGACTCGTTGACATAATGATAAAGAGAAAGACCCTTTTTTCTCCGTGCACAAAAAAGAAGGAAAGGTGCAGAAGGAAACGTGCAGAGTTCCTCGGGTTATTCGCTTGAAGAAATGAATGCCAACACCGATGATGAGGAAGTCATCGCTCGCTGAACGGGAACTTTTTCAGAGAATAATAAAAATCACAGCAGTAACAACAACAATAACAACCATGTACGCTCAAAGGTGCACTTCCCTAACTTTTCTCAAGTTCTTGTCTGAGAGAAGGAGATGGTGTTGAAAGCCGAGAAAAGGGGGCCTGCCAGGGCTGTGTGCCACAGCACTCTCCAGGGTGCCGGTCCTGGAACTGGGAGTAGCTCACACCTGGAAGAGCATCCGGTTGGGAACTCCCAGCCAATACTCGTGTCTAGTCGCTGACGTCAGCTGTTTCCTAACTCAGTTGGCAGTTTATTACATTTACAGAACTAAAACTAATGCAGTCTAAAATAACCGTCCTGCAATACGTCCTCCCTTCATGAAAGTTAAAATGTTCCGTTTTTCTTATAAATTGTTTTAGAGAGGCGCTGATTCAACTGTGCGATCATTTGGAGGCTGTAGTTTGTGGTGCTGTCGAACTGCATTGCATTATACAGAGAGGTGTTTCTGTTGTTTCGCCTGCCCTCATTGATATAAATGGGGTGGACAAAATAATAGAAACGCCTGCCTATGTAAAGTCGCAGGTTCTGGCTGAACAGAAAGGTCAACTAAAAAGCGCAGTGCGAGTTAACACAATGTAGAAGACTGATTAAAACGCACAGTGTCTGCCCAGCTTTACAGTGCCCAAAGGACACCAGGGAATTGGCTTAAATAATTTCAGTAGTATTTCAATAATAACGATTCTCTTCGTTTATTTGAATTCAAAAGAGACGTTTTGCATTGTAGTCATGGTTCTGTTCACTTGATCAAAATCAAAATATAACCCTTAAAAATTACAATTCAAATATGTGCTGAGCATTTCAGTGACTCTGAGTTCACAAGTGCCTCTTCCACTGTTCAGATCCTCTCTTGCCAACTTGGACCTAAATGAAAAGGACGGGCAGTTTTTGCACACTGCGCGAAGCGTCCTGCATTACACGCTGTCTTTCTTCTCCTCTCCTGGTTCTCTCAGTGCTGCAGGATTCGTGGTGATGAGACAGATGTTCTCGCTTCGCTACTTCCATCTACAGGGCGAGAAAACAGAGAAGGTGACGGTGGGAAACGCGCGCACGGCCGCAGCACTTTCTAGTATCCAGTCTTTTACCTCATCCACAGGTAGAAGAGAAGTAGAGGAACCGGGATCAGTGGCACAATGGTCAGTCTCACCACATTAATTGTTACTATTGAATTCCCAAGAGCTGGAGAGAGATACATGTGAGATTTGTGTTACTGGTTCCAATCGACCATACACAAGGATGTGCATATGATAATTCCAAAAAGTCTCCATACGGAGTACCAAAAATCCTTACCCACCTTGAACAGTGAGAGTCTCCTCAGGCGATCTGATGTCGCTGTGGGTGTTGACAGCGCAGGAGTAGTTTCCCGCCTGCTGCCTGCTGACCGGGTCTAGAACCAGGCGTTTGTTGTGGTTCCCTGGCAGGGTCAGAGGTTGACCGTTCAAGTACCAGGTGTAGGTTGTGTTGTCGGTCAGAGGGCAGCTGGTACTGCAGGTGAGTGTGACCCCCTGGGCCTCCGTCACCGACGCAGCGGGAGTCATCGTCACTTTCAGGCCTGAAAGACGGTCAGATCGGGTAAATGAGATATGTTGTCTTTGAAACGTGACTGTGCCTATTGGGTATATTGACTTGCTGAATTGGAAAGGTGACAGCTCCTAGGTGAGGGGTCATATTTTGATGGTGATAGTGATGACGTGTTTTGGGACTTGATGATTGGCCTGATGGGTGGACAATTGCCCTGAGAAGCACGAGGGGCATTCACACCAACGTAGGCAAAATTCTCGAACTGGGTCCTCAAATGGTTCAGCAGTTTTAGGTGGAGCGGAATCAAAATTGTGGCCTGAACAAACCCAAATGCTTTTACTCAAGTTTTGTTCCTTGGTTTTCAAACAAACCTTGACTAAGCCTCCGTGGAACCGCATGCAATGAGTTTAAGGGGACACGCAAATTTGTGTGCAACCCCAATGGTGCAAATCTTACCAAGTGTTACATCAGGTTGGCCAAGTGCTGCGGTAATTACCACATTAAGTCAAAACCAGCCTTTCGTGTACAGATAGAGTGGAGTTGCTGCTGCTAGTAGGTGGTAAGAGAGAAGTAAAGCATAAAAGATATCCAAGCATTTAATCTGAAAAATTACCCGAGACAACCAAAGTCACTCCAGGGAAATAAGAGTGTTTCCATACTATGGAACCCCTATGATTTCTTCTATGTTCGAACGTGTATTCCGCAGAGTCATTCCTCTTCAGATCATTTATTCTCAGGATGTGGCGATTCTTCATGCTTTCACGATACTCCACACGACCCGCAGCCTCGATCAGCTCTTGACTAATCTCCTTGGCTCTTCTCGTTATCTTGTACCAAAATTTAAGGTTGGGCTGGGGGATGTCAGCATTCGTCAATTCCACTGAGATGTTCACTGAAGAACCCTCCAGAGCACAGATTCTCCTGCTGGCATACTTCAAACTCAGGCAGATCTTACCCGCAGAACCTGAAATATAGATGAAAGCCTTAGAGTTTCACTTTAAATCAGTGCTTAAACCTGCAATAACAACAACAACAACAACAACAACAACAACAACAACAATAATATTAAAAATAATAACAACAACACAACGATAAATTATTCATAAATTCATGTAATAACCAATAGAGAAGATGAGGTTGAATTTGTTTGTGCTGCACTTCAGTAAAGATCTTGAGGTATTTATATTTGTAATTTTTGAGTATTTCCATTTTATGCCAGTTCATATTTCCTCTCTGCTGCGTTCCGTATGGAAATATCATACTTTTTCCTGCGCTACATTTATTTGACAGCTTTATTCTGTGTTTATTTTTACAGATTTACCTGCAAAGTATATGATAAGCTTTTAAAATTTGATGCAGCGTAACAGAATAAACTACACAAAATTACATATAGAGTAATCCAAATTAGATCCACCGCAATTCATGGTAATGATGATAATATTTGAAAATAAGGCCATTATAAAATATTTATAAATATAACACTCATATAAAGAGACCATTCTACATAATTTAAATAAAAGTTTACTTTTCATACTTAGGTGCATTTTGCAAGAATTCTAAATTTTATGTGAATAATGAATAATAAACATGCTGTGTTTTAATACAATATTTCAGTAATAATGCGGCCGCGGGTTTCTATTTGGTAAATAAGACAGTTATAAATGTAAAAAATAGTCATGAAGCCGGTCGCTAATAAAGGGTAATTGCTCTAACTTTCCAGGACTGTAATAATGTTAATAAAGTCATACATAACGGCTCAAGAGTTTTCCACTTTCTTACAACCCATCAGCAGAAGTACGGACTTTTCACAGCCATTGGGAAACGCATCAGTCAAAGCTTATAAACCCTATGCAAAGGTTGCCCACCTAGAAAGTGGTACTGGTGTTTGTGTTGCTCCCGCGTGATGTTCAAACGTTATATAAATTACCTTTACCATTACCTTTCAAGCACGCGGGCTGGTGACACAAAAGCTCCCGTTTCACAAGTCACATCGGACCATTAGCTGCTTCATACTCACAGACTTGGGCACTGTGCAGATCCTCGTGGCCTCTTACGGCACATAAATAGTTTTCCCCAACATTTCTAGGAACCGTCAAGTTTTGACTCTCGGTGAATTTGTAAAGGTGTTCGTCCCTGTACCATCTATAGGCAGCGTGAGGGTCAGTTAGGGGACAGCTGGGGGTACAGGTCAGTCTGACATATTCCTCATCTACAGGCGTCCTTTGAACATACACTTCTGTAAGGAGATGATAAATACACTTAGGTTACTGTGCCATGGTAAATTAGAAATATTAATAAATCAAATACAGTAATTCTTAAGATTATTAAGAGACAATGTGTGAAACTGCTGTCTCTCCGCTAGCAACAAAGTAAAGCTTTATGTATTTATTTTTTTTTTCAATAAAGGAACTTTGTGAACATAAGAATGATATCGTTTAAAGGAATTTAAGGGACTTAAACAGCAACTCGGAACTAATTTACACATAATCACAAGGGTCCTCGTTGGCATATGATGTTGATACAGGTGATTTTTTTTCAAGAAAGGACATGGTGTGTAGGCTGCTCCTACTGCTCAGAATCAGCTTGGTTCAGCTGAATTCTCCAGGGAGCCGCCAGCCGAGCGCCAGCGCCGGTACCCACGCAGTAAGGGCCACAGATGTGCTTCCGGCGACTGTCAAAGCGCCACCAGACTCCCCCCCCTACCACTGGAGGAGCAGAGAGTCTGACCAACCCTGCCTCCCAAACTGCCTTTATACATGTAGCGGCACCAGGACCCGTGCCAGGGCGGTGGCCAATCGAAGAGCAGCACACTGACGATTAGTCTGAAGGGGGGGGACAGGTGTTTCACTCTGGAGTGGCCTGGGTAAGCCAAACCTCTTGTTTTACATTGTTTTAATTTGAAAGGTAAAGGTGGGGGAACAAATACCCTGATGTGTTTTGTATTTTAAACCTATATTAAAAACTTCCAAGAGGGTCTGCCATAACTTTTACAGGACAATAAGCTAAGCAACATTATCACATGGTGCAAGCTATGTTTTATTATTATTTTTTAACTGAAATACTGCAAATGCAACTGCTGTTTATTAGGGTTAGGCTTATTTTAACACTGTTTATTGTATTGTTGTTTTTAGGATTCCGTTTTTAGGTTGCTTTTAGATAGGTTAGCATTTGAACTCTGTTTCTCTTTGTTTCTGGTTCTGTAGCTTAGGGCGGCCTCCATCCACGGGTGTGGTCGCTGTACTGGGAGTTGACTCACCTTTGAAGTTATTTGTTCGGTGGTGGCATATTTCTCCGGTGTTTTCTTGATTCAGTGGCTTTGGTTTGTTCGATCCTTTTAGCACAGGTAGGATACTGGTTGGGTTTCCTGGCCATGGTCCGACTGTCTATCCTCTCTTCTTTTCACGACTTGACCTCTTGTTCTTAATTAAAATTAAAATGAAACCCACGCTAACTGTTGCGGCCTCTTTATCGAAGCTCCTGTGTCTCCATCCTCGTCTAGTAGTTGTAGGTGTCTAATAATACTCTGAGTTACATATATAACTAAACTGCAACAGCAAATACATTTTGTAGGAAACATAATTGTGACCGGATTGTGTTTTCTATTAATGTAATGAGGAAAATGTCTGATCTTGCAGAACAATATCCACATCTGGTGACTACAGCCTTATCAAACTCTTCTATGGTTATGTTCCGGCTCTCACGGCACTTGGTTAAGGTTAGTGAAAATCTGTGGTCTCATTTAATAGAGAAAAGGTACTTACATTTAACCCAAACCACCATATTTCCCTAACCTTGACCACAGCGCCTCTGTCGCCTGAGGCCCCAACCGCAGACAGGACTCTGGATGCGAACCCCGGTCTCTGGTGTGACAGTTTATGGGCAGTGTATGCCTGCCATCCATCCAAACTACCTCATTGTGAATCCGCAAAACATCTTTGCTGTTGCAGTTTAGTTGTATCTATATGAAAGAAATTTCTCCCGTAGCTGTTACGTTGCTGTCCGTGCCACACTGAGCGGTGGTTGGTCAGGGTCCCCCACTGTCCACTGACCCGCCCTGTGTCACAGACTGCAAAAGCCACAAGGCCGCACCTCCTAGGGTTGGTTGCCTCCCTGTCTTCTGCTGGAACTTTTCAAATATACTGGGAGACGGAGTTGTAGCAGATTTGGAGGTTGTAGTTATGCTTTAAAGGTTGTGGTGATGGGAGATTTGTGCGTGTGTGTGTGTGTGTGTGTGTGCTTGTGGAGGTTCGGGGCAACTTAACCTCTGGGGTATGTGATGGAGCAGGGCTCGTCCACTGATAACTGGTTATAAGAGCACATTCTCCCTCTGGCATAGGTCACGTTAAAGCAGGTCGATGTGAGAGAATCTGAGACACACAGAAATGACATTCGTGATTTTACATTTACGACATTCGTGGTGAACTTAGACACAGCAATTCAAACGCCTCGCAATTTAAGGTTGCAGTGAGTTATTTAGAGTAACTTAACACCCCCTGAAAGTTTTGCCTTTTCTGACTTCCAGTGGTTTAACTTTTCACCTTGGCGTACAGGTGTAATCCAGGGCCCCCCTCCGACAACACTTCATGGCCGGTATGGACAGGGGGAATAATCACATAGGCCGATAACTTGTGCTATGTACGTACGACATGTGTGTTGCATTAAGATAGACATGAAAAAATAAATCCTATCATGCATCCTTTAAGATATATATCTGAAAGATATATCTGAAAGCTTCAACTGAAAGACCATATTTACCCAGACGCCTTAATCATATAAGTAGGAGCTAATCCTTTGCACTCACCCACTGAGACTTCGGGGGCTCTGATATCCTCGTAGCCTTTGATAGCACAGGAATATGTGACCGCTTCATCACTGCCGACCAGATGTTGGTACCAGGGAGACCGGTCCTGATAGAGAAACTCTCCGTTCTTGTACCAGATGTAGGCTGCGGGGTTTTCGGTCAGAGGACAGCCGGTGCTACACATCAGCGTCACCGTCTGCCCCTCTGTGGTGGGGATCACCTTTACCTGCAGGTCTGAGGTGACGGGCAACAAATTGAGAATTCATGTAGCGACGTAATTCAAAAGTAAGAAATAACTGTCAGCCGCTGTACCTGCAACCTGGAGCTCAGTTCTGTGGAACCAGCAGCGTCCTGGGATGTCAGCTATGCTTCCGCAGCAGTAGGTGTTTTCATCGCTCTCTCTTAGATCGTTGATGATTAAATTACCCCCTTTAGACATGTTGTACAATGTGCGATTTTCATCTCCACTGAAGTTTTTCAGAATGTATCTGGAGTTATTCAAGTGTAGAGTGTACAATTTCTTGCTTGAAGAGGAATATATATCCGTGCAGGGCAGTTCCACTGATGAGCCTTTTAAAGCACAGATACTATTGGCTTGTCCATGAACCCCTTTGAAAGAAGCTTTCATTAGCAAACAGAACAACTGGACTGATATCTATCAAATCACTGTTTGTAGCAATGAAAGGGTGAGATATTGCTAACAGTTTGTGTGACTTCCTCGAGAGATGACATGAAGTTTTTCTTGACTTTTTTTGTATTTCTTATAAATCTGTGTGCAGATCACTAGTATTATTTTTTTTTCCACAACCGAACCACACTTGACAGATTACAGTTAAAGGGGTACTGCAGTGATCCAGCATTGCGCTTCCATGCCACTGGGAGAGTCACACGAGACACACTAAAAAAAAAAAAAAGAATGATCAAAACCGAAGCAGAGGAGACAGAGATGTTCTGACTTTTATTCTTTAGTATCGGTCATGCTACAAAAGCGCAGAATCCTACATATACATTTCTCATAATGCAACCCACCGGTGTCTTTCTTTGGTCCCTACCTGCCTGAAAAATACCACATCTATCAAACTCCACACCTACAACCCCGTTTGGTCCAGAGTTAAACATTACAACACCTATTGGATGAATTGCAACGAAATTTTACACAGGCATTCAAGGTCCCCAGAGGATGAATCCTAATGTCTTTGGTGATCCCCGATTCCTTCTCTAGTGCAACCCTTAGGTTGACATTTGCGTCTTTAAGTGATATATCTCAACCACCATTGGGTGGATTGCCATGACATTTGGTACAGACATTCATGGTCCCCTCAGAGGGACCCCTCATGCCTTCACTTTTCATCCAGTGCCACCATCCGGTCAAAATTTCTTTTTATCCGGTACTTCGATTTATGACTACATACCTGCAAAATTATTGACGCTAATGGTAAACCTAACCCCCTTTTAGCATCCGCATAGCATTTTCATTGTGAGCATGTTAGCATGCCGAAATTAACACTCGGCTCAAAGCCATATTGTGCCTAAGTAGCTACGGCTTCATAGAGCCACTAGCATGGCTATAGACTACTATGTCGTGTCTACACAGAGAGCTTTTCAGCAGTGTTTTTAAGTCAGCGGCTGACCAAACGGATACGCTCGTATTTTAATCAATCAAGCTATCTACACAGGCCATGAAACGGCTGCCGTTTTACTTGCGCTACACGCCCTTAAATGTGAATCTCAGTGTATTTTTAACGCTCCAACTCTGTTTTCCTGTGTTTTGCTTTTGTAACTACAGTGACTGTGTTATTGGGCCTAAAGCTCAGTACTGTGCCTAAACACCTCACGTGTAGGCAAACATGGAGCACTGGAGCGGCTACTCTGCTCACGTCTGGTTTCAAATTTCATGCTCCCCAGAAAACCACAGAGGACAATACACAGTTTTATTTCAGGGTGAGCAGTACTTCTTTTTAGGAATAAATTGAAGTTTATGTGTGCAATTGGTGGCGTGCATCTTTAACAACCAAACACTGATGAGACCACTGACAGATGAAGCGAATAATGTTGATTATCTCTTAGCAACGGCTGATGTCAAGGTCTGGGATATTTTAAACGGGGGGGGGGCAGTTAGTTCTCGTAGTCAGCAAAGTGGATGCGGAAGAAATGAGCAGGTGTAAAGACCCGAGAGACTCTGACAAGGGCCACATTGTTACGGCCAGATGAAACGGCAAAGCTAGCGGGCTGCTGCCCAGTCAGCAGTGGTGAGTACCTACCGACACTGGAGGGACAAACAACGACAGGACAAACCTAATTTCAGAGATCTTCTGCCAATGTCTTGGTGCCTGATACGACAGGGCACCTTCAGAAATCTCTTTCACCTTCAGAGCTATTTTGGTGGCACGCAAAGGACCAACAGCATATTACGCAGATGTGGTCATAATGTTTTGGCTCATTAGTGCATGTCAAGTATCACGTTAACAATATCACATGGTATAAAAGGGAATGAACAATCATTCATACCTGAGATGTGCAGGATGAAGACCAGGACAAAACACCCAGCTTCTGCCAGACACATGGCTGTCTAAGTCTCTAAACCTGTAATCAGAAAAAAACCACCACTGAGTAACGGTATTTGTATTGACGTCTTCAGAATGACTACAGTCAGTTAAATAAAAAGGAAATTAAACTAAAACTCACCTGTCACAACAGCACTGGTTTTATGGTTCAAAGGCTGAAGATGAAAGAATGGACTACTGGTTGGTGTGTGGGAAATGGATAGACAGCCTGCAGCTATGACATTAAAACTTCACTTCCTTCCTCTTTAAGCGGTCATCTAATTATCTAAGAGCTGATTAATATACCATTTTTACATTTAACATCTTGATACTATCTACAGGCAGGAATCATTATGTTTTATTACAAAACACTTGATGACAATTTTTGAGATTTTTACATAGTGTATTGGCTTTCAATGCAAAAACGTGGCACTTTTAACCCCAAAATTCTGCAGAATGTGTTAAGCAAGCGTTGCTGGTTTATGGTAGGAAAAAAAAAAATGTAAAAAGGAAAGTTTGACATAACCTCAGTGACTGTAATTCAACCACATTTGGGTGAATTTTCAGGGTCTTTTCAGTCCATAGATGAAATAAACAAATCGAACCCGAATCAGTCACATAAAATAATGATGATGATAATGATCTGGTATAAATTTGTACAACAAAAATGGAAATATGAGGAGCTATTGAATGCACATTATACTTAACTGACAACAGCACAAAAATTAAACAAACAGTTATACTTTCCATACCTGTGTACATGATTTCAGACTTATATATTTCTAACGTCAAATTTTTTTAGAAAACACCCCAACTGCTTGATTTCCTGATTCAAACTTCAGACCTCCACCCCCATCCCCAGATGTGGACATGGTGTATTTCATTTCCTGGCCACTGTTGCAGCTGCTCCATTTAAACTCGCGTATCAACAGAATATCACATTCCTTATAATATTAAAACTGCACATGAATGTGTTCAACATGTGTTATACAAGACTAAATGTGATGATATCTGTATGTTACTTTTGTTTGTGTGTTTTTTTTTTGTCATGTAAAAGAGTGTTGTGGTGCTTATTCTCGATGAATTCTCCTTGATCTGCTGTGGCTTGATTGTACCTCATTTGTACGTCGCTTTGTATAAAAGCATCTGTCCAATGGAGAAAAAAAAAGAAAAAAAAAAGGCAATGAAGCATCAATAACATGCCCTTGAAATCAAATAGTTCTCGGGAAGAGATTTAAAACATTCAGCGGCGTTTGCTCACCCGACCCTCCAGGGGGAAACAGTTATGCTGTACACTGACATGTCAATGTACTTTATATGTGTTGGAATTACCCTGACCAGGAAACCAGTCATAACTCCCGATTCGTTCGCCTACTCGATGAGAGAGAATGAAAAAGCGTTTTCCTTCACACACAAAGAAAGCTTTCACACAACTGTAAAAGAAACAGGAACAAAAACAATAATACAAAAAAATGACGTAATAAAATAATTTTTTTTTCTTTTTTATTGTTTTAATCTGGTCCACATTGGCAATCCAGCCAAACATTTTTAACACAGTATTCATACAGCAGATATACAGTCAACCTTAGAGCACAATATTTAAGCTACATTATTATTCCTGTGGCCACTCAGGGGGAGATAAGCTCCACAACGGCATTACTAAACCTTAGCCCTGACATATTATATGGTGTACTTATAGGGGTATGGCTAACACGTGTGCAAACTACTGCCTGTTCTTAGTCAAATCTTAGTCTGCAGGCCAGCAAAACAGAGAGGATGACCAAGGAAAACACACACACACACACACACACACACAGCAGTTTGTAGCTCATAGATTTAGTATTCACCTCTTCAGCCTCCCATGTTTCAGTGTGTTCTGTGGTCTGAGGTCGTGAGTTTTCTTCTTCCTGTATTTTGTCGGTCGGACAACTCGTATTGTTGTTGTTACAGGCAAACCCATGTCCTCCATCAGAACACGTGAATGCACCAAAACAAGCGAAGGGTTTTTACGTCATTCGACTGGGGGAAGAGAAGTAGGGGAACTGGGATCAGCAGCGCAAACTCCCAGTCTTATTGCATTAATCGATAGAATAGATTTTCCTAGGGAAGGAAAGAGGTGGATATGAGGTTTGTGTTACTGGTTTGGCAGTTTTCAAAGGAATAGAAAAAGAATACATCATGCACACATAGTCTGCACAATGCTCACGACTGAACTGACTGCCTGCTCTCTCTCTACTGAGTCCATGTTGTCCTTCTACTAATTGCACAGGAAGTGTCATCAGAGGATGGGTTAAGTCACAGCTTCCTACTGCTTCACCAGAAGGATATTTTGCCCTAAGAAGGTCAGTTGGAAGACGGTGTGTTCGACGCAACGTGAGGGTAAAAAAAAAAATCGATAAATGTCAGATGAAGAGCTTATGAATGATGTAAATCTGACCACCGTCAATAATTATGTAAACATGTCAACGCGGGGACTTAAAAAAAAAAAAAATTAAATTAAAAATTAAAAAATGTGTGAATACCAGTGTGTAGTGGTTTATTAATCCCTGTGTGCACAATGCTGAAGTGAGAGCACTGCTTAATGACGTATCAGAGGAATCTTTCCTGACGCGAGACAATACGTCACACAGTACGGTGAGCGTCTGGCCCTTCAGAATAAAAGTGGAGGATTCATGCCGGCTAAATTAAAGGCTCTCCATCTTAATCTGATTTACACTGCTCTTACTGTTCAGCATACAGGACACCTGAAATGATTCTACTTTTCTGACAATTAATTAATCAGATTACTTTGAAGGCATGTAACGCCCCACTCCTTTCATTCTGAAAGCCCATATTGAAAGTCCTATTGCTCCCGCGATGAACGCATCTTGACCGCGTGTTCCCCCAAATATCCAAAATTCTATGTAAAGATTTCCACCTTTTTTTCTGCACTACGAATCTTGGGCTCCATTCTGTGGTACGTTTCATATTTTAATACATGCATTTATTGAATTGAAATTTAAAAGCCACACTCACCCCGCTCAACAGTGAGAACCTCTTCAGGAGCACTGATGTTCTGGGTCTCAGCAGCACAGGAGGAGCTTCCTGCATGCTGACCGCTGACCAGGCGTCTGTTGCGGTTCCCTGGCGGGGTCAGAGGTCGACCGCTCCAAAAGAAGGTCGCGTCGTCAGTCAGAGGACGGCTGGTGCTGCAGGTGAGTGGGACTCTCTGTCACTTTCACTTTCAGGCCTGAGATATGTTCTGCAGGTCAGTTAAGTAGTAAATTGCCTAACATTTCTTTTGCCTATTGGCTAAAACAGACTTGCGGTCAACTGCCACTCATCAAAACACTTTACAGCCAACAGTTTTAGGAAATAACAGGAAACATGCATGACATCCGCTGGTCAAGGAAGGGAAGCACTGTTGTTACCATAGCAGTCTACCCGGGAGAGCTGTGGTGACATCAGCCACCAACAAACAGCGCACCCTGGCTGAACTTCCGCCATCGCTGGTATCACGCAAATTTAAGGGACCGTTTTGCCAAAATTCCGCCCAAGTGTAAGGTTTGCTACAGCGGGAGAAAGTACAATGGACCTCATTTACGTCCAAGCTGTTGCTGCCAAAGTAAGAGTGCTCACTTTTCCCCTCAAGACTGTGTGGTGTTTGTGTGTCTGTTCGATCCACGAGGAACGACATGCGGTTTGTCGGGCGCACGTGCGGAAATGACAGCGAACCTGAGCCCGAGTAAATATGTTTAATCTAATTTCGGTGAACCGACCCTTTATTCTGAAGACTTACCTGTGACGAGTCACTCCCGCAAAAGCAGACTGTTTTGAGCCTCTGCTATCTTTCTGGAAGTGCGAACGTGTGTTCTGCTGAATCATTCTTCTTCGGGTCATTATCTTCGGGTCGTGATTCTCTACATGACCCACGACCTCGAGCAGCTCTCCAGCAACCTCCTCACCACCACCTCTCCTTGTTCCATTGGAAAAGTTTTAGACTTGGGCTGCTGATTTTCGGGATAAGAGTACTCGCTTGGACTGCTGACTGAAGAACCTTCGAAAAGCACAGATATAGGCTAGACTAAAGTGGTCTCACTTTAAAGGAGTACTGACTTGATTCGGCTTTGAAATCCTGTGACATTGTTGGACTCCCAATAAAAAATCAAAAAAATCAAACAAAACCAGAAATATTGCCATTTCTTATTCCATGCATTCTTTCTCTTTGTCATAAAAACCTGATGCCTACATTACCTTAAATCCAACGGTCTGAGATTTGCGTGTGTTACAGACTACAGAGGTTTGGTAAACTGTTTTTTTTTTTCTATCCCCGCAACCCAGATGTTTTCATGTTCAGACTTAGTAGTCTACAGCCCAAACCACCGCTGACTCATTTATCAGATTTCATGCAGTGTTGCCAAAAAGCAGTTGTTTTTTTTGTTTTGTTTTTTTGTTTTGCACCTTTTCTCTATCTTTTCTCAAATGTGGTAGTGAACAAACTACTGATGTGTAGAATCTGCTCTGTTCCCCTCTTTAGTAGCTACTCAGCTTAATGCTGTCTGTCCGCAAACCTTTTCATTAGAGTCCATACAGTTCATCTGAAAGCAGCAAGAGTGTATTTAAACAGATTGCTAGAGCACCTTCGGTGCGACTACAGGCCACACAAGATACACACACTCAACAAAAATCTAACCTTGTCCTTGTTTTCTTTTGTTTTTTTTTTCTTCCATCCACTGTGATGATTATTTTTCGTGGCCCTTTGCAGACCAGTGAATCAGGCTTCACGAATTCCACAAAATAACATGGATCTTAAGTTGGTTCACGCTCACACGCTTCGAGAGAGGGAGCGCAGGGCCCCCCCCCCCTCCCGAGACCTTTCACAGCCAAACATGTCAATCTGCCCAAGGCGTTGGAAGGAAAGTCAGGGGACCGCCACATTAAGTAGGATTTATTCTCCAGGGAACACGAATGTCTGTTCAAAATTTATTGGCAATCTATTAAATGGTTGTTGACATACTTCAGGTATTGAACAACCAACGCTGCGAAAAACAAACAAAACAAACAGAACAAACAAAAAAATGCAGTGTATACCTAATAGTGTGCACCCGTGATGGTTCCGATCCCCATGCATTTGGCCCTGCCGCGGTCTATCAGTCTTCATTGTCTCCCTCTAGTGGTTTTCACAGTGGGAAACTCAGAACTTTGAGGTCCATCCAGTGATGGAGAACCACACTGCGGTCAACGAGCCGTTAGCAGTTCCACCAAGGAGAGATTTCCCCTCTAAGCTCCTTCCACGGCCCCATTTAAATAACAAGTCGAGGCCCGGAGAGATCCAATAAGTCACAAAAACAAAAAAATTAAATTAGTAGAAAAGTCTAAAAAAAAATGGATGCAAATTTGTGTTGTCTTTCTTCTGCTTCCCTCCCCCATCAATCATCCGAGGCACCCTCAGATTTCTCTTACGACCCTTTGGGGGGACCGGACCCTGGAAGCCACGGGGCAAAACTAACTGCCAACAGAGGATACAGTCGATGAACTCGCTGCACCAATAAAATGCCTTTGCCTTTGGGCGGCAACAGTCAACAACCCCTCAGGCACAGGGGGCCCGGCTTTCAAGAACTCGGTCGTCTAGCCGATAAGGCATCTGGACTTTTGAGTGCGGGGCTTTCCCTCGCGAAAGGGATATTTTTACATTGCTGTGCTGCTACTTTAACCTAAGAAGGAGGGCCAGAGTACTTGCTCCGCCACCGACCAGCTCACACTGATCCCGGCATAGCTCCACCAAAACCTCCACCTGTTGGCTGATGAGCCCGGGCGAGCGAAAAACCCCCGTGGTGGGTGTGCCGGGGGAGAGGTTCGCACCCCCCCTCCCCTTTTTTTTTTCACGACCGTTTTACCATAAAGCAAACTGAAGCCGTCTTTCATTTTTTTTTTTCCCTCCGACAACGTGTGTCACAGTTTAAGGCGAGTCACCAAAATTGGAAGGATAATCGTCTATCGTGAGAGTGAACAGCTGGCGGAGGAGCTTTGGATCTCTCTCTCTCTCTCTCTCTCTCTCTCGCCGGGTCTCTCCGCCTTTCCCTCTCTCGCTCCCTCTCTCCCGGCGTCTCTCCGCCCCCCCACCCCCACCCGGACAGCCTCCTCTTCCCTCCTCTCCGACGCTGGGAGCTCAGTTGACCAGCGTCGCAACCGAGCGATGCGCCTCCAGGAGAGCCTCTACCTTTGCGCGGCGGGTTTCGACGTTCACATCGCAGCCTACATCCTCACATCTGACTGACATTTAGCCTCCCCTCCCCCCTCTCCCCTCCCCCCCCACGAGTAATTTCTTTAGCTCACGTCAGTCTGATTTTTGAGAGAAAACTATTCACAGGACGAGGTTTTTTGATGCATATCTGAAAACTGACCTCTCGCAACAGACGTTTTTATTTTTTATTTTTTAATTTTCCACCTTGAACGATCCCCTGTGGGAGGATTTTCTTTCAAAATACCGATTTTTCCTTTATTTTGAAACCAGCCAGTGTCAACTGATAACTTAATCGAAGATGTTACGGGAAACACCGGACACTCTCGCTTGATTTTCGTAAATTGTGTCCTCAGTTTGTGTCTATTGGAGGCTCGCAAGCATCTTCGGGCAGACTACAGGGAGCAGAGGAGGCTGTTTGACCGTCTACAGGCTGTTATAAGGTAAAGCCCCAACGAGACTCAGCCGCTGGCTTGTCCTCTCGGTCCTAACAAAAAGACCGAGCTGACCATCCCTAATGTTCTTCCATTATCCTGTCGGTTTATAATGTGTCTGTGCTGCTCGGTGGTCTTTCTGCATGACATCACCAGACCATATCAGACATTTCTATGGGGACTTGATCGTTTTAACCTTTTGTATAAAATCCTATTACATATGATGTATTAATTTCCATTCTCTCTCTCTCTCTCTCTCACACGTATATATATATTTATATACATGTATAATTAGGTTTGAACATATCCTAGTGTCAATGACAGTTATTTGGCAGGCAGGAACAAGTTGACAGGAGAATTATTTGTCGACAAAATTAAAACTATCAAAAGAGTCCCTCAAGGGGTCTTCCCTCGGCCCCCTGTTGTTCTACTTAAAAAAACCTATTAGAAAATACAAAGAGGTAACTTTAGATAACCTCAGATAACAGACAACGTCTGTTTGGCGTTGCCACCGTATGTGTCTGGAAGAGAGGTGCACGTAGTTACACTTTTCTCATGGGAATCTGTTGTGATGCATTTAAACTAACATAAGTCAATTAATTGATCAGTTGATTAAAATAAAGTTAATCTGCAACTAATTAGATAATTGATTAATTGTCTGAGTAACTGGTCAAAACAAAAGTTTTTGGTGGTTCCGGCTTTTAAAATGTGAGCATTTGCTGCTTTTGTTTGTCTTATATAATAGTAGACCAAAAATCTTTTATCAGTATCAATAGTTTTGGACTAAAACATTTGAAGGTGTCAGGAAATTTACTCTCTGACATTTTATGGTCAAAACAATCAATTAAGAAAATAAGCTTAAATGACAATGAAAATAATTGTTAGTTTCAACCCTAGTTCCATTCTCAGATATGGGGCTCCTCAGGGCTCTATCCTGGGCCCTCTGTTATTCTCCCTACATTTGCTATTTCTGCTTGATGAAAACACAGTATTAATTTTTTACTGATATACATTCAACAAAAACATAAACATTAAGACCAGATATCTGAAGACGTGATGAAATATTGGCACAGGACTACATACAGCATGTATGTAGTCCTCCCCAGCCAAATTACTGCATTATAAATTTGTTCATATGGCTTAAAACAAGTTATTGTTGTTCAATAACAAAGCAGAAAATAGGGTTCAGTTACCCTGCAAATAAACTAGTTGTACGAAGGCGGAGAAACCAGTTTTTAAAGACAAAGGCAAGATGCAACGAAACATACAAATGGGGATAATGGCACATTCAAAGGCATTTTACTGTTGTAGACAGTTGTACACAAGACAAGTGAGAGAAGTAGTTGTGTGAAGAACTAAATAAAAAGTGAGCGTGAGAGAGAGGTGAAAATCTTGCCTACTTTCTCACCTCGGCACAACTGGGCAATCGCTGAGAGAGGTTATTGTGCTTGTTGGCCTGCTGGTTTAAAAAATTGTCAGATGCAGCCCCAAAATGATAAACGTGTGTGGAGATGGAGTTTCAGATGCGATTCAGTCATCTGTCAGGCACATTGTTTGAAGCACACAGATGCCTTTATATAGCCTGAAAGAGACTTGTGGAGGAGGTAGGCAGGATGGACGGGTGTACAAAACGTTTGAGTTTGACAGGTTCACTTCAAAAGGCAACGTTAGTTTCTTTTAACTGACACAACAGTCTTACCCCGACCTCAACGAATCGCTTTTAGTTACCTCAGTATGAAAAATGTACTGCTAGTGTGTTTTCATTCTGCCGATGTAGGTGCCAGATGGGACATTTTTCACTTACAAGCAACCTATTTTGTTGTTCAGGTCTTAGGATCTGTCTGTGGATTTAATGGACGGTATTTCAGTTTGCATTTAATCTTGCTCTGATCCAAAGTGAGACCTTTGAGTATGCCCTTCTGACCATGTGAACGCAGTGGAGCTGGGTGGAGATAAGACCTTTGCTTGTTTTCCTTCCAGCAGTTTGAATCATCAAATCTCACAAGTCCTCCACCCCCATGACACCAATCATGACTCCCCATCCTCCCTAAAGGATGATACGCCTCTGCATTAGAAAAACTTCCTAACGCCAGCTGCACTGATTTTCTTGCTTTCGCTCAATATGAAGCTCAACGGGGCCCCAAGAGACGGGGCAGGTTTTGAGGAGTTACCCATGAGTGTACTAGCACCACTCAAGCTCTTTACTGATTTTTCTATGATGCATCATGGTAGTCGGGGCAAAGTGTTTTTGAGAATGTGAGGTTTTCATGCGATGGCGGTGATGTGCAGGTTGCAGGCATGTTGCATCATGCTGCTCTCTAAAGGTTGGACAGACTCTCATGGATGGATTTTAGAAAAGGCCCAGAGCCAAGAAAACTCCTTTCCTGTTGTTGTTGGGTGCGTCTGCTTTACAGTCCCCTTCCACCCACACTGTCTGCTGCAGGGTGGGGGTGCTGCTCATACATATGGCATACTGTATGTGTGTATGGAAGGAAGGAAGCTAGCAAAGATTGATAGAAGAGGAGGGGAAATAAGAATGGTAGAAGGACAATTTGAATAAAGTGAAGGTAGGAAGAAAGTAAAGGAATGAAAATAGGCGAAAGAAAGAAACATGTTAAGGAAAGAAAGAAATGGGTAGAGGAAGCAAGAGGAGGCGGCAAAAGAAACAAAGGAAGCAAAAGAAAGTAAGAAGAAAGTTAAGGGAGGAAGAAAGAGATGTAAGGGGCCTAGGGGTTTATGGTGACAACCAACTGCTTTTCCCCCAGTTTGAGTCACGTATCTACTTTCAATTCTAGAGCAAAGACATAAAATGCCTAAAAAAGTACTTTAAAAAGAATGAGGGAAGCAAAGAATGACAAAAGAAAGAATGAAAGAAGATAAAAAGGGGAAAAAGTAAACAGAGCGGAGTAAGTAAAGAAAAAAGCAAAGGAAGTAAACAGTAGGAGAAAGAAGGAATGATGAAAGGAAGGTGAGAAGCAAAGATGATGGACAGGGAAAAAGAACAAAAGAAGAAAAGAAAAATGTAAAGCAAAGAAAGAAATAGGTAGAGGAAGTATTAAGAAAGAAAGCAAAGATTGGGAGAAAGAAAGTTTAATATAAGCGGGAAGGAAGAATGTGGAAAAAAAAGTAAGTAAAGTAAGAAAAAAGGCCAAAAAAATGAAGGAGGTGGAAAAAAGAATGACTGAAGATAGGACGAAATAAGATATGAGAGAAGTGAAAGAAGCAACGAGGAAAAAAGAAAATTAAGGAAATAAAGTGGAGTTAAGGAAGCAAACAATGCTAGAAAGAAGGAAAGGCGAAAGGAAAGAAAAAGAAAGGAAGAAAGAAAAAAAAGTGATGGAAACAATGGCAGCAAGAAGGAATGAAGGGCAGAACATTTAGCAGAAAAAAAGGAATGACAGAAGCCAGGAAGAAAAAAGGGAGGCAAAGGAAAGAAAAAAGAAGAAAGGAAAGACGTGAAAGAAGGTGAAAAAAGGGTACCTAAAGAAAGAAAGTGAAGACAAGAAGTAAGGAAGTAGAATAGGAAGAGGGTGAATCAACTAGAGAGGCAAATGAAATAAGTGATAGGTGAAAGAAAGAAAGATAGAAAGATAGCCAACCCAAACTGATAGTGTTCAGCTGAAAAGGGAGTACAGGGAGACCTGTGATGACCCTCCTCCTCTTCCTCCATCCCTCTGCTCCAGCTACTCCTCCTCCTCCCCCTCGTACCTCCAGCCATCCTGTGCTCCCAACCTGAAAGCCCCCCACTGGAGCCCCCTGTGTGGCTGCTGGCCTCGGCCCGCGTGTTGTCTCCCTACTTTCCCTGCTGTTTTTACAGGATGGGTTCAACGGGTTCAGCCCAGCTATGAAAGGTCCACTCCCCCTCCTACTCCCCTGTGGCAGCGGCAGGAGTTAGCAGGCCGCATATGGGTGGAGGGTGGGACGTGGTAGTGGAGGAGGAGGCCTCCCCTGGTTCTCCTCTTCTACATAACTCATTTCGACTTTATTTTCTCCTCTCCTCTCCTCTCCTCCCCTGGCTCGTTGGCTGGTTGTGGTATCGTTTTTGGGCCCAGCCCTGGACCAGACATTCATTTTTCTCCTCTTAGTTTCTAACCACTAACTAACCACTGGCTCCCTGCATCTCCCCTCCTCCTCCTCCTCCTCCTCCTCCATCTTAGGAATGTCTTATTCACCTCCTCTCTGACTTCCTTCTCTGATTCTAACATGCTAAAAGCTCACATGCATCTGTGCCAACATCTGCAAATGAGCAGACAAAATGCACATGCATGCTGCGAGCACAGATAGCATTGACTTTGCCAAAGTGCCAACACACAGATATGCACACACACACACACACACACATTTTGACACACAAAAACGCCCCCCCCCCATCAGTATGTGCCGACCACCTGTGAGGGTACACACACATCCATAAACCTCCCTTTCTTCTCCCTCTCTTTTCCGTTATCCTCCTGAGAGCCCAGCGCAGGGGCCTTCACTTCCAAACCAAACATAGACCAAATTCCGCAAACCCCACCCCAACACCCCCCTCCATCACCCCCCCCCCCCCCCCTTCACCCTCTCTCCCTCCCCCTTCTTATTCTCCTCTCCCCTCCCTTCCACTCGCTGCCTCCCTCTCTCTTTCTTCTCTCCCTCTTAGGTCTGTGTTTGAGGAAGGAGGCAAATGAAAAAGGCCTGACACAGAGAGTGAGAGAATCAGGGGCAAAGAAAGAGAGGAAAAATGGATTAAGAAAAAAAATGTCTTGGCAAAGTTGGGAATAATGATTGTAAAGAGGGATCAAGTGGCATGGCAGATGGGTGTAGGATCAGAAATGGACTTTCTGTGCTCTAGTGGTCCATAGATGTGGACTACAGTGGACAGACTGTAGTCTGTCTGTGGCCACTGTGGCCGCCCTAAGTCATGTTGACCCATTGCTGTGCTTCCTGTCTCAACGAGTTTTTAGCTCCACTAGGGGCTGCAGCTCAGGCTGGGCTCAGACCACGCGAATTCAGCCCGGGCTGGGACACGACGTCGTCGTGGCCGACCAAAACTTCCCGCGTCGGGCCCGAATATGAACGCCGGGAATGACACAGTCGAAGAGCAGCGATGTGGCGTCCGGGGCAGCTCGCGACTGCCCCGCAAAAAGTCTCGCATGCCAGATTGTTTCGTAGTTTCCTGCCTAGTGTGACATCTCCTACGGCATGTTTCTTCATGGTGACCAATAGGATGACAGAGCGCTCTCGTAGGGTTATATCGCCGCCTGTTGATCGTGACAGTGCCTGACGACACGAGAGGACGTGAACGATGATTGGATGGGGTCAAACTTGTAGTGTTGCCAGTCTCCCAACCAAGATGCGGCAAGAATTTACGGCACTGTGATCGCCTGATCCGACACGGTGACCAACGGACCATCATCTGTAATCTGATGGTTACCGATTCAAATAATCAATTAATCATCTAGTCTATAAAATATCAGGAAAACTAACAATTTACCAGATCCGAATGTGACGTCCCTAAATTGCTTGTTTTGTCAGACCAACTGTCCAAAGCCCGACCAGCTTATAATTACAGTGATGTAAAGAGCAGAGCAGAGAATCCTCACATTTGAGAAACTGGAATCAGTTGTGCCCGATTAATGACTCACACGGTCAATCACCGAAACTGTCGTCGATTAATTTTCTATCAGTGGACCCATCATTGGATTTTCTCAGCACTACCGGGTGACATGACGGGCAGAAGCGACGACTGCATTGATTCGAACGTTTGGAAAAACTGCAGGCACCACTGGTCTCGCTTTGATCTCCGCAAGCAAAAATAGCGACATTAACAACATCCTCGCCACAAAGAGAATCTTTAGTATTCAGATGTACTGGATATTACATTGACTGATGCATTCAAGTCAGCTCTGAATTTTCAGCAGTTCAAACTTCTTTTCTCTGCTTCTCTTCCCTTTCTGTCCATCTGTCTCTCTCGCTTCCACTGCGTTGTTCGGTTTTCACGGCTTCTGTTGTTCTCTCCTAATCCCTTTGCTTTCATCAACGCTTTCCTCCCCCTTAAGACGGAAACCCTCCACTCTGTCTTGTTAAGATTCTGCCCCGCATAGGCCGAGTTACTTCACACAAGTCCACAGGATGAAATTGGCAGGTTAATTTCCCCAGTGTGAGGAGGCCAGCTCAGTGATTAATGGTTTTTAAAAAAAAAAACCCCGGAGGAAACTGCAGCGTTTATTTACCTGTGTAGCAGCTCTTCCCACCTCACAAGTGCCTGCTGGCAGGATGGAAAAGCTCTAAGGTGGTTTGACCCTGAAACCGCTGTTGAAATAAGTACAAATTCCTATACACAGAGTCTACTGACTACCAGTTCTACAGGACTCAAAATGCCTGTTAGCATTAAAATGTTATTGATTCTTCCTACTTAACTCTGCTGACTGTTTTCCAGCTCATTACTCTGTTATTTGACGGGGCCTTTTTCTTTTCTCTCCCTCTTTGTTTCCCCGCTGAGAATGAGAGGAACGGCCTACAGTACAGCTGGGATTGGTTATTATTTACTGACTTGGCACACACACACACACACACACACACACACACACACACACACACACACACACACACACACACACACACACACACACAGTGGAAACAAATTGGGTGAATCTGCTCTGCACGTAGGAATGCGAGGCGCATGTGTTTGTGTGTTTTAGGTCTGGATGACAGAGCTGAAGGAATGAAAGAGGGATGTAGAGAAAGAAAAGAAAGGAAAAAGAAAACCATAAAGAAGGAGACGGACAAAACTGGACAGAAAAAGGAAAATGAGTGATATGGAGAGAAAAAGAGTTTGATTTCTAAGTGATTTACAGATGGATCGTGGCCTTGTCTGTCAACGTGACAACAGAGGTTAAAAACACTTTTCTCCCTCAGCCTTTCTGTCTCTCTTCACCAACTCCCCTCCTTCCTTTCTCTGTCTTTCATTTCCTCGTGGTTCGTCCCTCTTTGTTTCTCCGTCTTCCTACTCTCGGCACAACCCAGTATAGCTGCACTCATTCTTTTTCGACATCCCCGGGCCTCTCCTTCATCCTCTTCTCCATCTTTAGTCCTTTCTCTTTTCCTCAGTGCTCAGAGGGCGGCGGTGGATGAAAGGATGTGGGAGGGGGAGGGATCTGTTGCTCCGCTGATGGTGAGGAATTACAGGGAGGGAAAGCAGAGAGGAGAAGTGAAGAGGTTTCTGTGTTGACCTTGTCCCGCTGCCAGACGGTGGGATGGAGGAGGTGGTGGTGGTGGCACAAGGTATTATGGGAGGGGGGTTAAGAGTGAGGAGAAGGGAAAGGGGGAGAGAGAAATGGAGAGAGAGAAAGAGGAGACTGGGAGATCTACTACTATGCAGGAAAAAGAATTCGGAGAGAGAAAGTCACGGTGGGAGGACGAGACAGTCTTGATTCAGAAGCTCAAACAAAAATCTGGCGCAATTACTGTAAACTGCTTAAAAACAAGGATCCCAGGTGCAAGATGAGTGTACAAGAACAGAAATAAACACAGACCTGCCATCTTACACTGCGCCACCCCCCGAGGTGCAATTGCTGAAATCTGTTTAGTGTTTTAGCATCGTCTTGTCCTTCGCTACAACCCACAACCATGAGTGTTTAGGTTTGTGTCCTTCTATAACCATATAACTATCTTTACAGTTAAACTCTAAATATAAACTACATTTAGAGTTCAACTCTAAATACAGTTTCAGAGCTGTAGATATTTTACATCCGTACACACCTTTATAACACAGACTTTCGATCCATTGCCATGGAAAATCGCGGTTTCTGATTGGTTGGCAGGTGTCCCATAAAATCATAGGAAAGGACACAGTGACCAAAGATGTGGTCACCGGTTAAAGTATATTATACTGCAGTCAACCAAAACACCAGTGGCTCTGCTTGATGCTACCAAATGACTAAACAGTAACTTAACCGTGTGTTGAATTGACCATAGAGTAACTGAAAAGCAGAAATAATTGTTCTGTGGCCACCTGGGAGGTAGCAGGAGTAACTCTAGGAAGACAACTATGCGATATTATCACCTCATTAGCATTCACTTGGAGTTGTGTGTCTGGTCACCCGATGAATTTAAGTCTGACATTCACTCTTGATTTTAGTTCTGTTTTTGGTCTGCGCCTACTCAGGCTCTTTGGCTGCTAAATTTGCTAGCATTAGTCAGCTATCGTCGCCGACCTGACATCTCAGCTGTCCGGTGTTGGGCTCATAGCCGAAACAATGCTCCACAGAGCTGTTTTTGATCCAGTGCTAATGTAAAACTACTGATGAGTGCGGCTTTAAAATGCGTTATGAAGCGCGATTTGCCGCCATTCTGAAAGAGAAGAAGCGCTCACGTCAGCTTTCCTCTATGAGAAAACGATCCGTCGTCCTCCACGAAGGAAGCAGCCACCACTTTAGCCGGAGAGTAAGCTGGTCCATAAAAGAAACTGTCGCCGAACCGGTGTCATCTTGAAGTTTGTATACTATGACTATACATGGTTAAGTTCATCACTGAGCTACAAAGGGATAGACTGGGAAGAGGTGGTCTCCCCTCCATCTGACTCCAAATATTTGTCTTCTGTCCCCTGTTTGTCTAAGAAGGAACCCCTTCCTATTATCCTTACTCTCTGCTTCCGACATTTTTAAAGGTTATCTTCATCTCCATTTACTCCTGTAATCACAGGAGTTACCAGCATTCTGCAATAAAAACGTATAATCCACCAATTTCTGTCAACCTGCCTCGTGCACTGCTCGATTTTCCAAACATTTTCCAACATGGCGTTCACCAACCCAGAGATGGCGTCTGAACTCGTTCCACTCTGCAACTGTGGAAAGGAAATAAAACAGTGTCAGCAGTCACGAAGAGTGGAGCTCTGCCTCTTACTGCGAATGTAACGTGTGTCAAGGCTGCATTGCGTTTTGGTCTATTGGAGCGTCTGTCTGTAGTCGATTTAAAAAAAAAAGAAAAAAACCAGAGGAAGAAGTAATAGAAAAACTAAACCCAAAATTGTTTAGTGTTAACACATTCTGTAGAAGAATGTTATGCTTTTAAAGAAGTAGTACTTTTTTTTATGTACTTGATTTATTGGTAAGGCTTTACTTCAAGTCCCCCTATTTAGCATCTGTAAATAGTGGACAGGCATTTAATAAATAGTTTATAACACACTGTAATGTACTTGAATGCAGCCTTAAGGACATTTTGAAGATGTTATGATAAAATTGTCCCTTTTCAGTTAATTTCGGGTGTGTGACACTACAAAGAAATAAATGTCCAGGAACATCGTTGTCAATAATTCAGGACCTGTTGAAAGTTCTGTGAGACTAAGAAATCCTGTTGTTCAGACTTTTTTTAGACTGTGGCCGGAAAGTTGTCACGTATGCTCGGCTCAGGAGACGACTGGCTGCTTCGGAAGGTTTGGACTGGGCTACAAAATCTGGCCAGTGATCGTAGTCTTCAGGTGCCGTCACACTGGATTTTTGCTCCCCGTTCTTTTACGTGAGGTAGGCGGCGGGTGAGATTGCATAGTTCGCTCCTGGCCACAAGCTGACCTGCCTCTTTCATTCGGTGCAGAGTTCAAACCAAGCGAATGTTGACACACGGGGTCGTAAGGCTTTGGTTTGAGAGAGGGGTGGGGGCTGGGTTTGAACTCTAGTTGAGGAATTGTTTATATCCTTATTTATGTGACTACACGGCTACAGTTCGTGCACCATTCCAGGCCTCCACAGAAACATCCCCACATGTCCGCTGTTGATTTTCAGACCTTTTTCATTTCCCCCCCCTGTCACATTCCTTCCTAGTTTTAAATGTTAATAAAATAGCATGTTCAGTTTGATAAAATGAGCAGCCAATTGCGTCTCTATCCTATTTTAAAAAAAAATCAACTCACTTTGTTGAACTGAGTCTCTGGGTGATTTAGAATTAGTTTAGCGATGCACAGAGAGTCTGGAGGAGAACTAATATTCCTTGTTTTGAGAGATTACTCCCCCCCCCCTTGACAGCCGCTACCACTCTCCTCCTAAGTGGTGAAGACGCCAGTGTCATTGCGAGAGACACTGCAGGCTCTGCTGGTAGCGATTGCAGACTTGCTCTGCAGAGTTGCATCACTTAGCGCTGCTGCGAAAGGGAGAGAGAGGGAGGATAATACCGAGAAAAATAATGGGAAAAGTGTGAGGAGAGGAAAGGGTGGGAGCCCACATCTGAATCCCACAGTTTCCCTCCCTGTTGTTGCTGTTTTTTCACCGCCCACGCACTCTCCGTCTCCCCACTTGATGCCGTTTTTCTTGTCCCGAGGAAAATTCGCTCTCCTGAATGCTGGTATAAGGGAACGCGCTTCGAATCACAGCTGACGTTACGTAAAACAGTGGCTCAACACATTCACAAGTTTTGAACACTGACGGTAAATTTCCTTTTCGCTGCCGTGGCGGCAGAAACCCCCTAAGTGCAGTGGCAGTGGTTTTGTTTTCGAGACTTGAGTCTGAAACGTTATATGGTCATTAGTGTTTTGGATGATGTTCACAGGCTTGGCTTCTTGAAAACAGTCGAAAACATATTGTGTAATTTGACAAAAAAAAAAAAAAAAAAATACTTGGATGTCAATAAGAGAAGAAAAACACTCTCTCTTCTTGTTTGTCTCCCACTTCAAAAAACTTTTCGGCCGCCAAGAGCTTTGGTTTTTCTTGTTGTGTCCAGCTCACTGCAGTCTGTCTGGTAAATCTGCGTGGCTGGTGCTCATATTATGTCTGCGTCCCTTTTTGCTTCTCAGTGCAAACCGCTCTCTTTTTTTTTTTTTTTTTGTGTCCGCTGCTGCGCGAGAAGGTCTCCGCCTTCAGCAGATTCCAGACATTTCCCATGGACGCACATCACCTCCATACGGTCGGCCTCTCTCCTCCTGTCTCTGCAAGCCTCCGAGTCACAAAAACAAAGTCTGCTGCCATCGTTGCTGTTGCGGCGGCATTGCATAATGCCTTATAAGGACGTGGGACGGAAAGATCAAAGGATGTAACCCCTAAAAAAACAGGGACTGACATCGTTCTTGGACTGATGGACTGTCCTCTGTCTCTCCTCCCTCTCTCTAGAAGTCCCTGCTTGCACATCAGACACTGAAATCCATTTCTTTTCTTCAAAAACCCCTAAAATACCATCTTTTAAAAACCGAGTTCGTTCTCCAGTCCTACTCCGGATTGGAGAAGCTCGAGATTCTGCCTCCTAAACTTTAAACTTTATTTTTTTCTTTAAGTTATCAGATGTGTGCCATGTCTAGAAGAAGGAGACAAACAGGGGAATGAGGAGAAACTGAAAATTATGCGTCATGACGCATACGTCCACGATAGAGCACCATACCCTGAAGTCAAGAATGTCTTTTTTTTTTTTTTTTAACAAAATCTCCTATGACAGAATGGCAAGAAATAAACAACAAAATGGAAAAGGGAGTTCAAAAATGCACTGAAGAATAAAAAAAAAAAAAAAAAAAAAAAAATGAGAGAGAAGAAAAAGGAGTGGGAGGTACAGAGGGCAGTGGAGAGGGGAGGAGAAAAGGAGAGGTATGCTCTGCTGGAGGACTGGGAGAGGAAAACCACAGGAAGGAGTGAGCGGGAGGGAGGCCGAGAGACAGGAGTAAAAAAAAAAAAAAAACGGAGAGGGAGAGGCCACATCAGGGCGCCGTGGAAGCAAAGGTTTCCTGTGAGAGAGGCAAAGACTCTTGTGTGTGTGTTAGTGTACTTGCGTTACACCCGAGGGGCAGCCACTCTGTGTGTGTTTCTGTACGGTTTTACACATAACTGTGTGAAACATTGGTCAGTTTCTTGTGCGTTTCTATCTTTTCTTTTTCTAAGTGAGCTTTGGTGTGTGTTTGCCCCCTTGCATGTGTAAATCCATGTGTATTCCGTGCGCACTGCAGAGCTCCAGTGCGCGGAATGGGGATGTGACTGAATGTATACGGGCATGCGTTTCTGACACCGCGGGGGGCATCGGAAACACTGTGTTTGTGCAACATTTGTGAGCTGTTTTACACACGGCCGCGTGCAAAGTTTAAGTCTGCTCTGCGTTCAAATGTCTCAAAGAGTAAATTGATCCTCATTTGCGTTTTCAAGTGTGTATGCGTGTTTATTCTGTTTTGTAAGTGCACAAGAAGATGCAGTCCTCAGAATATGGGTGTGATCAAGTGCGTATATATGTGTGTGGCAGTATGCACACGCACATGCTCTTTGCTGCCTGTGTTGAAGGTTAGAGTTAAGGTTTAGGTTAGGGTTGGGGTAAGGCTAACTGTTGGGGCTAGGCGCTTAGGGGTTGGGGGCTAGGGAATGCGTTATGGCCTACAGGGTCCTCACAAGTACACACAGACAAAGATGTGTGTGTGTGTCACTGTATCTGACCGTGTGTGTACATATGTTTGTGCGCAAGTGTGTGAACAGCCAGAGTATGTGTTTTGCGAGGCGGTAGGGGATCCATAAGAGGGTCTGGGCATGCTGCCCAAACGCAGGTCACTGAGGGAAAAGAGGGGGAGGAGCTGCTGGAGGCGGGGGTGGGTGGGTGGGAGGCGGGGGGGGGGGGCTCACGTGTGGGTATGAGCCTTGCGCATGTCTGGTGTGACTTCGGTCTGCATGCGTGCCTGGATACATATGGTCCTGTGTGTGCGTGCCTTCACAATACCTCCAAATAGCAGAGTGTGTGTGTGTGTGTGTGTGTGTGTGTGTGTGTGTGTGTGTGTGTGTAAGAGCGAGAGAGAGAAAAGTCAGCGAGGTTGCTGCGGAATGTGAAACCAGTGTGGTGAGGTAGCTGGCAGGCCGGCAGAAGGACCTAAACACTGACTTCATTGTGGTTTAGCCTCTGCCTCATATTATGTCGGGGGATCCTTGTCGGCGATTGTGGAAGAATTTGTTGTGACAGCAAGTTTAGAAGTTAAAGAGGTTTACATGTTGCCGGGAAGTTGCCGGTTTGAATCCAGTCGGCGAAAGTAAATTAGGAATGCTCTGGCTGCCAGCTATCATTAAAGAGCCATACAGCGAGAAAACCCAATAGGGGTTTGTGCAGTTGTGTCGCACATCTGCTTGCAGCCCACGTCTGGTGCCATTTGGGAGATGCACTGGAGGCAAACGCCTAGTGTCTAGAAACACCGATACCTGAAAACGTGTTTGTGCTGTGTGCGTAAGGCTTCCAGGGAAAGTGAAAAGTCCCCGAGATAAGATTTGTTTCCAGGCTTAGGTTAAACGAGTAGTTGGAGATTTTGGGAAAATACGTGTGTTTGCTTTCTTGCTGAGAGTCAGATGAGAAGGTCGATGCCACTCTTGTGTTTGTGCGTCGGGTTTTGTTGGCTGGACCCAGGAGGCGATTAGCTTCGCTTAGCATAAAGACTTGAAGCAGGGGAAAGCGGCCAGCTCGCCAAAGTTTAAAAATACACCTCCCAGCGCCTCTAAAACTCACAAATTAACACACAAATGAGGAGTTGGGGTTTATGGGCAGTTATGTTTCGAAACGATTTCTGGGCAAATAACAGCCAGGTGTTGATTTCCGCGCAACCTCACGTTATCACCCTTCTCATTTATCCCTCTTCACGCGATCATACCAAAATGTCGAAACCATTTCTTTAATGGTCGTGTTGGCCTCGAAGCTTGTCCACCCAAGCGTAGAGTACGGGGTGAGCTTTGGAGCAAGTTCTCAGTCCGTGACAAGAAAGGTGGGCCTAAATGATAGCTTTGATTAGGTTGTTAAAGAATTGTGACCAGGATATGCACACAAAAAAATGTACCGTTGAAAAATAAGCTGGTCGGTGGCTTCTGGCAGAAAAACTATTTAGTACCAGCCCCCGATTCTAAATGACCTGACGTGTCTGTGACTTTTCTTTACCTCAGTTTGTAATCACTCACCGGCAGATCTGACAAATTGGTGGAAAATACCGGCTATGTCAGTGCATCAGTCGGGGCTCCCGTCTTTACCAGTGGTAGCTCCTGCTATGTCAGGAATCAAGATTTACAAAAGGACAGTGAGTGACGGTAAATTTGAGTGGTTATTAGACTAGTGGAGGTGCTCTGGAAAAGAAAAAAAAAAAAAAGAGCGTCAACAGTGACAACAGTGTGTAACAGTGTGATTGAGAAGCAGTGTTACTGAAAAACACGTGTGTGTGTGTGTGTGCTGTGTCAACTTTCCCAGCAGCTGTCAAGCGTTTCCCTGCAGGGTTGGTTCATTTCATTGCAGATTTTTCCACCTTTGGTTTCCTCCTGTGAGATCCCCCCCCCCCCCTCTTTGAAGCAGATATCTGGATCTTGAGTCATTCGGCCTAACAAGAACTTACGAGTTGAGTCATGGACCAGAGTAGCTTTTTGTCTCATGCTTCATCCAGAGTATCATGCCACTATGGGTGGAAAACTACTGCAAAACTTGGTTTAGCCCCTCAGCAGAGGCAGACCACAGAAATGTAGAGAATCACAATGACAAACCCACATTTTAATGCTTCTCGGAGGTTCTTTTTCCCCCTCAGGAACAGAGCAACGACTAAAATTGACGACGCAGCATTTGACCCTCCCGTCATTCTCAAATGGACTGAACGGTCGTTGAACACTGGAATAATACTGGACTACAGCTAGATCTAAATAGGAGTGAACCTGGTCTATGATCAGCTGAAACAAAAAGGAAAAATAGATGTGGCGCGAGGAAAACTCTTTCACCTTCCCGTTTCCGGCTCACTCAAGTATTTTATCAGTGATTTGATACATCGTGATAGGCCTTTGTCACAGCGGACGTTTTTTTATTTACTCCTCATAGTAGGAAAGGCACATGTGTCACCATGCTCCTGTGAGCCAGCGTGATCCCTGCCAGGACCCGGAACTGAAGCAACCAAAAGGAAGTTCGGCCGTCATTAATTTTATTATTTATAGCTCTGATATTTACTTCTCTGGCGTGCATTCTTTATATTTCGTTAGTGTACATATTATATCTTGGGTTACTTTGACTACTTAAATGACACTACCATACTCATTTATGTCTGATATACCGAATAATATATCACAATGGAAATAGTGGAAAATGATATATATTTTATTTGGCTTTGTTTCACTATATTAGATTAGATTAGGTAAAACTTTATTGACATTGCGCACAGTAAATATCGCTAAAACAAAATGCTTTTTGGGATTTAATCAGCAATAGTGCATAGAGAGATATTTAAGATAAACTAATGTACAGAATGAATAATTCACTGGTGTTAAAGAGAAGGTACAGTGCACGTGTATGTAACTGTGACATACAGAAAATAAACAAAACAAAATACAGAATGTAAAGCGTATGTGTGATACGTCCAGTATGAGCAGAACTAATGGATAGTTGAGGGGTTACGTTATGTACATTAGAAAAACACTAAGAAGTTATTGAATATGTGAAGTGTAAAAGGGAAAATATGTACGGTTGGATATGGTCAGAGTTAAATTCAATCAGTTAAACATAGATAATCAAAAATATTTTGATCTAAACTCCAGCGAGCCTTATCTGTGTCAATGTGTTGAACTTCCTGGTTCAAGGAAATCGGATTCCGCGTACTTTGATGTGACGTTAAGCAGCCACCCCGCTGGATTTATGTTTTTATTCACCGCAGAGACTACACTGGCTGTTTCCCTGTAAGCCACAATGTGCGGATGCTTTAATAGGGCTTTGAAAGATCTGCAATTATAGTAAGGTGTAAAGTAGACATCTTTATAGAGAACATTTGAATATGGTGTTTCCTCGCTCAGTCACACTGCTTTGCCATCACTTCACATCTTCCCCTGTGTTGCGCTGATGTCAGTGGCAGACTGATGCAAAAGCATTTTATTTACCCGCTTGGTTGATGTGGTTGTTCAGGTAGCAGACGTGTGTTTTGTCCGACGGATCAGACTTGTCTCGCTCCAGTGTGAGTGCAGGAGGGGACATCCTGCAGCGGCTAACACCCACAAGAGACCTGTCGATCTCTGTCAGAGAGAGAGGGCGAGAGAGCATGTGAAGGTTCCTGGAGACATAGAGCCAAAACAAAAAACAAAAAAAACAAAAGTGTACTTTGTATGCAAACTCCTAAACAGCAAACTTTGGATCAGATACCTTCCAAAAAACTGATTTCACACATTTCACTCTGTGAGATAAGGTGAATCATGGAATGGTTAACTATCCTGTTTGTGATTTTTGGAGATTTTTTGCACTCTATTAGTAAACTGCTAAAAAAAAGAAAAAAAGAAAAACCCCAAGTGTCCCCAAGTGAAATTTAGTCGTGTTGATATTTTTATAACAATATTTTATTACATTCCACTCTAGATATCTGTAATTAACTCACAGCTAACGGAGGCTTTACGGAAGCAGGAGTGCTGTTGTTGGAGCAAAGCGACCTCGGCTGAGGTTCGTGTTCTCCATAGATAAGCTTAGCACCAGCCATTAGCTTAGCATTGGCTAGTGTCCAAAATGTATGACAAGATATTTTGACCGCAAAGCTTATTCTAAAGCTGCTCTAATCAATTTTGTCATTTTAACAATGGAGTGAAGGATTGTGTTTAATGTGAAAGGGGACACTCATCCTGATGAACCCAAACATAATCGCCCGACTCTGCAGTTCCCCTCAGCTTTATGGAACGCTTCTGCGTCTTTCAGCACATTGTTTTGGCTTTATGGCTCGCGGCTTCACCGTTTTGACTCCCGCTGCTCTCTTTTTCAGATGCAGCGGACGGCTGTTTTCAGTGAATACGCTCTGATAAACCCACTGTAAGCCACCTGCCCAGCACCAAACAGACAAAGTTAGCGACTAACAGCCAGGGAGCCACATCTTTCCCTCGTGAGTTGACCAGAAAGACCAGTAACAGAGCAAATAGAGAGGGAATGGTGATTATAAAAATGAAATGCTAGTGTAACTCCGTGTCTGGTGGATGTGTGAATGGGCAGTGGTTTGCCACCGAGGTCACCATATCCACTTTATAAGGTGACAATATGTCAATGTTGTGTTTATGGCTTGTAGCGCTGCCGTCAAGCGGGCAGAGAAAATAAATGAATGCTGGTTTGAGCATGAATCAAACGACACACAAACAAAAATGTATTGTAGTTAGAACAGAAATAGAAAAACAAAACAAAACTCAATGACACCTTCAAAAACACACTAGCAGAAATCATTTTGTGCATAACTGAAGCAAAGGTCCAAAGATAATATAAGAGCCCGTGTCATTTCGACTACTGTGTTATTTTCTGACGCTCTGAACATGGAGTCAGAAATGGATGCTGAAAGCCCTTTAGTTGGTTTATCAACCCGGTTCTCTCTCCCCAGGTGGGCAGCGGTAACCAGCAGCCATGTTGTCGTTGGACGAGCCGCTGGACTTGAAGCTTCCCTCAGGAAGGACAAATGGTCCGGTGAGATTAGGGAAGAGGGCTTGTCCTTCCTCCATCTGCGCCCCCCTCAGCACCACACGACCACGCCTGCTATGCGCAACCTTTCCCTCACCACCCTCCTCCCCAGGTAAGAGTGAACCGGGCACTTTAACTCTTATGTCTAAGAACATGTTCTCGGCCAACTCTGCATCTCCCCCCTATGTATAGACGGGCACATGCCTTTGCTTATGCCATACTGCAGTGCTGTTTTCACTTTCCCAGTAACTTAATATTGTAAATCCAATGAATGGAAGCCCTCTTGTCCTCAAATAGACATACATTGTCCCCGGAATTGTCAGTGTGGCTCATAACAAGAGGAGCATGACACCGACATGGAGTGACCTCAAAGCAAACCACAACGTGGCCTCTGTGACGGTCTGAATGGGCCTTACAACATCATACTTAAAGTGCCTAATAATGTGCAGAATATGTAATATTCGTACGTGGCTTTGTACTCCATGTGTTTTCTTGTTGTCAGATTATTGCCACGTTACCCTCTCATTCATGCGCATCCCGTGTGGTTCTCTGGCTCCGTGTATCGAAATTTAGCTCCGCTAATGTTCCCGGATGGAGGCTCAGGCACGCCGCGGGTTGTTAAAGTATTTTTAACCGTGCACTTGAAGCGATATTAATCAGTACTCTCTATTTTAACATCGAATCAAAAGCCATTACGCGGAAACTACAGGTCACGGACAGAAAGCTTTTACCCCAGAGTGATCCCGTTATAACTATTCTGATCTTTACCCTAGATTCCCAGTCTTCCTCTCAAGAACGACCCGGGTCCTGCTTCACTCCTCCGGCCATGGACCTCAGCTTGTCCCCCTCCTCCCGTCACACCTCCTCCCTCTCCCCCTCTCCCTCCTCCCCATCCTCCCCCACCCCTTCCTCACCCCTGGAGTCCCCTCACAGCGGCAGCCCACAGCCACATCTGTTCTCTCGGGTGAGTCCAAGTTTTTCGCATGGTGACACTACACTAGCACTCGCTGCTCCAATGTGATATTTATCATCCAATCATAGGTATTTTGTGCAAACTTTTATTCTGCTCATGTACGCTACCATCAGATCTGATAATAATAGCCACAGTTTGTCCTTTTGCCAATTTTAAAGTGGATTTCGAGATTTGATTTTAAAGATTGGATTCACGCTGCACAGTGCGGCAGAGTGGTGTCGGGCCACGAAGGATACGGAGCACACAAAGAGCCAGACCAGCTCTTGGCTTGAAGATCTGATAACAAGCAGACCTGTGACCCATTTCACAAAACTGTTACATATGATTGTTGCTCGCTGTGCATATAAATTTGAGAGTCCCACGGGGCTCCCGCATGGGTCAAAGGTTTGTTGTTGTGCTTTAGATTAGCGAAATATGTCAAAACGGAGAGGAGAGGAGATGCTCTCATGTTGAAAATCGCAGTTTACATGATGCTGACTTGGTGAAACAAGCCCCCGAATCGGATTTTGGTCCAGACCCGTCAGTTAATGTGTCTGGGAATGAACAGACAATAAAAACTGCATCAAACACAACACCTGCAGTTTCAGCCAATGATCCCTCATATGGATATGAATAAAATATAAAGAATAATAAATAAAAACATGTATGTGGGCCTTGCCTTGCATTTTGGGAGTTTTTACACTAGTTTCTGGAAAAAAGCTACCGCTACACACTATAGGGCCACACACTCTAAAGGTGTGTGACAAGTGTAATTGCAGGTTAAAGAAACAGTTTGACAGTGTGGTAAATATGCTTATTTGCTTCCTTGCTGAGAGTTAGATGAGCCAGTTAGCGTAGCTTAGCTCAAAGACTGGAAACGAGGGGGGGGGGGGCAGCTAGCCTGGCCTTTTCCAAAGGTAACAAGATCTGCTTAACAGCCCTCTAAAGCTCACAAATAAATATTACATAAATCAACCGGCTGCTGGTAGTAGCTTCTTATTTACGGTACAGACACGTGAGCGCTTTTGATCTTCTCATGTAACTCTCAGCAAGAACACGAATGAGCGTATTTTCTCAAAATGTCCATTTTCGTTCGGATCTGCCACTGTCCTGTTCCCAGCTCCAACACGCATCAACTCTCCGGAACAGCAGCAATCTAATCACATTTCTACCAGGTACATCACGGGAGCTGTACCCTGACCCGTCCTTGTGTTTTCATGATAAAGACACGGCCAGTGTGTGTTTTCACTTAAGTTAAAAGTGGGCATAAGAATCAAAAGCTGCTCTTTCATCAAGTTACACACCAAAGGGAAACCATTCTTTATAGGCGTGTGTCTTCATAGACTCAGTTAATCTTGTGTATGATGGCAGTCTTCTCAGAATAATCCAGCCAGGGGACTGATTGTGACTGACCGTGTTCAGTCTGTTTCCAGCAGAGCTGAATTGAATTGGGATCCTGGGAGTGAATCTAATTTGATGGTGCAACATCTGCACACAGCACACAGCCAGCCCAGTGACTCTAAATCAAATTCTAGCCATGACTGAATGGTATAACATCAAACACACAGGCTTCTTTATTAGAGCATTAAATCTCTCCTCTTGGCTGAGGTTCATCTTTGAGCTCAGAAAGTACCTTTTTAAAATTGTCTTATCCATTAAAAGTGGACTGTGAGAAGCGATCATTATTTCCCTTAAATGTACTTATTGGGTTCCTCAAAGATGTCTTTGATACTGCAGCAGCAGCAGCAGCTCTTTGTCCACAATAACTCACTTAGCTGACCAGTGTGGATTTCCCTTCCAATTTTAGACACGCAGAAGACGGTAGCATTTAGCCCAACGGCTTTAACAATGTTAATCAGATCGTAAAGCAAAGTCGAGCAACGAGCGATAGTCCTCAAGGTAAACGAGCCAAATGAGCGATAAGAGCAGAGACGGCAGATTTAACAGCAGCAGCCAGCCGTCATCATCGTCAGTACCACAGGGTTCAGTACTAGGCCCGGTCCTTTTCTCACTGGTCATGGTTGAAGCCTTGGACTTTTAAATTGATATTTATTCTCACTGCTGTTCCACTGTTATCCTGCCATTTTCTTGCTCAGAGCTAATGAACTTAACAGCTTTGTCCCCTTAGATATTTGTTCTCCTCTGCCAGTGCCGGAACCTCCGGAGCTTTCTTTTTTTTTTTTTCCAGTATTATATATGTAGCCAGGTGTGATCTCTGAATACCATCTTACCTTTGAGACACAAAAAGAAGTTACAACAATGTAGTGTCTCTCTGTTAATGATGTAACATAAATCAGAGTTTTGTGTTTTTTATTCTCATCCAGAATCAGCCACTTTTAGTTGGTTTTGTTAGGATGTTTTCTACTGGATATCTTTCACAGTTAAAAGTCAAGTGTTTACTAAAGTTAAATAATCTTTGATAACAAAGATTTATATCGTTTAAAATCAGTTTGTTTAAACATTTTACTGTTTAAATTACTTTTGATTACTGTTATTCATATGGACGGGCAGTAGATAATAGCCAATAGACGGCCAGACACAGAAGACAGTCAAGCAAATTGCTTAAAAGGTATAAGCCATGACACATGGTGCCCATGTGTCTTTCAAATCATGGCAAGTTTTCAGAGACAAGACAAGAGATCCATTTCAGGTCCGTCTCCAGTGGCGAAGTATGGCAGTGCTACTAGATGTGCTTTGAGGTACCGTAGGGTGCTCTGGACAAATATATCCCCCAAATATTTAAGTAATCTTAACATATTTTATGCAGATGTATCTCTCCTTCCATGTGTCTGTACTTATGCTGCATTCGTGCAATACTAGCAGACCAGGAAGAAAGAAAAGACTTAACCCGTTATTCCAACTTGGAACTGTTCAGGCATTATTCCAAGACTGTTACTCCAGCGATTAGCCTGGTACTCATTGTTACGTATTTGCACTGGTTAAATAACAAGTAAAATCAGATAAAAAGAAACATTGTGAAGCTTCTTTTAAATTAGCTGAATCGATTGTGTCAGTGTTAAAATTGGATTTTATTTAGATGCCAGAAGTGGTGGCTCTGCAGCCATGTTGCCATGTTGTCAGAAATCCCAAACATCTTCAAGTGGGAATCGGAAATTGGAGGCTGGTACATGAACGGTTTTCCCACCTGGCATCTGGTACCGTCTGAATGATGTGACGGGATCTAGATTGTTCTCGGCTGCTGTGAACTCGTAAAAAACCTTTGTCTTCCTCCTCTCCTGCAGGACGCAGCTCCTAAACAAGGCTTGGAGGGCGGAGCCTCACCGCAGGGTTATCCATTCTATCTGCCGATTGGAAGCCCACCGAGGGGCTACAGCTTTCCCTCCTCCATGTTCATCGGTCAGAACAGAGAGAGGCAAGTTTCACCAGAGCCCTCACTGGACGGTCAGCTGGCCTGCCGATGGATGAAGGTAAATGTAAAAATTTTTTTTTAAAAAAAATTTTTGCCAGAGGCCTCATAGAATTCGCTTTACAATGATCCCACACAGAAGAAACAGGATAGTCTCAGTTAATCATCCAGCCCACATCAGTTAATAACGGGCCTGTTTCAATTTCCGCCGTAAGAATATCATAGAGGGTTTTGGTGAAAAAGACTGCAGCTGTTACTCTGACTGCTAGGTGGTGGTGGCGAGAGCTCAGTGGAACCATGGCTGACAGTCTCAGAAAACAAGAGTGATAGAGGATGAACACGACCGAAGGTTACAGTACTAGAAACTGGTGCTGGCGTGGTTATTTGAAAGTGATTATGACGCTCGATTAATCATTGAAGTCCTTTTTCAAGCCAAAAAAGCCAAACATTCATGTGTTCTTTCACATGAAATGTAAGAATTTTCTTCTTTTCTCAAACAGGGAAAATTTGGAAATTGGAGTATTTGGGGTCTTGGATTGTCAAAAAATGTCACCTTGGCATCTTGGAACTTTTAAGATCATTTTAGAAAAGTTTTATAGATTAAATGATTAACCAGTACAAAGTGTTTAACCGTATAAAAAACTAAAGTAAGGTACCATAAAATAAAGAAACACAAGGTCTTAAGGAAAATATAAGTGATTCCATCAGGTGAGAATAGTCAGTATATACTGGATAATGTGTCCCCCCTCTACTATCCTGCAGTGCCACCTGCTGTTCGACTCCCTGCAGGAGCTGGTGGATCACATCAACGACTTCCACGTCAAACCTGAAAAGGATTCTGGGTACTGCTGCCAGTGGGAGGGCTGTGCTCGAAACGGGAGGGGCTTCAACGCCAGGTACGTTCACACCGTTTTAACTGAAAAGTCAAGACATTTCAAAAGTGTTCTGCTCGGAACGGGTGCGATGCAACTCTCGCTTCCTGTTTACAAGGGGGAAATTATAAATGTACTGACGGTCCTGTGCTGCCTTTGAAATTTTAATAGATGGTTGCGTAACAACTGGCTACAAACAAAACAAAACATGGTTCTCAAGCGGTGTATTTAATTTGAAATACATTTTTAAGCTTTAAATTATAGTATTGTTAAAAGATATCCAGCAGAGATACTCACGGCTGTAAATAAGAATTACAAAAGCAGCTACATGAGTGAGTAAGGCTGCGGCTGTTTATTAATTATTGCTGATTAGTTTTTTGGTTACCTGGTGTATATTTCATGTCATGAACAAGGGGAAAATGTCACCAGCAATCATAATGTTGGAAATTACTTCCATAGTAATCATAATAATAATAATGATAATAATAATAAATGTCTGATTATTTAGAATTTACCAGAGATATCACCTGTTGAACATACAGTACGTACATGTACGTACCAACCTGCATAGATGCATACATAGACACATGCAGACAAAGTGATCAAAATTAAATTGGGTTACAAGAAAAGTGATAACATTACATTTTCAGACCAATAGTGACTTTGCAAATCTGAGTTTGTCTGGCAGAGATTAGGTAGGGGGCCTTAATGGTCCCTCTTGAGGCAGGGATACAATCTGGGGCCAGGCCATGAAGTAGTGTTGTCTAACAAACAGTCAAAAAACACAAACATTTAATTACATTTACATTCATATGAAATATAGAGCATCAAGCACATCCTCATATTTGAGAAGCTCTAACCATGCTTTTTATTACTTGATACGTAATTAAAAATGAATTAATACCAAAATTGTCTTCCATTAACGTTTGGTAAATTAACTTGTGAATTAACTGACTAATGTCAGCACTGTAGGTGTGTCATAGTAACCCCTTAACAGCTACGTTTCCTCTTATATTTCCCCTTAAGTAGCTTTAAGGTTGATAAAATCATCTTATTTCAATCCGTGTGACAGTGTCTAATACTGCATTTTCCGTATCGGCTTTTTTCTTCACGTTTACTGCTTCATTACATCAAACGGAAAAAAAATATCTTGTGTATCATTTTATACACTCTCCCTCAAACTTTGCCCGGCATATTTGGTTGCTTTGGAAACTTTGGGATCTTCACTAACATTTAAGATAAAGGTCAGTGGGTCTGAGCGCCGTTTGGCCGCGCAGCATGTGTTTGTACAGACTGACCCGCCACTGACCCACTGATGTTTCTACCATTCCATCAGTCAAGGAGAACGGTGACTCAAAGAAAAGAGGTTTGTTTATTAGTTCTGCAAACTGTGCCAAGTTGAAAGCACTCCACAGGGTAACGAGGTGAAAGTTAAGTAAGGTTAAGGCTTCGAGGTAGGCCGGTTTTTAGACTGCATAGTTAGGAGTCCTGGCAGATTTGTCTGGTAACACGACTGATACTAATTCAAATATCAGCAGCCACACTTGCAGAAAACATTCCTACTGAACTGAACATTTCAAAAGCAACATATTGTGTGTGTGTGTGTGGGCATTTTGTAAAAAGAATTTGTTTGGTTGTGTTATGTTTTCCAGATATAAAATGCTGATTCACATCCGCACACACACCAATGAGAAGCCGCACCATTGTCCCACCTGTAACAAGAGCTTCTCTCGTCTGGAGAACCTGAAGATACACACCCGCTCACACACAGGTGAGTTCACGATGAAAAAAAATGGGACAGCTTGAGAGGAGGAGTGATATTCTATGTTTCTGTTGTTGCCATCTCAAATCTCAAATCTCAACAAATCTCCTCCTGTTTGAGGAACATTTGCTAAGAGCGACAGTGTCCAGCTGCTAAAGGACATTGCTATCAGAAAATATTGAGAGACATATACAAAACTATAAAATATAACCAGCCTTATCAACGCAGCAGCACACTGTGAACACAGTGGGGTTACAACAGTCTAGGTCCGGTTTCACGTTAGCGAGCCATATAAGAGCCTCTTAAGCCAGTGGACCCTCTTAAGGGGGCCATAAAGGACTGCCAAAGCTCCACCAGACTCCCTGTCCCACCACAGCTGGTCAGCTCTGACCACCGGCTCGGTGTCCTCCTGTCCCAGCCACACCGAGCGGGGGTCAGCCAGCCCCTCTCGTGTCTTGCCTATTACGTCGTAGCCACAAGGCCACGCCACCTACAGTCGTTGCCGCCCTCGCTCTCCTCTTGCATTTTTTAAATGTTTTGGAAGGGAGAAGCGTCTAGCTGAATTTTAGGCTGTAGTTACCCTTTTTTTTTAACCGACAAAATTGAAGCAGCAGAGGCCTAGAAATCCTGACTTTCAGCTCTTTGCACACTGGTTCCTACGTTTCCCTTGATGCAACTCCGTAGTGTCTTTTCACTATACCCTCCACGCAAGGTAAAAGCCTGCATTTTTCAGCCTATAAACTCCACACCCCCAGTTTCCAAAGCAGGTCAGCTGCTTCCCTGACAAATTACAGTAGCCTAGCCTAACCCTGCTAACATCGCTACGACATCATCGGGGGTTATTTCAGTCCCCAGACGTTAGAAAGCATCCCCCCGGAGCCAAAGGCATCACTATGCAAATGTTTTCACAGGCTGAGTGCTTCTCCTCGCGGTCAGGAAAATTGATCACAAGTCGTCTCATATTCAGCCTTGATGTTCTACTTAAGTTATGAAAGCACTGAAAGCTTATCTAGCAATTAGGCCCAACCCCAACTGAAATAGGTTTACAGTTTACACACAGATAGTGCAAATACATACATCATCGGGTTGGGTAACTTTATGACAAAACAGGGACCCTTCTGGAATTGTGCAATATCAATGGCCAGAGGTGTGTTCGACCGCAATGACTAAACTCATATTTTACAATTACGCTTTATTGTTTGCTCTGTCACTTCGCTGTGTTTGCCAATGAGTTGATGGGAAATCTGTCATATGCTACCTGTCTTTCCTGTTGGTGTGAATAGGGCGCCATTTTGTGGCGCACAGAAACTGACAAATTCCGTGTTATTTTAAAGGGAAGATCTCTCCATTGTGCAATTGTCGTGGTTCACAAGCCTGTCCCTCCCTCGGGCATCTCGTCTCAGTTTTTTTTTTATCTTTAGGATGGAATCGTGATACCAAACTGCTGAAGCACTAGTTTAAACTAGTTGAGCAGTGACACGGGATAAATCTTAAGGAGTTAATACCTAACTCAGTATTTTAAAGGTTTAACTTAGAAAAACTGAAAAGTTACAAGTTAGCAAGATTCATCATTTTGTCCCGATTGGAAAAAAAAAAAAAAAAAAAAAAGCTCTCTTGCTGCACTGACAATTTCCAACTGAGTAACAGGGCATCATAAATTCACAAACATATTAAGTTCACATGGTGCTGCAGAATTTCAGAAATGTTTTATCACAACATGTAACTGAATATTGCTGTTCTCACTGTGCCTCTTAACACCTGCAGTGAAACCTTTCCAGACCGACTTCCTTTGGCTTTGTTTGTACTTACACTGTCATCAAGTAACGTATCCATTCTCCCTCCATCTATTTCTCATCCGTCCGTTTTTCCTTCTCCAGGAGAAAAACCCTACATCTGCCCATATGAAGGCTGCAGCAAACGATACTCCAACTCTAGCGACCGCTTCAAACACACCCGCACCCACTACGTTGACAAGCCGTACTACTGCAAGATGGCAGGCTGCCTGAAGCGCTACACGGATCCCAGCTCGCTACGCAAGCACATCAAGGCCCACGGGCACTTTGTTGCCCAGGAGCAAGGTGCTCCGAGCAGGCTGGGGTCAGGGCTGGGCCTCCCCGGGCACCAGAGCGCTGCTGAACTGCCCTCCGTAGGCGGAGCCCACATCATCATACCCGGGGCTGCTACAGCTATTCTCGGGGGTCTCGGGACCTCTTTGCCTCTCTCTGCTTTCTGCCACGCCAGAGCCCTGGGCCACCACGGGGCGCCACTCTTCTCTGTTGGAGGAGGCAGCAGCATAGGGCCGCTCGGCCTCTCGGACTCCCCTCTGTTACACTTTGGACTTTCAGCTGCTTCGATGTTAGGGCTGGGAGCTCTGGGAGGTCTGGGCCGGATCGTAGGGAAGGAGATGGAAGGCGAAGAGGAAGAGGAGGAAGGAGAGGAGGGGGAGGTGCTCAACCTGTCTGCCGGGATGGGGCCCAGACGTAGTGACCCTTTGTCCTGGGTGGTTGTTCCCCCGAGGGCACTCCTCCTCAAACCGGCTGTTGTCAGCTAGGGTGTACACTCGGCAAGTCCTAAAGAACCAGGCTGTGTGTGTTTGTGGATTTCTGTGCCTGTGTTTGCGTGCATGTATGTCAGGTCTGTCAGGCCTACATGAGTGTGGAGAGTGTGGGTGCGCATGTGAGGAACAAAAGGTAGCTGTCACCTGCAGAGCCATAAAAACCACATCAGTCATTCCAACCCAGAAACAACTGAAGACAGAATGAAAGACTGAAAAGTAAACACGTCTTTATGTTGAGTGTACAAAACCTACGCAAGACCTTTGAGTCTGGTTGCACAACCTTTTTTTCACCTTGCATGCCTCAGCTGGCTCACGTTGTGAGGGGTAACTCAACCCAAACTACTATAAATATGTATAATCTAGAAGCACCTAGCCATGTACAGTAGAGCCATTTTTAACTGTTGAGATTTTGAGATATCTCTCACAGATGTCTGCCGAAAACAACACTTAAAAAAAAAAGAACATTTGGATATATCAGTAACTTTTAGGTGAATTTCTGTGAGATTTTGAACAGTCATTCATGGTCCCCAGGGGATGAATCCGCCTGACTTTGGTGTTCCCTGACTTTTTATCTCGTGCCGTCATCAGGTCAACATTTTTATTTCCCCTGTTAGCATGCTAAAACACTAAACCAAGACATTTAACAAGGTAAACGTTACACCTGTAACCGTCATCATCTTAGCATTGTCACAGTGAGCGTGCAAGCACACCGATGTTAGTATTTAGCTCAAGTGCCGCAGTGCCTACAGCTAGGGCTGCTAGAGCGGCTGCAGGTGCTTAGTCGTGTTGCGGTGTTATGAGCCTTAAAAGTAAAAAAAAATCCAATAGGCCAAGGTGGTGGCAGATGTTTTAGAGGCAGATATCTCAAAAAATCCGGACGGAAAACAACCTCTGTCCGCATGGCTTGATACCAAATAAGTGAGAAAATATTTGTGGTTTGGTTTAACTGATCCTTTAATATCCTTTCATTCACCCACTCATCTACCCATTCATCTACAGCTTGACTTCATGGTTGATACGCCTTTTACAGCAGACAATTATCTGGGTTAAATTCTGCTAAACCAGGTAATGACAAGAGAGCAGGTGAACTAATGATTTTGTAGTTTTTATGTTTGACAACCCTCACCGACTGCTTCCACGGACCCATATTGTTTACTCCTAAAGAAAAATGGAAAAGCAGGATTGTGGGGCGCAATGGGAAATACAGTCCATACGCAATAACTTAACGTAACATTAATGAGTATGTGTCGTAGACTTCATTACCATCTACCTATGTTAATCCCATTTATATATTTCCTTCAGGTGAAGTAAAGAGTTTGTGCAATTAAGGGGTTAAATTTCAAAATAAGATGTCAACCATTTGAAAATTTAGTTTATTTTAATTCCACTGTTTACAAGATATTCACGTGTGTGAGAAGATAATTGTGTGTTTTTGACACAGTTGTCTACTTATAAAGTAGATCTAAGGCTATTTGGAATCAAACCTTTCGAGTTAAGACTCAGACTTTTATCGTGAATTCGATCTGTTGCAACATCTGATATGTGCAATATTTGACCTTATATGACGTTTTGTTTTAATTTCCTTGTCCACCCACAGCAAACTAAATAATTACGCACATCGAGGAAATCCAAACCACCCGAGGCCTGATGCCACATACACTTTTTCCGGACGCAGTTATCCGGTTGATTTATTGATAATAAAGTGATCTCAGTGTGGCTCTCAGCTGCTCTGTTTGTTTAATAAAAATTGGTTTGGGACATTCACGACACTACGATGTGTGAACGAAAGATTATAATCCACACGGAGCTATCTGTTTGACCATGTGATTTGACATGTCGCAAGAAGAAAGAAAAAAAAAAACTGTGTCGACGTAACTGAATGTAGGTTTGAGGTTAGCTCCTATGCTAAATGCTTGCTCTTCTTATCATTCCAAGACAATGATCTCGACGGGATCAGCCGCCCTTTTAGGCAAGACCAACTGAGGAACACATTCAATTAGGAACAGAAAAGACAAGGGTGTGTATTAAGTAATGATGGGTACACATTTGCTTTACATGAATGTTAAAACACAAAAAGGTACAAAAGAAGAAGCCAAACGATGATTTGAAAACAGTCTCTCAAGAATTTTTGAAGGGGAAATGTTTGACAATGGTCATGTGTGGCCTGTATCTGTGTTGTTTAATCTTGTACTCTTGTTTGCACATTGATTTATCCTAATCAGTATTTCAAAGGTGTCCAAGTGCCTTGTGTTTCAACCGAAATATATCACACAATATATGAAAAATATTTACGCAAATGTAAAGTGTATAAATGTACTTTTCATTACATTTTAGAAAACTGAATTTTAACTACTTGACAACAGATGTTATTTGTACATCAGGGCCACTGCAACACTTTCTAAAGATGTCACCAGTGTGGATGACTATGACAATGACTATGTCAATAAACACCAATGGATGAAAGCAAATACAACTTCTCTATCTCTGGTTGAGTTTGACATACGCGTGTGTGTCTTTGTGTCAGTGTGTGGGTAAAGTTTGATCACTTATGACTTTTTTTTTTTTTTTTTAATTAATTTTAATTGGCTGTAGAAGTTTGGAAAAATTAGACAAAGTTGCAAAGATAAACCAAAAACAAAAATGAGGATAAATCAGAAATTAAAACTGAGAAAAAGTAAAAAATAAATTCATCTTAAAAAAAAAGTGAAAAAATGATTAAAAGTAGATGGATTCACAATTGGTTACAGCTGTATTAAGACTTAATATATAGTACTAGTTTTTTCATTTAATAGGCCTAACAAACATTCGTGAATACACCAATTTTTCTAACGTTTTTGTCTGTTATTTCAGTATTTCCTTTCCACTTGTTTCCCTTTCAGCCAGAGATTCATTCAGCTTAGCACAAAGACTGGAAACGGGGAAAGCTAGACTGGCTCTGTCGAAAGGTAACAAAATCTACCTGCCGGCAGACTCCGCGTTTGAAATAAGCTAAGCTAACCATCGGCTGGCTGTAGCTTCCACTTAACTGTTGACAGTAGTTCCAAAGAGAAGTAGATGTTAGGTATACCGAGTAGAGTTACCTAAGGTTCAATAGAAACAGGTTAAACAGGTTTATTTGAGCAAGAAGTTTCCAATCTCAAATATTACATCAACCCTGATGGTGTGTTAGGTTTCTTCTACTCCGCTCGATAAACCTATTTAAAGTTACCTTAAACGGCTTCTTTGGTTTTGCAGTTTAGGCGGAGTGGAAGGGCTGGTGGTTGTAGTTGTGGTCTAACGAACATTTTAAATGCATGTCCTTCCTTACATTCGAAAAAACCCTGTATTGGATTTCTCGGAACCGGTTTGACCACAGCGAGTTGTAAGGGCATTGACGGAGGTAAATCACAAAAGTGTCCGGTAGCACAATTCATGCCCGGGGACCCTACCCATGCTATTTCCTGTCCATTCAGACTTTTTTTTTTTTTTTTAATTAATTTTAATTGGCTGTAGAAGTTTGGAAAAATTAGACAAAGTTGCAAAGATAAACCAAAAACAAAAATGAGGATAAATCAGAAATTAAAACTGAGAAAAAGTAAAAAATAAATTCATCTTAAAAAAAAAGTGAAAAAATGATTAAAAGTAGATGGATTCACAATTGGTTACAGCTGTATTAAGACTTAATATATAGTACTAGTTTTTTCATTTAATAGGCCTAACAAACATTCGTGAATACACCAATTTTTCTAACGTTTTTGTCTGTTATTTCAGTATTTCCTTTCCACTTGTTTCCCTTTCAGCCAGAGATTCATTCAGCTTAGCACAAAGACTGGAAACGGGGAAAGCTAGACTGGCTCTGTCGAAAGGTAACAAAATCTACCTGCCGGCAGACTCCGCGTTTGAAATAAGCTAAGCTAACCATCGGCTGGCTGTAGCTTCCACTTAACTGTTGACAGTAGTTCCAAAGAGAAGTAGATGTTAGGTATACCGAGTAGAGTTACCCAAGGTTCAATAGAAACAGGTTAAACAGGTTTATTTGAGCAAGAAGTTTCCAATCTCAAATATTACATCAACCCTGATGGTGTGTTAGGTTTCTTCTACTCCGCTCGATAAACCTATTTAAAGTTACCTTAAACGGCTTCTTTGGTTTTGCAGTTTAGGCGGAGTGGAAGGGCTGGTGGTTGTAGTTGTGGTCTAACGAACATTTTAAATGCATGTCCTTCCTTACATTCGAAAAAACCCTGTATTGGATTTCTCGGAACCGGTTTGACCACAGCGAGTTGTAAGGGCATTGACGGAGGTAAATCACAAAAGTGTCCGGTAGCACAATTCATGCCCGGGGACCCTACCCATGCTATTTCCTGTCCATTCAGATTTTTTTCTCACGTCAGGCGAAAACGAGGCTGAGGAGCGTGGTGACACATCATTTGAGGAAGACAAGGTGTCACGTTAAACATTACACAGCGTAGGTTTTAAGGATTTGAATCTTCCACCTTGCGGATGCGGTCACGCTAATCTCAATGGCGTACATTTGAAAAAAAAAAAAAAAAAAAATTTGTACATAGCTGTCAGAGGCTCTGACCTGTTTCTCAAAGTTTGCCACAGTGCCACACCAAACAGAAAACCTCTTCCTCTTTTGCTAGTTCAGTGCTAGCAATAGAAACCTGAGTGTGGAATAGTGCATAGACTCTTTCATGAACGACCAGCTGCGGTTAACCTACTAACCTGTAACCTACTTCTGTAGCAGCAGCTTCCCAGTACTTCAAGCTTCGACTGCGGGAAACTATATTTTTGTGGCTCCGTTTGGTCGACACACACACACACACACACACACACACACACACAGTGAATGCCAGTTGGTCAGACAATCACGCTGATGTGGTTTCTTACGACCACAAAATAAATGATCAGAGACAGACTCAGACACATCAAAGGTTACTAATATGTTACTAAAAAAAGAAGCTGTGTTTCATCGTCCACTCTATATTACAAGACTGGCAATTTTAAATCGTGACACCAGAATGGACACGTGAACGGCGTGGTTATGGCCAGACACTGTCTTTGTTTTCTTTAGCCCCGGTGCCTTCGATCACCACTTCCCATCTGAAAATTGAGTTAGTTAGTTGTTTGGTCACGATGATATGTAGTGATAGGATTTTTTTTTTTTTTTTTAAATGTCGTCCAATGACTCCCTAGGTTGCTAGTACTGCACAAGTTCACAGGGACAACTAACGCGGTAGTCTGCAACTTTTTGCAGAAGACGCCTGCAGTCTACGATTACTGTGTAAATAAGGAGGGACAGCATCAGCTAAAAGGCGGTGGTTTTCCAGTGGACCGCTCCGACAAAAGTGCCACAGGTTAAAAAAAGAAAAACAGACTGCCGTCGGGCCATTCTCACAAAGGACACCTGCATGATATGGTAGTTGTAGTTTACAAGAACTCACGCCAGCTGACTCCGACGTTACATAGACGCCGAGGACTACGTTGGCACCTGTCACCCATTTGTTACAATGAACAGGTTGAAATCTTTTCCTAATTTACGTAAAATTTTTCATGTGTAAAACTCGGGAAGGTTAATTCTAGCGAGTTACACATAGTGTTGTTGGATGAGTTTGTTTTCATGTTAATAGAGAGTCTATTCAAGACGTCTAATAATGTTTTATCATTTTTGATCAGCTGATTAGATGTAATAGCAGAGACCAGTTTTAACTTTGTAGTTGTTGTCTTTTGTCTGTACTGGGAATATTTCTGTGTTTACAAGCGAACTTCCCTACTTCAGCCGTAAAGATAACATCAAATTGAAATTTTGACCTGATGAAGGCGCTAGATGAAAATGAGGGGAATGTGAATGTGTATATCAAATTTCACGTCAGTCAATCCAATCATTGTCGGGACATTTCACTTAAAAGCACAAATTTGAACCTGCCAGTGGAGCTAGAGGCTAGAACCATGAACTTATTTCCTTCTTTGCCAGGACTTAGGCGTGGGGCCATCATTTATGGACTGTATGTTGCAACAAGTTGCCCTAGGACAAAATACCTCATAAATAACATTATTAATCTGATAGTGACAACACGGTGGCACGACTTCAGAGGTAGCGTGTCCATCTAGTAAGGTTCCTGATTTAATCCATGGCTCCTCCAGAGAGCTTGTCAGTGTCCTTGCGTAAGACACTAAACCCGTGACTGTGGTATATAAAAGGCGCTATTTAACTTTCTATTGACAGTGTGTAACTGGATAAAAGTGCCATAGAGTAAGATGAAAGTGCCATAAATCTGAGCTGATTCCATTCAGCCCGGCTCCCGATCACCTGTCTCGTGTCTTTCGAGATGATCTGGAGACCTAATAAAAGGCGCACAGCTGCGCTACATGGTCAAATTCTCCTTTGCGAGAAAATAAACAAATGGCCTAGCAGGAGGATTCTGCGAGATCACAGTCCATGACACTGCTAGATCAGTGGTTTCCAACTTTTTTATGTCCGACTTACCCACACGACCCCCTTCGGATTAACTCAAGTATCCCTTCAATGAGACTGTCCTCCCCAAAAAAAACACGATCCCATAGGTCATCTGTGCGAGCGGCCTATTGCAGCCCATAGTTCTGTTTTATCGTCGGGTGTCCTTTAGCCACTGTAGTAATTACATAGAGCGCAAAGGGGGAAGTATATGGAGCGACAAAGTCCACATTGGGAAGAGAGATGTGTCTACTAAAGCGACATAAATCTGAGCTGATTCCATTCAGCCCGGCTCCCGATCACCCGTCTCGTGTCTTTTGAGATGATCTGGAGACCTAATAAAAGGCACACAGCTGCGCTATATGGTCTCTATATACGTGGAGAGCGAAGGGGGTAGTTAGGTGAGGTAGTATACAGAGCGACAAAGTCCACATTGGGAAGAGAGATGTGTTGTGTTGACAAAACACAGGTTTTTCACGCAGCAAACTGCTTTACATCTGCTGTCCATACGCTCCTGTGGGTTACATCCGAGGGAAGGGACAAATGGCTTATATAGTCGTCTAGGTTCGACACCCCCTGTCATGAACGCGTTCATTTGAAGCAATTTCGTCTGTTTCAACTATTTATCCCTTACTGTTGGCTACCTGTAACCTTTTGTCCACTTACTTTATGCTTATTACTTCAACTGTTTTAAACCTTGTTTGCTCGTTTTCACACTCTTGGCTGCAACAGGTGGTGTTCAGGTGTTACAGCTGACCCAATATGCCGATTTTTTAAAAATCAAATTGTATTTTTACCAGCAGCAACAGCTGGGCTGGTATTCGTTTTCGCCTCGTGGGTCCATGTGTGTGTGTGTGTGTGTCATCATGGACACAATGTTCTTCTGGAGAAACCTACTGTAGGGGGAACGACCAAATTTGGCAGGTGTCTGTCTGTCTCTGTCTCTGTCTGTAGTCGGATTTTCGCACTGCAACAGCGTCACAACTGTGCAACATACAGTCACGAATACTTACAGGTGTGCAGCTGAAATCAAAGTGCAGGCCGAGTTCAAAGCTTGGTGCGGTCCAACCCATGAGAGCGGAGTACTCGTGTAATAATGTATAAATGACTACCGAGCACTCATGGCTCAGAACGCCAACATGTTGGCGGGCAACGCGGATGGTGTGATCCAATCACAAGATGGTATCTAGTCTGTTTTGTCAGGTTAAGTGAGCAAGTCCACAATCTTTCCACGTACCCCCCCCCCCACCCCCACTGCAGAACTACCACCTGCTTAGGAATGACTGTCTTCTCGGTCAGTGGGGGAGAAAGCAGGGGCCTCAATTTCTTTTGGCTGGATGACCAGACAACATACTGCCTCAAGAAACAAATTTTGACGTTACACCGAGCTCGGGGGGAAAAATGTACGGTACTTTTCTACGGCGCAGGTCTATTGTGTGTGGCCCGCACACAGGTGAAAGAGAGGACACAAGGATTTGCAGCAACAGTTTCCCCACTTGGCGTGGCAGCATCTTCCTGAGTTGATGTGGTATTTCCAGCTACAATATCACCAGGAATGTGTCCCTTCCTTTCTTGCTTAATTGCTGTGGCAAAGCCTCATCCTTCCCTTTCTCACACACACTAAGAAAAATACACAGACACAAGCACAAAACTGAAAAAAAAACGAAAAACAAAAAAAACAACAACAACAGCAAAAAAAACCCCTGCATGATCCCATGCAATAAAATTTCAGACTAGTGTTTAGTTGTGGTGGTGGAAGGATGAGCTGGTTTTAATTTGGAAAACAATCCAAAACAGCCTTTCCTTTTTTTTTTTTTTTTTTCCTGAGCTTTTCTCACCGTCATTGTTCCCCTGCGTGTCCGGGTGCGTGTGAACCAAGGTGATCACTGGAAAGCTCTCGCCCTACAAGTTTGTAAAGTTGACCAAAGTAGCGAGGCTTTCAACGACACAGGCACCCTCCCCCCATCTCTCTCTCTCTCTCTCTGGCCTCCTCCCTCTCCCTTCCCTGCCCCTTCCCTCTCCCTCCCTTCATGATTCTCGCTTATCTTATCAGTCTTATTCCCTCGGGCAGGACCTGCATGGAAGTTGGGGGTTGGTTTGTAATAAATCCGCCGTGAATTAATTATTGGGCTTCCATGGCCGAAGCAAAGTACATAAAATAAGAAAGAAATTGAGGAAATTAGGGCAGAGGGGTCGCGGCGGTCATGGGGGATCTAGAAATGGGCTCAGGTGTCTGTGGGCTGAAAAGGTAAGAACTTAAAATCTTTTAACTCTCTTCAAACTAAAGCAGAGCTTTATTTTAGAATAACCCATCGGCCGGTAGGATGAATTGAGTTCATGTTTGTTTGTGTTTTTTTTTTTTCCCCCTTCAATTAACCGTGACGGACACATTTCTCATAGAAACTTGGGAGGAACGCCATATATTAGTGTCAGTGGCTCATGGTTTCCACTCGGAATCGGACACACGAAATGGATCGCCCTGTCGGCCTGTCTGACCAGGGCAACGGTTATTTTCAATTTCCGCGTAGAATTTAGATGACAGCTAAAGCTCATCGGGCGCGCACTTTACGCACGGTTCGCCGCCCGAGAGACGCTGAAACGCTGCGTCTGCGTTTGCAGTTGGAGCTCCACATCCAACCAGCGACGCGTTTAAAAGGATGCGCCCCCGTTAGATAAAGGTAATCAGATAAGGTGCACCTCTCTGTAAATGATGTCAAACCTATGGGCCACACGCAGCAAAACCTTGCATTTTTGGGCGGACACAGACATCAGTGTTTCCCCCGGACACTCTCTGGCTCTGCCGAGGTTCTGTACAGTCGACTCCTGCCTCAGTGAGAAAAAGGCAACACGTGTTTTATCTGCTGTTTGATATAACGCGGCTTTACCCTGGTCATTTTAAGCTCAAGCTTCCAGGAAAACGTACCGTTACGGTTCTCTCCGACTGTCTGAGGCCGTTCTGGAGGTTGTTAGTTTCCCTTTCCTCCAGCTTGAATGTGTCCCATTTGACACGTTAAATGTATGATTATTTTACGGGTTAATAAGTCTTCAGAACCTGTACTTCAATAAAAGAACCAATACATTAATGCAAAGGCACTTCATTAAGTAAGGGTCCTGCATTTAAAATCCTACTTAAAGCAACATTATGCAACTATTCTACCTTAAAACAGTGGTTCTCACACCCCCTCACACCCCCCCCCAGAAGCCTCTAATATAGTCAGAAAAATTATTAATGGCATAATGGAGTTCTCTCTAAAGGCTGCGGTTCATCCAGCCACTGAGTTGGATGATTAAACAACTGTTACACTTGCAGTTCATATTTTTTGCTCTAGTGTTAATGGTGCATGTAAAAAAAAAAAAAAAAGTGTTTTCTGTCATCGAATGTTAAGGGCCCGAAGGACGCCGTGAAAAGAGAAGCAGTGTTTTTATTTTGTAAAGGGGCAAAAATCTCACCGTTCTAAAGTGGATGTGACTTTTTTGGACTAATCGGTGGGGAGACAGGATTTCATTCAGTCATGGTTCTAATCGGTCTGGAGGTCTGGAGGTTTGGCGATTGTGCTTGAACAAATACCCTGGTGGCATTATGACTCTTAGAGCTGACTGGGATGGTCACTGGCTAAAGGCGGTATTGAAAACTGAAAGTCTGTTTCTTGTGATAACTAATATTCATTGTCACAACTACGATGGCCAGAACAAAAAAAAAACAAAAAAACTAATGGAAAATTTTAAAAAAAAATGTGATTTCAGATCTCAAAGTGTTGTACCCTAGTGAATATATTTTAGTAGGAGGTGACTGGAACGTGACACACAAAGTCCAAGTCTAGAATCGACCATTGGTTGGTTTATATGCTTTGATAAAATCTCAAAAAGCGCCTTTATCTAATCATTGCTTTATAGATCTAGTTTTAGAACCCACAGTGGCGGGAACCGGAAATAAAGGGTATTGAAAATTTTATATCAGATTACTACGATCACAGATATAAAAAGGGATATTGGACATAATGAATCAGTTGAATGCAAAACTGGTAAATGATAACTCATTAAATTCCAGATTAGAGAATTTACCAAAAACTTTTGTAAGGAACTTAACAGGGAAAAAAAAAAGAAAGTATGAGAGTAATTTGCTCTGGGAAATCAGTCAGTGCTGTAGTAAATCTAAACAATCAAGGAAAAAAAAAAAAATAGGTTGATGGCGTTACAAGTGAAATTACAAGAGCCTCCTCAGATTACTCTACGGAGCACGAGCTAAGATTACGGTAGATGCCGTTATCTTCTGCTTTCCATCAGCAGGTGCTTCGCTATTTGAAATGAATATATGAAAAGAGCACGCCAGGGTGGAACAACAGATCCCTATTGCTCGGCGCCAAGTCCGTGTACACAGAGGAATGGAAGAGCCAAAGGGGACTTGGGCTGCTGCTCATTTCATGGACGGCGGCGGCAGCTTGTTTGTCAGCGCGAGGAGTTCTGTGAGAAATTCCGACTCCGACGTACAGTTAAGAACTACAGTGTAAAGGAGGAAAGATCAACGGTCAAAGAGGACATTCTGTACGCACAGGTCTCTCCGCGGCCGAGGCAGCTCTGCATCGAAGGAACTGCACCGTATTATAGGAGTCTGGGCAGACGTGGATGGAGATGGCGGACGCTCACAATCGCAAGGCGGTAATTCTGGTTTATACATAAATGTGGATTCCCACAAGGCTAAACCCAGTTTGAACAATTGGAAGAATGAGTTACACTTCTTGAGCAAATCACTGAAACTTGTTAAACTTGTTAAAGATCAGACAGCTTTTAAATTGTTTTCATTAATAGAAAGTTAATTTTTTTTTTTTTTTTTAAATCTTTGTGTCTCTTTTGTGTTTGGTTTTGTCTTTGCTCAAGCGGAGGCAGAAGATTTTTTGATGAATAGAACTTGAAAATATGCCTTGTTTTTTGTACTTGTCATGTTCTCAATAAAAAAATTTAAATGCAAAAAAAACCAAAAAAAAAAACAAACTTGGGTTGATCAGGTACTATCTTCTCCGAGGAAGTGCGTAACGCTTTACAGCAGGACGGGTCTTAAGCTAGCTTCAAGAGGAAGCTAGCTTGGTATTTTCGGTACGGACGTCATGGCAGAGGCGAAGCGGCTAGCTCCTAGCATCTGCATTTTTAGCGCAAAGCGCTGCGGGTCTCAGGTGTTTGGGTCCGACGGATGAGCCGAATGCTAACAGGGCATGGCTGGTGGTTTTGTGCTGAGGTGCCGAGCGACGGATCGGCTTAGTTTTCTGTGGATGAGCTGTTGGCTTCTAGGACTGCGCTGCCTCCGGTGCCCCCCGACGGCTCGGACCTCGGAGCCCGACAGAGTTCATTGCGCCGGCGTCCTTCACCTACCACATGGGGCTGCAGAGGCCGCTGTTACCGCTGCTCAGTAAAAGTTACATAGTCTCGTTTTAAGTACAAGTATATTAGTATTATCAGCAAATTGGACTTAAAGTATTGAAAGTAAAAGTACTCATTACATAGAAAATGATATATTATTACATATTGCATTATTAGACTGTTAATACTGATGCATTTTACTTTTGTCGCCGATGTAGTAGTAGTAGTAGTAGTAGATACATTGTAAAATACATTGCTATTGACTCCCGACCTGTACAGTCTGTATGTGACCCTTGACCTCTGGGGTTCCGGTGCTGTCTCTGTCTCTTCTGCCATTCTAGCTCACTGTGAAAGAGCTCGTTGTAAATATGTGCTATAAAAGAGCATGTGGCCTACGCAGAGAGAACCAGCCCTGTATAGTTGAACTGACGTTTTCACAAATTCGGCCCGCTCGACCATTCTTCTGCGACACGCCAACACTAACAGGAAGTCAAGCCTAGTTCCTGTTGATTATGGGAATACTTTTTTTTAACTGGCTATTAGCCCACTGTGTATATTAGGCAACTGTTTCCTCAATTTCAAAATTACACTTATCTTTTCTTATCACATCTTGGACAGATGGGCTATTGTCTTCCTTGTGTATATTAGGCAAATGTTTCCTCACTATTTAGCAATCTGTCAGGTTTGTTTTACTTGAATGAAGTAGCCTCTTTAGCCATTTGGAGGAACCACCGCCCGCTAGATTCACACGTGTCACGTGTCACGCGCCACTCGCTCTGACTTACATCCAACGCACCCTTCCTCGCGTGGCGGTCTATTTAAACTCGCCTCTGCATATACTTTAAATTTGACGAGCAGACTCGACGGCCGACGGCTCCCCTCATGGCCTCCGAGGAGCGCGCCCTCCGCCCCGCTGCCGCCCGCGTCAGGGTCCTCGCTCGTCGGCCGTTCCCGTTGTCTGCCGTCGGCCTCAGACGCGCGCTGCAGGCGGAGGTCGGCTTCCTTCTGTCCGTGCTGTCCGCGTCTCCGGCGGGGTCGCGGCGGCTATGCTCCGCTCAGGCGCAGAGGATCGCCGCTTCACATCAGTAAGCTCCGAGGGGTGCGGGCTGTTCCTCCGGTTTAAGGTTTGCTGCGGGTGCCCTGTTGGCAGCAGGTGCCCGGGCACGATTTTGACGCCGGGGTTTTTATAAACCTGTCTGCACCCGACTTGCGAGCTACTGTGGTCCTGGTCCTGGTCTGTCTTATCACGCTGCTGCTGCCGCCGCCTTCTTGTATCATTTTGTGCACTGTTTTGTGCATTTTGATGGGTCTATTTATTTCTCCCCTGCCAACAGATAACATGCAAAATGACAACAGAATGCTTTATAGGAGAAACCATCTCAACAAAGCTGTTGTTCTTGCTCTTCAATTTCCCCGTGTGGGATCAGCAGAGTTTGTCTTTAGGGACACAACTGACAATTATTCTAATTGCTGGTTATTTGGCCAGTTATTTTCTCGGTTAATTATAAGGCTTATTGAACATGAAAAAACTGTTAAAACGTGTTTATCTTACTTTCCCAGAGTTCAAGATGACCGCTTACAGATAACAGACAATCAAAATAGTCACTGGGGGAATTTTTTTTGCAGATGGACTAGTCGTTGCTGCTCTACAAATATTACCTTCATGCAGAGCTATTTGGCCATCGAGCAATATTTAAATAGCTTTACTCCTTTTAATGAAGGTTTAATGGAGCCAAAGTATGAATTGTGCAGCTGTACTAAGTAGAGAAAATGAACAAAAATATAACAAATGAATTTTAGATCTCAGTTTTGATACATATATCAAAGGAACAGAAGCGAAACCACACGACTGCGACGTCCATGAGCTTTATAACTTTCCAAAAAGTATTGAGCAATAAATGCTAAAATGTGTTACTTCAAAATAGAGGCTCTGGCTTTGGGACCCTTTGGACCGTCGGTCTGTGCCCACTGAGACCGTTCAGTGAGACCCACTAAAACCGTTTTGATTAATCCGCAGATTATTTTCTTGATTGATCCTTCGGTCTATACAACGTCCAGAAGTAGTGAAACGATTGTCTGTCATCATTTCCTTAAGCCCAAGGTTTGTCTTCGTGTCGCGTTCTTTGTCTGACCCACAGTTTAAGAAAAACAAAAAAACAAATATGAGCAGTTAACGATGATATAAATTATATCCTCACAATCGAGAAGCGCCAAGCATTTTTGCTAAAAGAAAAATTACATAAACAATTTAATCAAAAATCAAAGTAATTTACTTCCCTGTCAAACTGACTAATTGATTAGCTTCAACTTTTTGGTCTGCAGGTGACAATGTCGTACTAAATTCCCTTATGCTTTGCTCTACTTGCTATAAATCTATCCCATCTTACATTGTCAGAGGTTGGACTTTACCTGTTTGTTGCTCCTGAAAATATAAAAGATTTTTAAAAAATCATACAGGCTTTGCAGAACAGTATATCACTGAGAAAATGTAAAGATTTTTGAAAAACAAAAATGATTTTAAGAAAATTATAGACATAGGTCATTTTGTGTCTGAAAAATAGCCAATTCCGTCACAGGTTGTTATTTTTTTGGTTTGCTGTCACATGAGATCTTTATAGTTACTCCTACAACTCCATGTGAGTAAGAGTGAGTCACTTGACAAATCTTATTTTGCCATTGTAGGATGCTGTTTTAGTTGCCTCCGCCGAGGAGGTTATGTTTTCCCCCGCGTCTCTTTGTTGGTTTGTTTGTCAGCAGGATTATGCAAAATTTATGGAACCAATTTGCATTGCACTTGGTGGAGGGATGGGGCATGGCCCAGCCAAGAGCCCATTAAGATTCAGATCATTTACAATGAATTTGAATATTTTCCTTTGCAGTCTGGTGTATGTTGTTTGACATTGGCCTCGGCCAAGTTCGGCACTCTCTTGAGTGCCCTTCTTGTTCCTGAGCTGTCTCTGTAAATCAATTTACATGTCATTTGTTGATGATAATACAAAAATAGAATATCACTAGACTTATCCTTTTAATGTGCATAAGCCATAATCAGCTGCCCTGTATTAATCAGTTGATGTTCTGCTGGGTTTATATTTCATTTACGAGACCATAAAGTCCCCCTAAATGGTTTGAGGTGCATTTGTTGCAAAGGGTGCCAAGGTGTTTCAGTGTCAGTAAAGTTTTGGTGCCAAAACAAATGCAACAGGTCTCCATCTGGAGCGTGCATAAAAGACACTACACAAGCAACGGTGTTCAGAGATGTGCTCAGAGACTGCTGAGCAAGGAGGAATAATCACTTTACTGCTACGTTAAGCAATCGGCAGGCAATTCAGTGTATTGAAACCAAACCAGAACTGATATTGGTAATTACACAATCAAATTAAGCCACAGCCCATTAAGCAGGCTTATAAACCATAGTTCAACACCAAAGGCACTTATCATTTTGCCAAAACAAATGAAAGCAACCCGAATAACCTGTGTGCCTTCTACAGTTTAAGCTACTGCATCCCAGAATCATGGCGCTGACAGTTGAATGAATAAATAAACACAAAGTGTTTCAGGCTCTTGTTTCCTGTTATTCTCCTTTTTTTTTTGTTAGGCGCAGGTGTTGCTGTTGAGGTGACAGCTGTTATACCACAGCTTGGTATTAACAGCTAAAAGAATAATTGATTGTGCACTCTCTAGAAGCCCAGTTTTGTCAGTTGTCTGACTCCTGCGCCTTTACCTGATTGCTCTGGTGGTCCAAAAGCTGCTCAATGATTTTTTTTTTTTTTTTTTGAATCTAGACACAACACTAACAGTCCAAGTCCTCTCTGCCATGTGCCTTCACCACCTTAACTTATTTTAGTTTAGCAGTAATGTCCAAATGAAAGTATGATAGACACAGTTGAAATGCCAAAGATTTATTTGTGGTTATTTTGAAAGGGTGTCACCGTTACATAGTTGATCATCGTAGAGCGCACTGACACGTTTGTTTTTCAACTGTAAAATGTCCCCCTCGGCACATATCTCAGCCATAATTCTTAAAAAAAAACTGAAAGAAAGAGATAAATAAACAAGATTAAGGGACCCTTATCAAAAATGTGGTTATTTGGGATAGAAAAAAAAAATATTGGCCACTATATTATTAAGGATTTTGTTCTTATCTTTTTTAAAGGTAAAATATCTACCCATACCAGTACTACCTGCATCATGGTGATATGATTATATCATCTAATTGTTACAAAATTCTGTTGTCCACATTGTTCCGAGCAAATTGTACTTAAAAACTAAAGTCAGTTATTAAGGTTTCTGTTTCGTATGTTTGGGGAGTTTCGTTTGATGGGATGTTTAACAGTGGAACACAGTTTATTGCACTGAACGTCCATTGTATGAAATATGTCGATACTGGAAAAAATTTGATTTAACATTGTGATATTGATTGCAGCTATATTGCCCAGCTCTAATACAGTTACTGTACAGCTGTTTTCTTGGTTGACACAAATATGACCAAATATAGACAAGCCTGTCTTATTTTGGAGTGGTATACTTTCAACTTTTAACTTTGTATTTCTTGTCTTTTTAGACAACTTGAGAGCTCGTCCCATCAGAGGAAGTCTTCGTTTCCCTGCTGCTTCCAGTTCCTGCTCCTGCTTTGTCTATTTCTTTTCACCTTGTGTTATACTCTCTCTAGCAGCTCTGCATCATGGTGGAGGAGCTTTGCACTCAATGAGCATTACCACAGGCTTTTCAACTGGACAGATAGTGTTAATCTATCTCCTCCTTATTATATCCATCAAAAGCACCAAGCTGTACTTAATGAAATCCATGAAACCAAACAACCACCCACCATACTACCTACTGTGGTACCTACAGGTACTCAATACCACCAAGCCTACCCACGCAACTACCGCTTCATTATGGATAACACAGAGGTGTGCAAAACTAAGACTCCATTTCTGGTACTGATGGTTCCCGTAGCACCAAATAACGTGGCAGCTCGGGATGCCATCCGGAAGACATGGGGCAATGAAAGTCTGGTAAGGGGCGATGTGGTGCTCACCATGTTCCTGCTGGGCCTCTCTGGAGGAGCTGATGATGGGCAACAGCAGGAGAAACTCAAACAGGAGAATCTTCAGCACCACGACCTGATCCAGAGTGACTTCATGGACACTTACCTCAATCTAACCATCAAAACCATGGTGATCATGGAGTGGCTGGCCACCCGCTGCCCCACAGCAGCATACGCCATGAAGATTGACTCGGACATGTTCTTGAACATTGACAATCTGGTGATTATGCTGCAGAAGCCGGGCATCCCAAAGCTGAACTACCTGACAGGGATGCTTATGTGGAACAGGCCGGTCATCCGTTCAAAGAACTCAAAGTGGTATGTCCCTGAGGAACTGTACCCAGATCCCCAGTACCCGACCTACACTCTGGGCATGGGATATATCTTCTCCAACGATCTGCCAGAGAAATTTGTGGAAGCCTCAAAATCAATCAAGCCCTTTAACATAGAGGACGCTTATATTGGAATGTGCATGAAAAAGCTAGGACTCGCACCCAGCTCACCGCCAAATCCCTCCCAGTTCAAGGCCTACAGCACAGGATACGATCGTTGTGAATACTCCGAGGTCATCACCTACATTCTTGGCTCTTCGCAAGAGTTGGCAAAATACTGGACAGACTTGAAAAAGCCTGGACCAACTTGTTAGGACAATGACTACTACAGATGCACAAAGAAGTCACTGGGGTGGCAGGGTACTGTGAAGTTTATTTATTTATAGATCGCTACTATACTGACATATTATTCTCATACATCTTCATTTCAGAAATGAGAATTAATATTACCAATTTGGGAAGATTACGATGGTTTCTGAAAAAAAAAGCACTTTTGGAATTTGGTGTACTTGAATCTTACGTATTTAAATTTAATTATTGGTTGCCAATAAAGAAAATCATAAAGGAAGTGTTTATTTGTTCTGACTCAGGTAGAGTGGACATGTGAATGAGTGGAATTAAAGGTTCCCCCAGGTACAGGGAGCCATTGCCCACTGGCAGAAAGGTGTAAAAGTTACTATTTTCCTGTTTATTTTGCATAAACAGGAAAATAACACTTTTAGTAAATGTACTACATTGTCTTTGGATTTCAGCAGCCCCTTGAGTTCCTTAAGGGATATGTTCAGATTTTTTTGAGTCTTAATAAAATGACTCAGAACAATATATGTACGGTGAGTTACTGTTTGTTGCAGTTATTCTTTTCTACATAGTGGCAGGGAAGTTATCACTTCTTAACATCACTACATTGAGAGTGTTCAGATGCACACTAGTATCCAGGTTAAGATCCGGTTTTTGCAGTATCCCAGTTATGTGTTGCGTATGTAAACACCATATCCTGGTTTCAGAAACCTGAATAGTGTTAGAATAAGGTATTCAGGGAAATGAATAACTAGGTTTCTCATGTTCCATGTAAACGCCATATCTGAAATATGATCAAAACCTGGATATGTCCAAAATGTAAGTATGCTCAGCAGTGTTTGTTCTGTACAAAAAAAAGGCTGAGTTCAGTTTAGCCAAAATAGGTAGGTATTCTCCAGAGGTTTTGTTACGCAGTTTCCTTTCTTTTTTTACTATTCTTTCAATGCAGCTCATCAGGAAAACATAAAGAGGAATTTTCGCACTAAGAAGACTGTAACTTTGAAGATATCCATTTTGTTTTTTCTAACTCCAACCGCCAAAGCCTCACATTAGCCTCAGCTGAACTTAAAAATAAATTTTTGCACAGGATGAGGAGTTTGTCCTCCATTTCATAGGTAAGGATTTTTTTCATGGCCTCTATGGAGAGGAGGAATGCTTACATCGAGGAGTGTCTCTTTTAAGGGGATGAAAGTGTAGTGAGTATGGAGTAGGAAAAAATCCGAATCTATCCTTAGGGAATTCTACTTGTCAAAATGTGTCACTAGTTTTACTCCATAGAGGTTAGCAGTGAAGCTTTTCACTGTTTTGGTTTCATGGACCCTGGTGGCACTATACTGTATGACTGCATGTACACTGTTTGTGTTTCTGCATTATGTACTGTATATACACTTTTATATACACTGTACAAATTATGTTTCCTGAGAATCAACACCCACATTACTTGGGTGGTAGGTCTAACCTGTAGTTTATTTACTTTATTTATTTTTTTGAGAGCACTTAAATCATTGTGGAACAAGACGTCACATAATCACTGAAGAAAAGTTCCTGATCTTTGTAGAGGTAGCATTTGTTGTGTTTAGGCCATCCACTCCCTCCTCTCTGGCTGCATGAAGAATCAAGAATTTGATAAAGTTTTCTGAACTCCCCTACCAAAGAGGAAGGAAAATAACAGGCCCCAAATAATGACCTCAAGGAGAGAATGTTCCTCTATGGAAGTCTATGGTCTTGAATTGGATTGGGCAATAGAGGTAGTCTACAAGTGTTTATAAAGCATAGCTGCAATGTTTTGCCATTACTTTTTAATTAGGTTTATACTGTATAGTCATTAGCGTATGCTGTTTCAACTCAGCTGTTTGTGACGTTCATGGAAAGGATATCAAGTTTCATTCAAGATCTTAAGTGTCTTGATTGTTGACATTCAGACGGTATCACAGCTCTTGCTAGATAACGTTGTCTTTATATCTCATTGGACCATGTACTTTGAATCACACTACAAAGTTTGCGGGCCGCTGAGTATGATGTGGTTAGGAAAAAATAAGATTGGTTTTTAGTAATAGGAATGTTTTTGCTGTTTTTTTTTCTTTTTTTTTTTCTTTTAAAGGGATTTAGTATCCGGAGGATCCTTAGTCTAATCTTTGGACTAATGTGTTTTCGATTAGGATTTGTACAGCAAATTGTTTTAAGATTTATGGACCTGATAGGATTCATATGAAATCCGCAATTTATTCATGACAGGTTAAAACTTACGGTACCTCTAACTATGTTGGAACTAATCAACAGTCCAATTTAAGATATCCCTAATTAAATTATATGAAGAGTAAAACTGACTGTTACTTTTGGCAATAACTGGTATAGAAACTACGTTTAAGGGTATCAATTTAGTTTTGCAATTTGAATTTAAATTTGAACTCAGAATATGAGTAGCTGAAACTCAAATTTAAGTTTTTTGTGTGTGGATCTGATTAGTCATAGTTTCAATTAAATTTCAAAACTCGTTTAGGTGCAAAAATGCAAAACAAACAAACAGTCTGAGTTGTATAATGTTGGACAAAGGTGGGCTACACCATGAAAATAGGACTGTAATATCATGTGATAATATTAAGGAATTTGTTAACATTGAACACAGTATGACATCTAGTGGTGGAAAAAGCTGATTACAGTAAAAACATGTCCCAAAATTCTTTATAACTCAGTGTAAGAGGCAGACAGCCAAAAAGCACTTGTAAACTCTAATCTCAAATGTAAATCACTATCAAAAGGCAGACAAATCCCATAACTGAAGTGCCCCAGATGAGTCACCCACGAATGAAATATAACCATGCCTAAAGCTATGGCATGTGGTAACGCTTTGTTTTGAAGTATCCTGCGAAAAACTATGCAATTTTGCCCTAATTATACATAGATTGCGTTCAGTTCGTGCACTTCCGATTTCTTACTTCCAAGTGATTTTCAGTGTAATTTGGAGAGTATTTTAGTCAGTGCAAGGTACATGCAAAAATGTGAAATTTGTCTACATGAAAGAATACAATTCAATATCTATGAAAAATAAAGTTCCTAATAATTAATGCAGAATCAGAATCAGAATTAGAATAGACTTTATTGGCAAACTATACTAACAAATACAATGTCCATAAGGACTAAATATTTACTTTAAATGGAGTTTAAAAGTAAATATTCTAATGTTCTTCTATATACTACTTTAAACTGAAAAACAACAAAAGAAAAAAAACAGGACTATGTCTCAACTTCCCTATAATTAGAGCCACATTCAATAGTTATTTCCTGGCAACTTTCTAGGAAATTATCAGGAAATTACGGACGTGTAAAATAAAACATTACTGAATACTATAACTATATGGTAAAAGATCGGATTTGTGTACATTAGCAGATGATATTCTTTGACAGATTCCTCTGGTGTATATTTACAGCCATCTAAGAAAATAGTTGCATAATTAAGCTGCGTAGTTTAAGGCCTAAAATTAACTTTGTTTGCATTTGGGAGAAAGATGTCTTGGTATTTCAGATTTTAAAAAAATCCAATTTAATTAATTTATCATAAGTGCTTTACAACAACACAACTAACTAAAAACTGTCTCCATTTTGTGTGAATAGATGAAAATTAGTAATTCAGATCTGCAAAATCACTACTATTTTCTATAACTAATATATATATATAAATATACTTTTTGATATCCCGTCATTATCAAAACACCTGCCTACTGACCGTCTTTCCATTGAGTGATGATTGTTCTTGTCTCCGAGGAAAGCAACAGGCGGGTTTTGCTTAGGCTCTACCTGGCCGGAAACGGGGAAGTGAAGACCAGGTGGCCATTGTGGGCGTCGCTCAGCCTCAGGTGAGCTGTACAATGTCTGCCGACTTTCGTGCGTCCCGGCTCCCATGCTCGCTGCAATTACCTAGTCACTGGCCCGCCGGGAGTTTACCTGTAGGAGAGAAAAAGACAACGGAGAAAATAGGGGCTTTTTAAAAAAAAAAAAAAAAAAAAGGGGAAGAAGAAGAGGTACGCGAACAAATCAAAGGTAAGTTAGCGTATTGGGAAAAACATTGTGAGCTACGTGTGTTTGTAGCCCAAAGGCGACCTCCGCACCCCGTATGTTTCTCCATGATTCGATAAGGTAGCCTTCCACTAACGGTAGGCAGGCAAACCGTGGGGGGGAAAAGTCAAAACCGGATTAACTTCGACAGAGGGTTGAATGTTCAAGTGTGTGTGTGTGTGTGTGTGTGTGTGTGTGTGTGTGTGTGTGTGTGTGTGTGTGTTGTTTTACGACTCCAAACGTACCGTCTGCCCGGAATGCTAGTACCGTGTACCCAACATTTCAATACATTAGTTACTTCCGTAGACTGCGCTTAATCTCGTCAGCTAGCTACTTGGTTAGTAGCTAGTTCGTAACCTATCGTCGGGTCACCATTGCTTAACGCTACTTAAACCCAGCTGGCGCAGTCTTTCTAGGGTAGGTATTTGTGGGGTGAGTTAAATGTCTTTGGAGCTGCGTCCCACTGCTGGATAACAGGTAAAAGGAAAAATTGGCAAGAGTAGGTTACATTTGAAGTTTCCCCCCCAAATTCGAGTAGCAAATCTGGGAGCAGTGCCGGCGCTGCGTCGGTGTCCGTTATCCGCTGCTGCTTTATCCTGCTTTTGATTCTAGGAGAAGCGTCTGGCTATTTTATTTTTTATTTTTGTAGCTTGATATCGCTGCATAAAGTCTACGGACCCCCGCCGCGGCATTCGCGTGTCTGTGTTTTTTTTTTTTTTTTTTCCCACCCCATTTATGCCAATGATAGTAGGCTCACTAACAGAAACATCCCCACCCTATAACCCAACACGTCCCTATAACCCTCCGAATCGATCGTACAGTTGAACCAACACCTCTCTGAAACATTAACTCATCATTAACTTCGTGAAGGGAGGCTGTATTGCAGGGGTGTGCACAGTAAACCGCCAACCGAGAGCATACTTCTAACTTATCAGTTGTATTCACAGACTGCAAAGTGCCTGACCGGAATTAATTGGCTGCTTTCAGTGCGGTTCTCGCATGGGAGCTGCGTATATGCCTGCATAATAGTTTTATCATACATTATTATCACCATATAACTTTTTTATTTATTTATTTTTTTTTTTACCCTTAACTAATTTTAAAAATGTAACGCTGTTAATTTTTACTCAGAGTACGTTTTAATTGACTTACTTTGCACTTTCATCCGAGTACATTGTTATGCATTTAATTTTACCTCTACTCGGGTAAAATTTCTTTTAAGCAACAGTAACTTGACTTGAGTACAACTTCGGCAGTACTCTTTCCAACCCTGTAGAGATTATTAAGATGAGTTGGTGTTTAAAATAGTGGCTAGTTTATTTTAGTTTATCATTTTTTTTTTTTTTTTTTGGGAAGATATTACAACGTTACACGGAAGCTGAGAAACGTTATACAACGAGGCGGAACTGAGGCTGCCTTATAGCACTGACAGAATCAAAGTTGCCCAGTGTGTCTGTGCCCTGAGAAAAGGGTAGGAAGAATGAAATAAGAGACTGGAAATAAAAAATAAAAAATAAAAAACAACGCGGAGCGACTGTCACTGCTTCTATAAAGTCCGCAGTATGGCGACCCTTTTCATTCCCTACTGTAAGTGTTGCTGTTTTGAAATGTAATTACTCTCAGAAAGTTCAATGAAGGTGATATGTGTTAAAAATGGGTTGCTGCTGTTGTTGTTTTTGTTGTTTAGGATGGGGTATCTCTCCCTCGTGGGTGACTTGATACGTATCTAGATACACAGTCCACCACACGTCAATTTGTAATTTAATTTATGTAATTTTAAGTCACTATCTATTCCCTAATGCGGTGACCCGATGGTGTATGAGCCTTGTAGCCCAATGATGAAAGTGTCGCAATATTTATATACCCGCAGTATTACTAACTAGGCTTCTTTGGCAACGTGCCTGTAAGGGGAAAAAAAAAAAAAAAAAGCTTTATTAAGTTACTGCTGATGCAAACCGAACATTTCCTACTGCCGCGGCTGCACATTAAAAGCATTCAACGGGCGAATCAGGAGCGAACTTTTATTATGAGGTCGTGATAGGAAATGTTTGTCGCTCATCAAAACTGGTGTCTACAAAAAAAAAGGAAAAAAAAAAAAAAGAGAACGACCCTGATTTTCGACGTTCCTGGAACAGCGGATCGGGTTGAGACATAGCAGGAAGTAACGGAACAAGAGGGAGGTCACACCTCCGACTTGTCAGGGGAGGTGACCGACTCATTTCACTCTGCCGCTCGCAGACTCTGCAGAGCGAAATGAGATCACGGTCGCTCACGGAATGCTGGGAAAATGGCCAGTTATTGCCTAACTTAGAAAGTGGTTTCCTTTCCTGCTCCCGGGACCCGGTGACCTGTAGTGTTAAACCGCATTGGCTGTTACCACCGGAAAAAACGGGTGTCGCCAGATCAGAAGTTATTTCAGCTCTGCTTCGGTAGAACTTGAATGTTTTACATTTGAGTAACTACATTTCAAATATACACCGACATTCAACCGGCCGCAAATATTGAAAGTGTAATGCCGCAGAGAATTTCGTCTACTGCATCAACCACAGTAAACATAGACAGTAATATGAATACACAGACTTTTTGCTAGTGAGGAAGATTTGATTTCGTTTTGTTTTTTCACTAAAATGCAGCTGACTGGATATTGTTTACCTCACTCTGCAGGTCAGCGTTACCTATTTAAATTTGATGTTTTCCACAGTACTGTATGGGGCATTTGGTCTTGTGAATAAAAGCAAGTGGATTCGGTGATTGCCGTCAGGCGGGAGGAGCTCACGGCATGATGCACGGCCTGACACTCTTTGTAAGATTAGAAAGCTCATTGACATCATATAGTGTGTCATAAACTACAACAAACTACAACAGATTGTCGGACCAGCTCACTTGGTGTGCTTTGGAAGTAGCCTGTATGTTTGCTGGCGATACCAGTTACCCTGGGTTGAGTGCTTTCTCCAGGAGCGTTACCGTAAGCGCACGCCTTCTTAAATGTAGATTTCTACACTGTAGATTTCTGCAGTGTGTGTTGCTGTCTTATCTGAATCATATTTTCTGAGAAAGTGCTGCTGTCCTGTAACAACACGAGTGTCTTTTCTTTGTAGGTTTAATGGAGACCAGGAAGAGATTTTCTAAATGCAATTTAATCAGCATCCTGGGAGTGGTGACAGTCTTCTTCATCTATCTCAGCCTTGATGGGAAATTGGATAGCTGGCATCCTGTAACTCACTCAGGAATACCATCTCCATCAAGACCTTATCATGTGGCCTATCCAGAAGACTACAAATTCATCATGGATGACACAGAGACATGTAAGAACAGGACTCCTTTTCTGGTCCTGATGGTTCCAGTGGCACCCAGTAATGTGGCAGCTCGGGACGTCATTCGAACGACATGGGGAAACGAGACAGTGGTTCTGGGTCAGCTGGTCGAGACCCTCTTCATACTGGGCATGCCCGGAGGCGCTAACGCTGAGCAGGAGCAAGAGATGCTCAAAGAGGAGAATCGGCAGCACCACGACTTGATCCAGAGTAACTTCCAGGACAGCTACCACAATCTGACCATCAAGACTATGGTCATGCTGGAGTGGCTGTCCGAGCACTGTACCGGTGCTTCTTATGCCATGAAGATTGACTCAGATATGTTACTCAATGTCCAGAATTTGATTAAACTTTTGCTGAATCCCAGCACAGCCAAACAAAACTACATGACAGGTCTGGTGTGGTGGCACAGCCCGGTTTTAAGAAACCCATACAGGAAGTTCTACATGCCGAGATACGTGTTTGCTGAGCCAGAGTACCCCCCATATCCTCTGGGCATGGCCTACATTATGTCCCTGGACCTGCCCGGGAAGATTCTGAGTGTCTCTCCTCAGATTGAACCCATCTATATCGAAGACGCCTACCTGGGTATGTGTCTGAAACACCTGGGCATTTCCCCCACCGACCCTGCTGAAAAGACTATGTTTATTGTCAACCCCAGGCACCCTCTGAGCAGCTGCAGCCTTTCGAAAGTGATCGCCATGACAACGACAAGCATCTCACAAATGAAGTATTACTACAGGAAGATCAGGTCGTCAGAAGCTAATTGCTGAACTTAATCATTTTTACCCAGACTGAGTTGGGACTTTTTCGTATTCGTGACTCCTTCACTTCTATTCAGTTCAATATTTTCCAAAAATTAAAATGGAGCATATTTATTAAATGTTTGCAGACAATGTGAAAGCACATTGTTTGACAAAAAATCTCTTTGTACAAAAAACAAACCATAGATATAAGGCTTTGAACCCACAACCTCTTTGTTATCGAGTGTTGTTCTCAAACGGCTGAACTAGTAGGACCTTCTAAGCTGTATGAGCTCTGTCACAGATACATCGGACGGATACATTTTGATTATAAACATGCAGCTACGTCAGGGGTTTTCAAAGTCTGACATTTTCGGAGTTTTCTTTCCACAGTGCTGTTGTATTGTTGCCAACAACGACAAGAAATATGTCTTAAATTACACTGGCTTCACCTCAGAGGTATCATGCTCCTGTAATGAGTTCTGTAGTTTGCTTGTGGCTGAAAATTGATTCTACGGCTCTACGTGGTGAAAAATCTCGCACAAAATTTTGATATTTCAAATTCTATACAGCTCAGTATTAAAAAAAAAAAAAACCCCTCAAGGCTTCAATCATGTTATCCTTGGGAAAAATAAACAGTGTTTTAGGGACAGAATATTACAAAACATGCCGTCATATGATGGTACCTTCTATTTCACCGTAAAGAGTTGAAGGTCCAACATTATGGGCATTGTTTAAAAAAAATGACGTTTTCGAAAATCAATGTTACAATGTAAAGAAATTTGCCTCGATTTGTAAAATTACACTTTGTACTTTGTACTTTGGAAGACAGAACACTCCAGTGTAATTCAGTTGCCTTCTTAAACCCTCTGCACAGTTGAAGTTGGTCCTTAGTCCACAAGGGGACAGACTAGCGTCAGATAAACTACAAGAATCCACTGCAGCCTGTGCCTGCAGTGAGTCCAGTTTTCTGGGTGACTCAGGAAATAACCGTGATTTTAAAAAATGTTTACACTTTGCTATGATGTTTATGAACAGCACTAGATCATGTTTGGATTATGTGGATCATACTGGCATAGCTATATTAACAACTTTACTGTACATTTCAGTTTTTTCTTCCATTCAGTTGATAATTCTTCAGAATCGGTCAAAGCTGCTTTAGAAAAAAAAAGCCCTTTATGACTTTTCCTTAAGACAACGAAGACTGTTTTCTGTGATCTTTACTCATCGATCTGCACCACAGTTTCCATTTCCCATCATAGCCTGATTTTGCATAGCAGGCAAAGCGCCACCAAGCAGATAGAAAACGTGTGATAAAATTAGGCAGTGATTATGAGGAGAGCACACTGTACTGAGACGGGACCTGGCCATGGACTGGGCCTGCCGGTCACGGCAGAGAATGAGAATAAGTGTGAGCAAGTGACTGAAGCTGACTGTTCTTAAACCATGGTCAGACATAGGATCATTCTCCTCTTACATTTATGTTTCAACTTAAAGAAAAGCAAAGCAGAAAGAGCACAAGGACCTCACCTTGGTCTCTTGCTCTCTGGCATGAACAGTCTTTTTCTCTCCCATTTGTTGTCATTCATCTACAGCTGTCTATGATCTGTTCTCCCTCTGTCAGATAAGGGAGGATCCCTAGAGTCAAAGGCCCTGCTCCCCCTTTTCCTGCCGACCGCAGCCTGCATAAATCACACAGATGCTGAAAACCCAAACCCCGGATCCACACATTCCTTGTTTTGCTGCCTTCTAAAATCAAAGATCCAGCTCAGTGGCTGGCAGTATGGCGTAAATCACTGCTGTCTCTACCCGCTGTAAGAAGTACAAGGTTGCACCTGGGAAATAAATGTCTATTTGTGTGAATCCTGTTAATGATGCAGTACAGAGTGTATTTCATGCACAGCTTAGAGTTTAGTGCCTTGTTTTATGCACTTCTGATTGTTCATTCCACAATTCTAAAGATTTAAAATTATTTCCGCCACTGAACCGCCAGGTCAGAGTAGGATTACACATCGCCTCGACTTTTTCTTTAATTTTCAGACATATCATTCTTCCTCTACTTCCTGTCTGCGCCCATTTGACAATTTGTTTGGGTGTGTGTCTGCTGCGTCTGTTACAAAGCCATGCATTGTCTCGCTGTTTAAAGTATAAACACAAAACTCTGAGATTACATAAACGCTCAAATTTGTGCGCACGCACACACACACACACACACACACACACACACAACTGTGGAGGAAATTGCTCATCTTCTCCTCTTTTGATGCTCTCAGACAGGATTGAGTCGAAGGATTCCTCTGTTATTTAGTGTAAGTAATATCTGTGTGTGTGTGTGTGTGTGTGTGTGTGGGTGGGTGGGTGGGTGGGTGTGTGTGTGTGGCAGGTTGAGGATGGGCCACTTATGTTCCTTTCCTTATCTTAAAACAATGGCTTTTAATACTGATTTGGAGCAGAAGTCTGTATTAGAAGTCAGAGTAGGATGTTAATAAGAACGAGTCCAATGTACAAAAGACAGATTTCTGCAGAAAGACAAGAAATCAGAAGGCAGACCTGGACCCCCAGCTCACCCCTATTTCTTCCCACCTGCAAACCTGCTATCCTCTCTCTCTCTCTCCCTGAGAAATCAGAGCACTTACGCTGGTCCTGTTTTGGTCATGGGCACGGGACACACACACCACCGCCTCGAAAATCCATCCCCGTACGTACCCTGAAGACGGGAATAGTGATCTTTAACTAGACCAGTGCCTAAAAGGATGCAGGTTTCTATGTGAACTAAACACTACAACAGTTCATTTTACTGATGAGTGCACCTTTATAATTAACGAAATAAGATTTACTATATGAACACTGGCTCCTTTGAAGGTAGAAATCATTTGTTTGTCTAAGTACCTTTTGAAGGTGTAATATCAATAATACATTTTTTTTTTTATGAAGCTACCATCTGTAATGTGGATTCACTCGTTGTGACAGACCCACTGAGAATTATCGCCTGACTCTGCAGTTTGGTGGAGCTTTTTGGCACCCTTCATCTCATTGTTTGGGTTTCACTCTCCCCGCTCTCATCAGCCTTGTTTCCAGAATGCGGCTGGCAGCGTTTTTTTTTTTTAGCGGAAAAGCTCAGATAAATGCCAACGCAAGTCAGCCGGTAGAGAACACAAGAGAGCTTTTAGTAGCGCAAGAGCGAGATATTTCCTGCAGGGGTTCCTCGGGAGTCTGTTGAAACCTAAAACAGAACTAAAAGGAAAGTGAGTATTGGTCTTACATTCGTCAGGTGGCCCTGTCTCCGCTGGATGTGTAAATGGACAGCTGTTTGCTTGCATGATCACCACAACAAGTTTCAGATTGATATTATGTCACTGTTGGGTTTATAGTTTGCTCCACTTCCAGTTAGTAAACTCGTTGACTTGGAACAAAGCTTGTGACCCGGTAGGGTAGGGTACCACATGTGTGCCCTCTATTAGTCAACCACCATGGTCTAGACCAGCAGACTCCTGGATCTTGATGACACAAGGTTGAAGTTCAATGAAACTTCTCTCAGACCTAAAACAAACGTGTATAAAATGTATAGTAACACTGAAAGAAAATCTGTATTGATTTAGAAATGGATGAAAACATTTTCCGTTTTAGTGGCTGCATTGGGTTGTAATCTGTTATTTGGTGCGATCACTTTGACAGCAAATATTTTAACAGCAGTAAAGCCGATTGGAAGTCATAACATAAGACTTAAAGGGGATCTCCACTGATTGTAGGCATTGGAACTGCGTGAAGTTTGAGAAGTTACTTCAAGTAGGGTCTACAGACCAAGACTACAAGTTTAAAAATGAAAAATATCTGGGGGTGTGAAGTGGGTTTTACCAGACCTCTGTGGCCTAGTTCTTCATCTTTGCTTGAGGCCACCAGCTTGAAACTACATTAGCCACCACTAGCTTAACACACCTGAATCGCCGACTGAACTGTTGTCAGTCGAGTTGCATTGTGGGTAATGTAGTTTTAACAAGGAAGGCAAATGTGTTGGCAAAAAAAAAAAAAAAACACTGTCTGGTTCTGCTGCATCAACTTTGATCCTTTAAACACAAGCACATAAACAAAAAAAATAACTATCCAGCGCTAAATCGGTGAAGTCCTCTTTTATCATGTGTCGTTATGTCTTTTTGAAATCTCTCTCTGTCACACACACCATGAACAAACCATTAATGTGAAAGTGAGCCAGACTCAGTGGTGATTTAAGGGTAGCAGACAGTGAGAGGGTAGAGGCCAAGCTCTGGGTCTCATGCTATCTCTCTCCATTCACCAGCCCATAAATAATCACACAGCCACAGAGTGACGTGAGGGAAGCTGCAGTCTGGCACGAAGGATGGAAGGAGAAAGGGGGAGAGGAGATGATGCCTTTCGATGAACTGAGAGAAGGAGCAAGAAGGCAGAGAGATGAGAGAAAGAAGACAGGTGTGGGGGAAGAGAGAAATACAGAAATCCTGCTGGTTCCAGTTCTGGGTCAAACACTTTTCCTTTTGGAAAACAGTTGGATCGATTTGCGCTACAAACAGAACGACTGACGGCAATGAGACCTTTTACGTGTTGTGGACAAAAATCTCAAAAGAATCCATTCACCTTTACTTTCAGGTCTCAAAAGTTAAAAAGTATAGAAGCTTTGATTATTTTACTTCATTATCGACCAATTCATCCACGTTTCTGTTAATAAATGAATCCCTTTGTCTGTGAAAATAAATGCCCACCGCTATTTCTTGGAGCTAAAATCCTAATCCTGTCTGACCGACAGTCCTAAACCCAATGATATTCAATTAACAGTGATATAAAACAGAGAAAGGCGGCAATTAATTGCATTTAAGAAGCTGGAACTAGAAAACATTTGGCATATTTGCTTGATAAATAATGTAAATAATCTAAAAAACTGATGCTAAATATTATTATTTTGTTTAATAGCTAATGAATTAATCAATCAACTCTGAATTTCAGCACTATCAAAGTGGATACTTGACCCACTTGTAGGTTATATATGCATCAGTGTTGTTGAAGTTCTGCCTTGTCAAATGTCTTCTCTCCCACAGTGTTATGACGCTGACATCTATGAACACTGCTGTTTTTCTTCTCTTTACATTTTGTCGAATTCCTCTTAACCACAAGGAACCCCGCCACTCAGGTTCTCACGATCCCTGTCAGAGAGTCACTCTGTGGCCTGTGAGAACCAACGGCGGCCCCGGCTGCCGGAGGCCCCGCGCCGTGGTCCGCTCCCTCGACGCGAGCCCACAGACGCACACAAAAACACACACACAAACATGTCACAAGTCGACGTATGTTGTATATGCACTGGTTCAAACAAGCGTAGATAATGGCACGCATGGCCACTCTCTCAAACACACTGTATCCTCCCTTTCTCTCTTAAAACAAACACAGCTGCTCAGGCTCCTCCGCTTTAGATGCTAAAGGAAAGCGTAAGCATCAAGTCTGACTGCGCTCTGTGCCGATCATAGCAATCATCACATGTGATCAGAATTGGCGTTGAGTGTCGAGCACTGGCAGTGTTAACAGCAGTATTAACAGTCATTGTAGTGGTAGTAGTAACTCTAATAGTAGTAGCAGGAGGATCCGGAATGGGAGGTAGTAGCAGTGAGAGTAATGGCAGCAGTGGTAAAGGTGGATTTATGCTCGTGCATCGCAGCCTGTGGCGATCCCACAATAACTGCCTTTGGAGGTTGGAATTGGCTCATAGCTCCTTGTGTTTATAATCTTTCATTCACTTTGGGATATCCAGTAGCTAGGATTGCCTCGTCTATTGTCATGCAAGCATCAACAATGGTCTTTACATTCTTTAATTCACTGCGATAGAGATCTTCATGAGCATAGGGTTTGCTGTGGAAGTGGCCTCACTGAAAAAGGGAAGATTACTGAGCCTTTGCTTTGTTTTGTTTTTTAACTTCCCTTGATGTTGTCTTCCCTGTCATAAATCTCAATCTGCTTTAGAAAAACGCAAGCAGCACAGGCTGGCCAGTCACAGATTTTTTGCAGTCTCCACATGGTAACTCCACAAGTACCGCAGGACAAACATTTTTGAGGAGGTCCCTGCTAGTGTCGGCATACCTCCAGCAGCAATGTGTGTACGCTCAGTTTGCTGCGCCGTTGCCCAAGGCTATAAATGCGGGTCCTTGCGCTCCACTTTTATTTTGAAATCTGGATCTTTGTTTTACAACCCCCTCGAGAAAAAGCTTTAAGCTTCAGCTTTGGACAATTCTCCAAACCAGGGTATTTCATCCAGTGCCACGATGTGCAACATGTCCAACGCCGTTTCTGACAACAGAGCAATGCCATTGGGCCAGGGCATGCTTGACTTGCGTTCTAGTGTGAACAGCACTTAAACTGTATTCAGAACCAAAAAAAAAAAAAGCAGTTTGGAGCTATGGCCAAAATTTGGCCTACTTTATAGGCTATACAATATCCCCAAACACTTCAATATACTGAGCAGATATTTAATATGAAGTAATTTACCTTATTGCTGAAACATTCTTAGTTTATGGTAAATGGACTGCACTTATAAAGAGCGCTTCACACTACACACACACACCAGTGATAGATTGGGGGTAATTTTGATCTGTGGACTGGGGGAAGCCGGGGATCGAACCACCGACCTTCCAGTTGGTGGACGACCCGCTCTACCTCCCGAGCCACAGCACACATTTATCACGTGGCGAGAAGCCGAGCCGCCAAGCTGTGCTTTCTCTGGTTGCCAGCAGCGCCTTGCGTGGCTAGTGCTGGCATAACAAATTTAAAAATGCTGTTCTAGGCTGAAATCCAGGGTTTGCAGAATCATCTTCTCCTTCCGGAGACTGGGTTGCCTTTAAAACACTGAACATCGGTTACAACGTGCACCGAAACCTGTGCTGTATAGATTTTTTTACTAATTAATGAACAACAGTTTGAATAGCAAAGCAAACACGTCTCTGTACCGTGCAAAGGTTTGAAAGGCTATGAATTTCAAAAGCAATGTCTGGCTCCAAGCAAGATTTACTTAATTTAAATTTCCTTTCTGGTAAGTTTTTGAGTGGTTCTTGTTGAAAAATGTGTTTGTTTGTTTTTTTCACATTTATTCTTTGCGTTAAGTTAACTGTGCTGGCCTTTCTGTTTTCTTTATATTCGTCGTGTTTTTCACCGATGGCAGACAAAATGAAAAATCGGAATAAAAGAATGTAGAAACATAAGAAATGCTGACACTTCCATACGTGGCACAGAGTGTGACCGAAAGGTCGAATGAGCATGCCGTTGATGTGAATGATATGCTATATCCTTCGCAGACACCAGATCTCAACCTGACTGAACAACTCTGGGGAGATTTTGGACCGACGCGTTAGACCGCGCCCTCCACCTCCATCCTCAAAACGCCAAATGAAGGAATATCTTTCAGGAGAATGGTGTGTTTGCTCTCTGCTCTCCCGCCGTAAAGTCCCACAGAAAACGGGGGACGCGACAGAGCATCGAAGCTACTGTGGCTCCGTGTGGTGACCCGACATTTTATTGATCTACAGTTAGAATGTGCCTTAGTATTTATTACGCACTGCTAATTGTATGTTTGTTTGTTTTTTAAGATAATTGCTGTCATAGACAGGTACCATGAACTTTAACCTCACCTGTCGACACGTAACAGGTGAGTGACTATCAGCTGTGACTTTTATGTGGGTGCGGTAATCGTTTAAAACCATTTGATCTGACAAAGGTTCTGCCTTGATTGGAAGTATCACAATTGTTCAATGGAAATAGTGGATTGGAGCTGGTATGCAGGCTCCACTACTGACCTATAGTTTGTTGCCCTTTTACTTAGCTGTTGTTATACTAATAATAATACTAAAATAATATGTTACATACACGTAGAATGATTCATTTTTTCAGCCTGGTGGTCAGTTATAAAATGAGTCAAGCGTTAACTGTGGAATACCCCCCCCCTGTCATCTCCCATGAATATTTTTTCTCCTTGTTTTTCTAACTTTAGTGTTCCTGCCTCCGCAGTTTTGTCACAGCTTTGGTGCTCCGGCGATGGCATCCATGCTCAGAAAAAACGTCTCACCACAGCTCATTAACGGCGCTGATGAATCTGGGCAGAAACTGCTGTGAGAAGCGTCATTAACATCTGTTTGCGGTCCGCACAGCGAGGTTGAAGGCCATGTGAAAACAAAACAACAACACTGACGAGGCTAACAACTGCAGCGTCTGGGGCATGGACCAAATATGGGTTCCCATGGCTGCGTCATCCCCCTCCCTCCCCCCTCGGTAACCCCCCTCTCCCCCCTGTTGTTTTTCTCCCTCCCTTCTTCCCACTCACTGTCCCTCATTAAATCTCACCCTGGCCTCTTCTTTACCTTTTTCCCTTCCTCTCTTTCTCTAACTTCCTCCTCACTTTTCTTATCCCTCTCTCCCCTTTCTCTCACCCTCTGTCCTTGTCTCTATCATCTCTACTCCATCCACACCTCACTGGCCCTTTTCTTTCCTGCTCCTCCTCCCCTCTTTCTTCTCTCAAAGCATCACTCTTCTCTCTCTGTCAAAGATAAGATGCGGGATACTCCGGCAGCTGGGTGGAAAAAAAAAAAAAGTCTTTCCTTCGAGCTGGGAATCCACGCTTCCACATAAGCAAGTATCTGTCTTGTCAAAGTGCCCAGAAGCAAAACACCAAATTCCTACCACCTGAACGGTCGTTCTATAGCTTCTGTAGCCAAGCATGGCGTCTGTTGCACCAGTAGAAGGGGGAAAAAAGAAAAGAAAAAGATGCTCTATGAAGCCGGATGTGTGACTGCACATTGTTTTTTCATAATCTTCGTAATAATAATAATACATTGTCCTATTTCCCAGCACCATGTGTAACAAGGCATCGGAAAAGCAGCGGTTTTATCACATTCAGTCACTGGATTGACAGCTACCGTCTCCATGGGACGTCTACGCTGTGCTACAGGCGTTAAAACGCCAAATGACCAAATCCTACTCAGCCAGTGGGCGTTGCCCTCCGAGAGGTAAAACGAGATGAATATTTCCCTAAAATCCTTTTGCCTTCTCCCGTAATCATTTTGCCTTCCCTTGCAGTACTGCCCTCTAACTCTCCACAATCACTGCGCATCCAACTGTAAGTGTGATGGGTCGTTCAGATTGCATTCAGACATAAATAGCAACAGCGCTCCTCTGTCTCAGAGGGTCCCTTAATCTGAGAATTAATTTATGTTTGTGTTCACTAATTACAGGACCACGGCTATAATTGGCAGCGGTTCCCAACCTTTTTGTTTTGTGAGCCCTTAAAACAAATCAAATGCGTAATGGTAACCCACCTAGCGCATGTGTACAGGTGGATGTATCCAAGTGTATATGGGTATATGTGTGTATGTTGGTATTTATGAGTGTGTATGAATATCAGTGTGGGTGTATGTATATATTGATGTATATGCTGCGTGTGTACTCTAAATGTGTATATACATAGGTATGCATTCACGTGTATGTATACTAGCATACATGATTATAGATATGTATCTGGCTGGCCACACTGACTTCATGTACCTCCAGTATTTATTCATCTGAGGAATCCATTTTCTTCTTCTTCTTTACCACCCATTCACACCACGTATTGGAACACTGTAACTTTGCATTATTGTCCTTATTAAATGCTATAAAAAGTTGGTAACAAAACTAAAATGTAAATAAAATATAATGGTCATATCCCCCCAATCCCACAGTTTGTATGTGTCTACGATTTTTGACCCCTTTAAACCAAGAGGGATTTTTCCAGCAAGAAAAAAAAGAAAAACAAATCGAGTAAAATAAGTATAATCTTGTGTAGTAGAAACATGTTTTTTTTCTCCAGCTTTCTCTGTTTTGTTAATTGTGTAGCAACTCTTCAGATCTGCAATCCCTTGGTTTGTGGTGGAGATTAATCAGAAGGCTAAAATACTAGTCTGAAAGAATGCAAAATTTAAAAATATGAAATATTTGCAAACAAATTGCAACATGTTCTTGTGGGGACACTGGTTTTCCATTATTGACTTTGGTATGATGATAATGATATAATAATAAACTTAATGTAGTGACTGCTTTGCACTGACCAGAAATATCACTTAGGCAATAGTGCTGGAGAGTTGCCACTCCCATACTGCACACAGACACGTAAACAAACACACACACACACACAACCACCCTGTCTGTGCTCTCTTTGGCCTGGTGTGTGTTCCCGCATGCTTATGTGTGTGTGTGTGTGTGTGTGTGTGTGTGTGTGTGTGTGTGTGTGTGTGTGTGTGTGTGTGTGTGTGTGTGTGTGTGTGTGTGTGTGTGTGTGTGTGTGTGCGCACGCGCGTCGTGTGGCTGTAGGGTACAGGTGGCAACTTCATCTGCGGAGAAAAGTTCTATTAATATACCAGAGTCTGAGAGGAACACCGGCACACACGGGGGAAAGATGACACAGTGATATGGAGAAAGAAAAAAAAAGTGGGTTAAAGAAGAAAAGAGAAAAGTATCATGGTAATAAGACACATTGTCTGGAATTTCAGTAAAGGTTGGAGAGGCAGGAAAAAAAATAAAGATATGGACGCTGTTCTTGTCTTCCTTTGGCGTTTCCTGGCTAAGGACCAACCACCAAGCCTGACTGCCTCCCGTGGGGAGAGTAACTCCAGGCTTGAATTCCTTTGTGTTATTTCATGTTTTCCTGAGTCGTTTCTCCCTGAAACACCGTCTGTGTGCCAGCCCTCATTAAAAGGAACTATACCAATGCCTGCCATGTTGTAAAAAAAAAAAAAAACACTTTATAGACAGCTATGTACATGTGCGAGCAGACCGGCTCGCATGCACACACATAAACGCATAAGTACGCCGCCTGCTGTGCAAAATTCAAATACATGCACATAGACATAAACACTCCCCGTAGCTCTTCCCTCTTTGTTTTCCCGCCTGACTTGCGCTCCCTTAGCGCTACATGTTGACGGGACTGGGAGCTGGGGAGGGACTGAGGGAGAAACGCGAGGGTCTCACATGGACAGAAGTCATTTCCGCTGTGTTGGGGAGGTCTGTGAAGGGTCAAGCCTTCCCCAGCCCCGGCTGTGTGAATCACATAAACACGCCGACTGAAACACTCCCACTTCGTACCCGACTACAGCCCTCCTCTGGTGTTCACACCGCGGGAGCCACACTCTGTACTGTAGTATCAGAGGGTTCTTGAATGGAAATGTTGTTGTTGTTGTTGTTGTTTTAAAGCCCTTTTCACACTGTTAAAAGAAGAGAATACGCTTACCTTTACTTTTATTGAATTTTATCTCAGCTAAAAAGTGACAGTCTAAATTATTTAGTTTGAAAGATGTCATGTGTAATTTGTGTGTAATTGTAGAATGTAAACCTGATGAAAATACCTAGAAATATTAACCTAGAATATGACCTCGCTGTCCTCAGCAATACTTATAGGCCTGAATTAAGGTACGGTTTATTTAATGCTACAAGTATTACAAATACATAAGTTCGGTTCTGCAGGTTTCTGGCAATGAAGTGTAGAGAACAAACATGGACACACACACACACACACAAAAAAAAAAAGGAAATATGGGGATAATTTAAAAAAAATACACACTGATTTCAGCTCAGTGAAACCAACAAATCACCTCTTTATTTCTTTATTCTAAAAATACACTTTGACTGACAACAACCTGCACTTCTCATTGAGAGATAATACCACCATCCGGTTGCCTACCCTTTAAACCTGATGCAGGCTTTTTGGGCGCATCAGTTTCGAGTATTGATTTCCTCCCATGAGAAAATCCCACCTTCGTGTTCCATCGTAAAGCAGCGGATCAAACGCGCGTGTGAAGGACCAGGGTCGTTGTGTTTGCTTTCTCGCGCTGCTGTCACAATCGGCTCCTCGTTCTCAAGCTTGCAGGAACGCTCACACACACACACACGCCTACATACATGCAGGTGCAGTAACACAGATAACACAAAGCAACTCTTTAATGGGACTGATCCCGCAGCCCCGCTGGCCTTGTGCAGGGAGGTGAGGCCGCTGATAGCCGCCTCATACAGTAGATGAAGAATGAGCGATCAAATATCAACGGGCCGAATTCCCTTAAAAGTACACGCCTTATTTGTGCCACAAAAATCTCCAGTTTTCTTTCCTGGCTCACCAATGATGACTTGGAACAAAATTGTAAGCCGTGTTAAGTTTAGAAAACATTGAAAGAGTACTCCGCTAACTCAGACCTGCACTCCTAACCATACCTAAACCATAGTTTATTTCAGTCAGAGACACTTCAAGGAACTGAATACTTACAGCAAATGGTTATACTTTTAAATTAGACAGAAAAGGCTCTTTTCCCTGAGGGGTCTCTAAAAGAACCTGAGTAGCAACCAGGCTCTGCTGAGAGAACTAATCCCCCTTCATAAACATACATGAATATAAATCTCACTTAAATCAACAACACCAAAAATAACACATAGGGACATGTTTAGTCCCTCGCAGCACTTGGTTAAATTTAGGGAGAAGTGCTGGTCTGGCTTAATACGGACCTCAGACGCAACATTTTTACTTACATTTAACAAAAAAACCACCATCTTGAACCAACCTCAACCAAAGCGCCTTTGTTGCCTACGCCTAACCACAGATGGGATTGTGGATTATGAACTCCGGTCCCTGGTGTGACAGCCATCCACCCAAGCCACCTCCTGCATATTCAGCTGCCATTAATATACGTTGTGCTTTATTCGTTCAAAAAACAAAAACAAAAACAAAAACAGACTTGTCTCTGAACATAACCCAGCCAGGGATTACGATTTCCCTGCAAAACATATTTGCTTGACACAGCTTAGTTGTATATAAACGTAGTTTCATTTGCCACCGCCACGATCTTTCCCTAATCCCAACCATACCCGAGTTTCATTGCCCAGATAGCCTGCTGTAGAAAAACAACCGTTTCAACTATGACAGCACTGAAAGTAATCCGGGATTGAGCAACACTGTATGGTACCGACATTCTTGGCTGGCGGCGGGGTTGCTTTGGAACGGTCGTTTGGGGTCTTCTCGGAAGGCACCGAAAAAATGACCCGATTCTCCTCTGTTTTGCAAAAATGGTAGGACGGCGACGCAGCCTGGTGGACCCGAGCAGAGGTGTTCCCCTGGCAACACCAACGCACAGCAATAACATAAGGGTCAGTCTCGGGTGGATTTAAGGCTTTTTGTGGCCAACGTACTGTATATGCCCTTTTATGATTTTTAAAAAATGTTTTCAAATGAACTACAGTCGCGGCCACATAGAAGTAAAAGGAGAAAAACACAAAGAGGAACACTGCCAACTTCGCCTGCTCACCGTGAGGTATCATCCAAGGTCAGCTTGAATGGAAATGATTAACATGTTTGGCATTAATGTCGGGGCCGTTCAGGATTGCTTACATCTTATTATTTAAAAAAAAGGGATTTAGTGACAACTTTAGTCACGAAGTGTTTTCTGGTGTAAACAAATTCTCACGCTGTTTGTTTTTCATATCGTTTGTAGACGGTGAATTTTTTTTATTGACGTAGAGCACTTTGTGTTTTTGTGCCTGTGAAAGGTGCTACACCCATAAACTTTACTCACTTACTTGTCAACTCAGATTCAAACCATTGCACTATTGAAGTAATAAGCTAATATGGTTATAACTGACTGCCTTTGCTGTTAGAATTCCTCACACCGCATTCCAGGGGAAACAGGACTGGCTCTGCTGTTGATATTTCTGGGTTCACGTCCAGTTTAGAGTTTATGTAAAACAGTTCCAAACCAATCAAACCCTTTTTTTTTTTTTTTTGTGTTGTGTTTTTATTGTGTGTGAGTCATGTTGTTGGAAACAGGATTTCATCTGGATGCACTCATTGCAAGTCCCGACTTGTCTGACTGACCGCCTCATTTTAGACTCTCATATGTCAGTGTGTTTAAGTGTTTGTGTGTGTGTGTGTGTGTGTAGGCATCTATGTACACGCAGCTGCACATGTATACGTGTACAGGTGTTTCGTACGTATTTGTATACTCAATATTTGCATGTGTGTGTCGTCTTCCCTCTTGTTTTCCTGGAAGGATTATTAATATCTGTCTTAGCTGCGTTTGTATGTGTGAGTGACAACCGGGAACACGCCTCATTGTCAGTGCGCAGCCATGTTTGCCGGGCCCTTTTTTGCCAGGGCCGGTGCGGACGATGCGAGCCTCGGGTTTCAGTGTTTTCCCGTACAGTGCCCTGCACAGCCCTGCGTTTGAATTCAGTGTCCCCGTCCACGGCTCGTTGGCAGCTCAGGTGACGAGCGGAAGTGTTTGGTTAGTGGTGCAGCAACACTAACTTTTCCCGCGACGGTGTATAAATACACATTCTTAAAATGGAAATGCAAACTTGGAGGCCGAACTCTAAATATAACTAAATGTAATAGGTGAGTCAACTCTCGTGACACAGTTGGCATGGAAACTTTCAAAAGAGCAAAGCATGTGCACTGTACTTTCCTCGTCCAGTTTCATCATCAATGGTGTTTATTGTGCCTCTATGTTTTGGGCATGTACACAAACACTGAAAAGCAGATTTAGTGGAGGGGATTTTTTTTTTTTTTTTGTAGTCTTTCATTCATTTGGAAAATTTTGGCTATAGTAGCAGTGGTGGAAACAAAACCCAGTCCTATCCTTGTAACTTAAGGGAATGATGATAGATGATGTCTGTGTTGTTTACTGTCGTTGGTCTTCTCTGATGTCCATTCTTGTTAAGAATGACGAAAAATTCTCTCTAGCTTGGGGGGGGGTACTGTGTTTTTCATTTAACTGGTACCACTGGAGCTTGAATAGTGGTGTTCGCAACTGGCAAAAAAAAAAAAATTTTTTTTAAATTAAAGCTTCTCTGATCAATGTTTTTGCAACGTGAAAGATTTTTTTCTTGTGGTGTCGAACCCACAGAGATTTACCGCCTGACTTTGCAGTCTTCCTCCGCTCCTGTGGAGCACTTTAGCGTCTTTCGGCTGATTCCTTTCGTCTCTTACGGCCCACGACGTGACTGTTCCGGTTCATTCTCACTGCCCCCGTGAGCGTCCACTTTCAGCCACAGCAAGCAGCTGTTGTCTCGTTACCGCCCACCCGGCACCAAACAGGCAAAGCTAGCGACTAGCCGGTGAACACGGCGGAGCATTTCGCAGCTAAACAGCCAGGATATCTTTCAGCCAACAGGAGTCAGGGCTGACCTGACCGGAGCAAGGGTAAATATTACACTTACATTCATCAGGCGGCCAGACACACAACTCCAGATGAATGCTGTCTGTTGTACACGTAAATAGGCAACAGTTTGCTAAAAAAAAAAAAGTGCACCGTATCAACTTTAGAAGGTGATAAGTCAAATTTTGTGTTTTACAATTTGTTGCACTGCCCCCAAGTGGCAAAAACAAACAAACAATCCAAAAAAAAAAAAAAAAAGTTAATGCAGCTTTAAGGTGGTTAGCTCCAGAATGAGCTTTAATAAGCTGCTCCAAAAACGCAGGTGTGAGCAGACCACAAGTGGTTTTCAACAGAACGCCGAATCCCCGAATCAAATCAGATCCTCAGAGCGGGTCGTGCAGGGCTTCTCTATGGACTACACTTCGAAAAAGGTCAAAACTCTCCACAGATCTAAGCATTAAGGGAGAAAGAATAAAATAGTAACGTTCCAAAGTTAATGACATGAGTCTTAATGCAGTAGCATAAAGCTGCAAATAGAGCTGTGCCAAAAGTATGCGTAATCTGCACTCATCTTCCTCAGCCCCGGGGCTGGACAGTAAGCCACCTCTCCTGCCGCGGATGTGTGTGTGTGTGTGTGTGTGTGTGTGTTGCAGGTAGCAGCCAGCCCCGGGGACGCGCCCCGACTGCGCGCTCCGGCTCCGCGCGGCACCTCCCACTTCTCCGGGCCCGTTTAAGTGCTCGCCTCCTTCGCTTCGATGGGCGCTATTGTCGAGAAACGTCCGTGTGCGCTCCCGAACGCCGGCGGACCTCCGTCTCCGACCCTTGACAGACGCGGAGGAGCGAGTGCGCTGCGGTGAGACGCCTCTCGGCCGAAACCCTGCGTGGACGCTAACGCGGCAGCGTTACGAGAAGACTTTTGTTGGGTTTTGTTGGTTTTTTTGGCTGTTGTTTTTTTTTTTTTTGGAACAGTTTTTGGGGCTTGCATCGAGAGACACGCCGGCAAAAGTGGATAAATAGTTTGGGTAAACGCTGCCCCGAGCTCATTCCCGCGAACGTTGGATTACTTTGCCGAGGTAAGTGAGCTTCTCCTGCGCTTCTGTCTCACTGAACTTTCATTGTGATTTGTTTTTTTTTTTTCCTGTGCACGGTGCGAATGGCTGCAGGGCGCAGCGACCCCCGCTCCTCCTCAGCTGGGATGAATGCGATTTCGCTACCCTTTAAACGGGCAGAGACCCGGCTCGCGCGTGGAGTGTCCTCTCGGGATGCTGCGATATCGATCGGGGCCATTCCGTAAAAACACCGAGGCTCCCAGGGGCTCTGGTGACTGCTCCTCAGCCTCAGCCCGCTCTGATGCGCCCCTACCCAGCCCGGGTGACGTGCGAGAGCGTTGCTCCCCCGGCGCACGGGTCGCTGTCTCGCGTCGGCATCTGGCGGCCGGGCGAGGCTGAGGGGGGCGCACGGACGGCAGAGCCCCAGGGGGGCATGACGGGAGACGGGATCGGCTCTTGTCGCCGTCGTTTGCTCCGTACCGTGTTTGTGTCGAACTCTGTCGGATTGGAGGTCGTTATCCGGCCCCCTCCGCGGCTTGTCCTCTCGGCTCGGGGGGCTTGAATCTGTACGACCGGCTGGTGATCCCCACAGACAAATCACGACATTCCCGTTGGGACACAGGCTGTCTGTGGGCTCAGAGTGATCACTTTACGGCGTTTTGCTGTGCTTTTCGTTTACAGAATGAACCACATCTTATTCATTGTCTCCTGTATTATATCCTGGTCCAGTGTACAACACAATGCTTCAGTCTACAATACTGAAACTGGAGTCTAGAGTCGTTGCCCATCTTCGTTGAGTTTCACGGTAAACGAAACGCTCTCGGGTTTCGGACTGACTCTTTCGCTGACATTTTAAGGACCGGACGGTCTGAACGGTAACGGGAGAGACCAGTTGAGACGTAGACTGGGCAAGGGCACGATCATCCCCGGGTCGCATCCACGTGTAACTCGAGGTATCACGATGATCGTTGTCAATATCCAGGGCAGCGTGTTAGGGGGGCAGAGTTGGAAATGCATGGCCTGAGTGGTTCAGAGTGGAGCTGAAACGGTGGGGTCGACTGGTTGATGAGCTGACTGACCAAAAAAATAAAATAAAATAAATAATGGAGTGACTAAAAAAGGGTGGTGGTAGGAACTGGGTGCTTGCAGCTTCTCAGAGGTGAGAACGTCTTGCGTCACTGCAAATGAGATAAGTTTACGTTTTGGAAATGGGATGGGCCTTTCCCCCAGTTTCTGACATTTTAAAAAGAATGAGCAATAATCGGTTAATCCTGAAAAACACTTCCTCATCGGTGCGTGTAGCTGTGATATGTGTATGTGCATGTGCAGTCCCATGTGTAGAAATGTAATCTTTCTTAGGACAGTGGTGAAATGGACGGTATTATAAGATCTTTCACATCAGATTACATGTAAAAAGAAGAGAAAAACAGGTCCTAGTGATCGTTGTCCATGTATATGCTCCACATAAACCTGCACTCAATGGTAATTTATCAGTAATGTAAACAAGTATTGTAGCAGCCGGCTGAGTTGTTCAGAGAAATCGAATGAGTCCATACGGCGATGTGCAGACCAGGACCTGCTGTCTTAACCTTTTATATATAAAACTCGCAGCCTTCACTGTCAGAAGACTCGACGAGGAGTTTAGGTAAGAATAAAAAGGTTTTTCCAGATCAATACAGGGTTGGTTAGTTTGCAGAAAAACAAACCCAGCGTGGAGCATGACTATGGGAAAAGCAAAGAGAGGTGGAGACGGAGGGATGGACAGAAATGCGTACGGGACAGAGGGAGAGCAAAGCAAACATTCCTGACTTGGTGTCTCGGCAATTTAATTAAGGTTTCTGTGAGATGCTGCAGCGAGCACCTTGAGGTGAAGGCTTAACCCCCCCCCCCCCACACACACACACCCCGGTTCCAACTTGGACTAATCCCAAAGGTCAGCTAATAAGTGTTCAGGTCATGCCACCATGACAACTAAATAGGGGGGACCCTGAAGGAAAGCTCCCCAATCAGGGAGTTAATAACCTCATGAAGGAAGTTAAGAGGTACAAGGTGAAGAGGATTGAGAAGTGGATTTGGGTAGTGTGTGTGTGCGTGCGCGTGCATGTGTGCGTGAGTGTGTGTTGGTGTGTGTGTGTGTGTGTCTGTGAGAGAGGGAGAGGATGAAATTTCAGTTGTTATCAGCCGCACAAACTAAGAGCCCCTCCTCTTAGTAGGATTTAAGTGTGCCCTGTGGTGCTCTGATGTTACACACAGGGCACACACACACACACTCCCTTCAGGTCAGATTTCGGTCACTGTACCACTGGCTGGATAAATATTATAGGTAAATAAACTAGGAAAAAACCGACTGTTTCTCAGTTCCTGACACTTGTAACTGAAGTCCTGCTCCCTGTAACATGCTGCTATTTGATTTTCTACTACTTTTTAAGTGCTGATGAACTGACGGCAGAGTTTTTCTTGGCTTTCAGGGACACAAAGTGTCTCCCTGCTGTTGTTTTCTTGACCGTTTTTTGCCATTCTTTTCCTGCTCTCCGCGTCCGCAGTGTTTGACATGTGCAGACGTGACGCTTTTACCACTGCAGAGAGGCTCGTTTCCAGCCTCACCCTTTCTGCTCTCTTGTTCGGGTCTCGGTTCGATCTGTTTTCCATCTTGGTTTTTCTGCTGCTGCCCTAATATTTTCTCTGGATTTCTCTTTTATACGACTCTTTTATGTGGAACAGAGTGTCACACTCACTCAGACCCGCGGGACACCCGACCCCATCACGAGACAGAACACAGATATTTGATGATTCTGCAAAACCCTTCGCTACATGCAGAGACGAGGTTTTTCTAAAGTCCAATGCAAAAGTTTTTCAAAAAAATGTCCCTTTACAATATCTGCACTGAGCAACTACAGTATAGTCAAGATTAGGGAAAGATCTCGCATACATGCATGGAAAAAAAACTATGGTTAGAGCATGGTAAGGGTTGGGCAGCTGAAACAATTGGTTGAGGTTAGGGAAAGACTGTGGTGGGCTTCACCAACGGGCTCACTTCGTCTTGTGTTGGCACTGAATGTTGGCGTGGTATGTTAATAGCTGCAGAATTGTCCAATATGAAAATAATTCCGACAGATAACTGAGCTGCAATACCTGCGCTGTTACCTTGATTTTTTTTTCTTTCTCTTTTTCTCTCTGGTCTTTTGGTTCCCGGTGTGTTTGCACAAATCTCTTGCAGACTCTACAAATCTTGGCTAAAGAAAAGGCAAATTTCAACATATTTCCGTTTGCTGGTATGAGACAGTTTTGAAGAGTGTCAAATAATATCATATAATCATAAGGGCACTGGCAACTCTTCTCTAACTGTACATCATATATGGCAATAATGGTATTTTGCTTTGGTTTTGTTTTTTGGGGACTTTGTGGTGAAGTACTGTAGAAGGCGTATAACAGTGGATGGCATCGATACGCCAATGGTGCAGCTATACGGTCGTAAATTAAACAAGAAGGATATTTGGAAGCAAGTCCAGTAACGACACTAAGTCAGTATGTACACGGTTTCAAAATTCCTTGCTTTAGCGCCCCCCCAGTGGTAGTATTGAGAATTGACACTTTGGCAGACAGCAACGCATTTCGCTACAATCGGCTGAAACAACATGCTGCATCACATAAACTGCACCAATTTTCACTTGAATTTTCTTATTTTTCCAATAACAAGAACAAACAAACAAAACAAGAAAAGAATTATCCCCATCCCTCTTGGATTTTTCTCTTTATCACTATGCCGTTTTTCAGCCTCAGCTAGGCTTGAAATCGTTGGCTTCTTTTTTCCGGTGTTTCCATCCTTTATTTTTAAAGCGCAAAACCAAACTGCACATAAAAACAGGTGGAAGAAATCTCGATCTCTCCCCCCGCTCGCCGTTGTGCAGATGGATGGGCGGGGTCGGGCTGAGCAGCTTGTCAGCTCGTTCGGGAACGTTTAAGGGGGTGGGGACCACGCTCATTGAGCAGACGTCCAGCATCAAGCCTCCGACCGCTGATAAATCATCACGCTGCTCTGGGCTGATTTCCCTCTCATGAGCAGGCGTACCCGAAACTTTGCAGACATACTGAAACCATTTACGGTAACAAGCTGTTTTGATAATGGACGCTGACGGTAGTTTGTTCCCCTGGTTTGCTGCACTTTTTCTCAGGCATTTGGCAAATACATGTTTCCAAATTATCCACAACTTTAAATTTTAAATCAGGTAACCTCGGACGTGTCTAGAGGTGTAACTATGATCGCTTTCATTACCGATTTTAATTTTGCGAGCGAAAAATGCCGATCATAATTTCCGAGACCCCAAGGTGATATCTTTTGATTTGCTTGTTTTGTCTGACCAACAATCCAAAATCCAGAGACAGACACTTTGCAATGATATGAAACAGAGAAAAGCTGGAAATACTCTAGTTTGAGAGTGTTGAACCAGAGAATGTTTGCCATTATGGCTTGATAAATTACTTCAGCGATTAGTTATTGGCTATTGAAATTCGAGCAATCAAAGCAGTAAAGGTGTCAGTTGTACAGTATTCCTTAATGATTGTTTTTAAAAGTTTGACTTTAAAGATATTGATTGACCATTTACTGTATATTGCCTCAATATTTGTCACACCATACTATAGTTTAAGTTACTGGTAATGGACACTCCTCTGTATTGTAACCCCACGTGTGCACATCCGAATCTTGCCTTACGCAATTTGAACAGGACCCTCTTGAATATACTATTACTTATGTGATGACATTTGGGATATTGCTAAATGTGGTTTCTGTTTTCAGCGACGTGAAAAGGCTCATATTGCATCTTTACGAGCTTCCCTGACACCACAGGAATGCTACACTCAAACACACAACAGGCTGAGACTTAACGTGCTTACCAAAGGGGAACCTCTGCTCTCCTAGAACTCGACCCCCACCTCGTCCCCTTTACCCCCCAGAAAGGGTTCAGGGGTTGCTACTCCTTTACTAACCCATGAAGCATGTCTGTAAGTACCTTTCCCCCCCCTCATCCTCACAGTGTGTTGTATATACACGGCGGGTCAGTAGGAAGGTAAAGAGAGCTCGACACACATAGACTCCTCAGAACATTCCACTGTGGTACCAGGAGACACCAGGAGAGAAAGATGCCTCCAGTGGCCGATCTGCGGTCACGCTTTCCTAAACAAAAATACGAGGCTGAGATTGTAACAGTGATCAACCTGATATCAGCAGTTTTCTCTCTCAGTTCATATCCCTTAATGAAGTGTCAAAAGAGGTACACGTCTTGGACAGAATATATGATTGGACCAGCTGTGGTACGTTGGATTTATCTTAGGAACGTGGTGTGAAAGAAAATGTGGGGAGCTGCGGTTGTCTTGAGCGCACAATAAAAGCCGAGCTTTTAACCAGGATTGGGGTATATAGCCAGAAAATAAAACCTCAAGCTTGTGGACAATTCACAAGTGCATCAAGCCTAAAATAGGATTGGAACATCATCTTTCTGGCAGCAGGGTTTAAAGTGGGCCGGAACGATCCGGCGCGACGTTTCGGCACCTTCGATTAGTAGGTAAATAAATCTGACTGTCAGTTTCCTACATAATGATGTCACATGATGAAATTGAAAATATGCCCATCCACTATATTTATTAGAAATAGTATCACTGCTGTTTGTGATTGTGTTTTTTAAATTACATACTTATTCCACGTATATGTCAGTTCAGTCTAAGCAGAGAACGAGAGAGACAGACACACACTCACACACACAGGCAGGACAGAAGCCCCTCCCCGCAGGTCATCGCACGAGGCGATGGGTCCTTTTACCTTCATTACTGCAGAAGAAAGCGATGCCCCGCTCATCCAGGAACACATTATGGGCCGACGGGCGCGGATGTCGATGAGCTCGGGGTCGCGGTGCTCGTCGTCAGCATCTAGCTAGCTACAGAAGGGGAGCAAGCGTAAGCGGAGTTGGGGTTTTTTTTTCTGAAGTGGTAGGTAGACCACGTCACACACCTCGGCAAATATCACCAAACACACGAGCTGTTTTATATGCAGCTTGGTTATCTGTCCTGCTAGCCAGTAAATCGATTTGGGAGTTATTCTGAGGTGAGTCACTTTCCCCTGGCTGCACCGCTACACCAGATCTTAGGGTTACCCAACCTGCCAAATCCCACTTTAACCCCTGGGAATGGCAATGTTGTCCGTCGGTCCACCACTTTATGCCAGACTGAAAATTCTTACCTATAAAATTGAAATTTTTGCGCATTCATGATCCCCTGATCCCCTGACTTTTCCTCTAGCACGACCACGAGGTTGACTAGAGGCTTCAACAAAGTAGAGCATTAACGTCCACTTTAATAATCAGTCTCAGCTCAGGTTCCAACAAAGTCTTCGGGGTTTAAAGAGGACTGAAGAAGAATTTATTTAAACCTTGGCTCTCATTCTCTATTTTATTTTGCTGCTTTGTTGAATTTCACCTGCCAGACCTCATTTTGGGTTTGAGCGATTTGGAAACATTATCTGCATATTTTTGGTGTCTGAGATCTCAAAATCCAACACAATTTCCCCTGAGTAAAACAGCAAATCCTCTGTTTAAAAGATAATAATCTGTGTTTATAATCTGAAAACACTTTCCTTTAACAAACTTTTTTTTTTTTGCAGTGTGAGAACCCAAAGAAGCCAGGACCATACTGTATATACAGAAAGCTTTCATATTCAGTTGACACTCAATCTGTCTGACATCTTTAAGATAACACATCCCTCCCCCTCTAACCTCCGACAGCAGACATACCTCTACCTAAGGGCAAGGAGAGGTGTGTGTGTGTTTGTGTGTGTGTGTGTGTGTGTGTGTGTGTGTGTGGGGGGGATTAGGGGAACACTACCTTCCAACCCCCTTTTTCTGACCCCACCGCCACCACAACCCTCCATCCCCTCTTTTTTTCCCCCTGAGGGCACATAGTCTAGGTGTACACACACATCCTTTCATCCCCATTCAACAGCCCTCATTTCCCTACACACACACACACACACACACACACACACTTGGAAGCTGATGTTAGCTTGGGGGCTGCATGGCCTCACAAAGCACTTCAAAGGACTGAAGTCTGGACCTATGATGTTCTGAACTACTCAAAGGCCCAACAGGTAAAGAGAGATGCCATTTGACAAACAGAAGGTAACTGGCAGTGTTGGTTACTATGGACGCGTGCGCTGAGGATCACGCTCCTGTGTAGCACATTGTATGTGTCGGGACATGTGAAAGATCACTGAACCACGGCTGCCTCAGGTGTAGGTTTAGGGGAATGAGTCTTGTGCCTATGTGTGTCTGCATTCAGGTTCACATGTAGTATCATGTTCCCTTTTACTCTCGTTCTGTTGAAGAGTTGACATGCAAACCCCGCTTTTGTGCAACTGCAAGTCTGCGTTTGCCTTTCATGTGCCATTCTTGAGTTTTTTTTTTTGGTTTTTTTTTATTATTACACTCAGCACTTAAAAATGTATTGTTGCTGTGATTGAATGTCGATATTTCAATATGCTGTTAGGACCTGCCTCGCATAGAAATCTGGTCATCAAAATACTGTTGAAATAACAGTTATAAACCTTGAAAAAAAAAAAAAAAACCTCTTCAAAGAAGTTTAGCCGAGCATTAATCTAAATGTCTCTACATTTTTTTTTTGGCCTGCAAATGAGTCAGTGCTTACTTGAAATATTAACCAGAGTGGGATGGAAAGATATGGTTTTAGGATTGGTTTGGCAGCCACCTTGAGAAAAAAAAAAAAAAAGAGTAATGAACGGATTTAAATGTTTTGGTAGTAACTGTACAAAAAGAAGAACGTGCAGTTAATGGATAAAAGTTGTGGGAGTGAACGTAGAAAACAAGTGAAATGCATCAGACTGAGCGTGAAGAGTGCCAGGGAGCAATTTGTTTTCACATAAAACAGATGCAGATTTCGATGTGCTAACTTTCACACAGAGGCAGGTTGTAGAAATCTGACAAAACCCTGTAAACACATCATAGAACTAATCTATAATTATTCTGTATCACGATAAATTGCTAAATTGACCTCTATAAAGGCCCTGTGTTAATTGCGAAATTAACACATTGGCAAGCCGGGAACAGGCTAGTGCCAGTGAGTCACGATATCTCTCCAAGCTTCTTTCCATTTCCCCTCTATTGGGCGGGTTATTACCACCTTAGCATTTTGTTTTTTAGCATTCTACCCTTTCATTCAGTAGAGAGCTCTCCGAGCTAGCAAGCCTGCTAACTCCCAGTTCACAAGTTCACGCCGTTTAATCAGAGGACATATGCCACCATCTCCTGTCTTCTAACTGCCTGCAAACCATTCCTCTTCCGTGGAGCAGTTTGTGCTCCAACACGGGTTAGATTAAACACAGAGAATAAACGATTACAGCTTCCCCCGGCTCTCCGTTCGCGTAAAAGGTCAGCGCGATCTTAGCGCGGCTTGCTATCGGTCAGCAGAACAAAAAGCTGTGTGGCAAATTTACTTTGTGCAGATTTATTTCACCGTAATCTTCTCACCGCAGCCATTTAATTGGAATAGATTCATATTGCTGTGAATTTTCACAGATTTAAAATGCTGGTGTGACCGGGCCTTCATGTTAAATGTAGAGTTGACATGAAAAATGCACCACAGCTTTATATTCCTTTCTCGTGTTGTCACACCTCAAACAGCACGACCATAAAAAGATTGTGGACTTCTGCACTGAACTGTGGGCTGGTTAGTCGTTTCATTGTAAAGACTTCTAACAATTCGCTGAGACTTGTGGTAGGACTGAATTAAGATTTCATTTATAGTTTACCTGCTGCTTGGAGGCGTATCAACAGAAGAGCCCAAAGGTGGATGAGATTGTTCTACCATCGGCTTCTCAGGATAAAAACACCTAGTTTGTAACTACACACGGAGGTCCTAATTTTATCCCGGGAACCTGCGGCTGCTCCTCGAACCACAGACAAATTAAATGACTGTTAATTAGTTTTGAGTGTTTAATTTGAGGATTCCTCCCCTCTCAAATATCAAACGATGAAATTAAACTAAATTACAGATTGCAGCGTGTCGAGTGTCACATTCACTGCTTGGTGAGTCACAACACGCAGAGGAAACAAAAGGACTAATAGTAGCTGCTCTACAGTACAAGTATATCAGCAACAACAAGAACGGCTTTGGCTGCAGGTGTGGCGCTACACTTGTTCCTCAACAAATTCAACCAGGAAATCTGTGATTAACTTTATTTATAGCTTGGCCTCAAGTTAGACGCCCAGTGTTTGTGCGCAACAGGAATTATTACTCCTCGACTGGTAAATAACCGCCTCAAGTGTATTTGCAGCAGGTTTAGCTATTGTTTGTGTGTTCGCTCACTCCTGCCATATCCAGTTGTGTTGCTCGGCAGCCCTTTTATTTAACCGACACAATCCTTCATAGAGTCTTACAGTTGCAGTGCTGCAAGAGGATCCGTGGTATGCACGCTCACTAATCCACACTAATTGACAGATGCACACATTCACGCGTCAAGAAAAGGCAAACTTCTAGACGATACTGATTTTTATCAAAGAACACAGGCCCGTGCCGTGCGCTCGCACACATTCGTTCTCGCATTGACAGTTTTTCTTCTTCTTCTCTCTGTCACACACACATTCACACACACACACACACATGCACGCAATCGGAGTGCTCCTAGGAGGCCTCGCTGCAGCTGGCAGGGGATTAAGAGGTCAGGAGTCAAAGGGGGGACAAGTCAACCTACAGACCGTGACAAGAAACTGACGAAACAGAAGATAAACAGTCAGAACCTACAGATACAGTGCTTATTACCCAAATAAGAAAAAAATGGCCCTACTGAGCAAGTAGCTCATAGTCGAGTACATTCTGTGCTTCGCCGTGTTTCCACTTGGCTCAGGGCCGACCGACTGATGGTGCAAAAAATGCACCAAAGAAAGACAAACAGATCCGACCAGCACGTTGGTGCTTGTGCAAGATTCGCAACTGTTACTCACTTGTTTATCTCGATGATAAGATGATGAGAGCAGGTCAGTGTCACGGTTTCAGCAGTCGGCTTGGCTCTCAATGTGAGAGATCTCGCCAGGTGTGTGGCCTTTTGAAAGCGGAGTTGTCTGAGGTCAGCTACAAGAATTAATGTAGATAAAAGATTTAGTACGGCAAATGTATCTATAATAAGTGACATCTTGTGATCATAATATTGGATGTTTGTTTCCTTGACATTAAGAAAAAGCAGAGCTAACTTGCCTGTTGGCAAATTTCTGTCCAGTTACACATTTTACTGAAACACACAAGTTATATCTTTGGTATATTTCTTGCGCCTGACAGCATCTGCCTCCACTGTTGCAACAATGAGCCCACTGATGGCAACTGTAAAAAAAAAAAAACTCCAATAAATCAGTGGGGGGAAAAAAAAGATTATAGGGACAGGCTTAATTAACCAATATAATGCAAAGCATCCAAAGAAAAACTACCGTGGAAGTGAGACGGTTTCTGTAAATTAAACGGCTTTGCCTCATACTGCAGTGAACAAAGGCGAAGGCAGGGCAAAGCTATGTATTTTATTATTTGCGGGTAACATTGCAATGTTTGCTCTACTGTAACAGAATCACAAATATTGAAATGTGCTGAAAGCTGGGAATAATTATACGGCGCAAGCAACGTCCACAAAAACCCTCCGTCAAACTTCAAACAGTTGTGAATGTTTAGTATGAACATTTTAATGTTGTTGTTTTGATTTGGCAAAGGCACAGACTATTTCCTCAGCATTCCCACATGGCATGTTTGCAGAGCGAGGAGCTGCCCTCAGCAAAAATCTGAGCTTTTTAGGAACAAGGCAAACAATCTTTAGTGTGGTCAGGTTTTTTTGCACGAGGGTAAAAAGTGCAAAAGACAGACACTAATAAACAAATCAAGTTTATCTGGTGAAAAGAAGGTCATTACAATTTACCGACACTCCCTCCAGCTTTCTAACCAGCTGTCTGTTTGAGTTATGGCTGTCTCAGATGAAACATCAGTCTACATTGTTTTGCACTTTACACATCCTCTGCCCACTGAACCCGGCGGAGCAAACTGTGGCTGTGGGCGAGCCTGTGGTATTTTTAATTTGGACATCTTGTTCACAGATGAGAGCCGAAGGCCACTTCAAAGAGCCGGCGGGCGGATCAGAAGTTAGGACGCTGGGGCTTCGATGCACAGAGGAGTGAATAGTGGAAGTGTGCGTTGCCTGCGCGTTTATCGGTGTGTTTATGTTAACAAAAAAAAAAGAAGACGACGAACACAGATGGCATGCACAAGAGTTAATAACAACTAAAAGTCAGCAGAGACAAACAATGGAAAGTATGAAGCCAGAAGGTAGAAAAGGGGACAACTTATACACAGTTGTTGCTCGTTTGGTCATTTAGCAAGCACTTGGGAGCATGCTAGCAGCTGTTTTTCCACGGTTCAGGTCGGCTCAAATTACCTAATATATTCAAATAAATAGCGTTATTCACTCCACAACGCGCTCTCTGCCGTATAGTGTTAATGCTACGTTGGATACTAAGCAACTAGCTGTGCATATGCTGCTGTGGAGATGCAGGGGAAAGTAAACAGTAAAACCTGTCAGGTCATGGACAATCTAAATGGGCTGCTTGTGTGTAATGAGGCCTACAGTTTTATTGTGATTTTGGACTGAGATAACTAAACAATAACTAACAATAACTAAAGCATATCCACGCAGATATGCTTTAGTTATTGGCACAAGGTTCTGTTGCCTGTGTTTCACAGGATAATTGTGTCCTTTCTGGCAATTTGTGTGCACAAATCATTGGGTCTTAGGCAACAAATTAAGTAATCGGAGGCTAGAGAGTAGCGAACGTTGTACCCTGACACCTGTCAGGCTCTATTTTAAAGCTCTAGAGAGGACAGCGTTTATTTCTCTGTGTCTGTCAGGTGTATTGTACCAATGCATTAGTGCTGGCCACTAACTAAACCAAGACAGTCCATAAACACAGACAGACCGATGCAAGTCCAAGACAAGCAGGCAGTAGGTCAGTCAGCTGCAGAAACGTTGCTCCATACCGCCGACGAAGCCAAGACACACCAGACTGTTACTTTCATTGGAACAGATGGGACATATTAGACAAATTGACGTTGCAAAGACTGATGGTGCAATTTCCCAGCGTCATGGCAGAAAAAGACCTTAATATATCTGTGTTGGGTTTCAATTGGGCTGTCGGACAGTTCAGAGACTTCTGGATTTCACTAAACTCCCTGCTCATTAAAATTTGACAGATGCCATTATTCAGAGGGTTGGAAAGGTGGGTGTGTGTGTGAGGTTGAAGAGGGGATAAGTTCTCCCAAGTGTATTGCATTTCCTGTAGTCTGTCAATGGATGAAGAGGATAGTTTACCAAATTGCACCTTTCTAAATTTAGTCGCTCTATATGGATTTCTTTCATACTATTTTCTCTGCTTCAATAGAGTGTTTCGTATCTAGGATGGGACAGAGAAAACTCTTTAAATGGAGTCTCAGCTGAGGGTAACAACACATCGGGGTCGGCACGCAGGACAGCTGAGTAAGCAAACAGCAGTGGACGTGGAGTAAAGACTGTAAGTTGTCTCAGTAACGTCCCTACAGTTGAAACAAACATACAGTATTTTTGTCACTGGCAGCGTGAAGGGCAGCTGAGCCTATGGAGATAATAACCAGTTCTTCGTTTTCACCACGTTCTTGCACAGTGTTGTTAGTGATTGCATGTTCTTACCGACCACTCAAAGAGGCAACACTTGTTTGTTGCCAAGCAGAACCTCTGCATGTTCCATGACTGGTTGAAAACGGTCACATACTTCATCTTCCCATGAAATTGAACAGACCAGATACCATCTTTAAAGGAATCTGAGAGAAGCATGGTCACGCTTTCGCTGGACCATTTCAGCTCCTTTGAAACTCATTTAAGTTAAGAAATACTTCAAACATTCAAATTATATCCTACTGTTTCTATGGGGTTTAAAAATACATTTAGCGACATTCCAACTGCTTTTACAAGTATTTGGGACTTTTTCATGTCGTGTCCCTCTCTCCTGTCACTTTCTATGTATTTAAATGAAATTTTAAAACGTTGAAACGTCTCAAAAAAGGCAAGCGTTGTTAATGTTATCTGCCCGAAATCAAACGGGGTCACTTGTGACTCCTGTGGGAGGCTATATATGTGTTTTTGTTTGTGTTTGTGTTTATGCGTGTATACACACTCCGTCCGTCCGTCCGTCTGTCCACACAAACACCACACCACCATTTTTCCAACCCCTTCCCTCTCCAAACATCCCCGCAGGCCTCGGGGCTTTTTTCAGAGTCGTGTGTCAGCGCCCGGTCTGCAGTGGAGCGTGTCATCGCCATTCCTTCACATTTCTCCTCAGAGTCCAGTTACACCACTCAGGGTGCAGTGAGGCTTGCACAGTATTTGCAAACTTGTAAACCGGCAAGTTCGTGAATAAAAAGCAGCATCGCGTTGGGCTTTGACACGGGCTGAACAATCTGAACGATTATTATTTCAGGTTACCTCCATTTTGCATAAAAAAGGAGAGAAAATATGAATCTCAAAATCCAGGGGAGGAAAAAAAACAAGCATTGCACCTTAAAAGAAACAGAAGAAGCAAGACAGAGTGTTAACGTGACCTTTGACCATATTCAACTAAATCTCTTGTGGCCTAATTTGAGCTGCTTTTCCTGCAGTGTTATAATTTGCAAACTAATTAAATGAATTACAGTCACACTGGCTTTACTCAGGATTTGGTTAAGTGTTGTTAAGTTGTCTCTTATGTGAGGTGAATGTTCACAAGTTCGATATCTGTCACGGCTTATGGTGAAGCAGGAGCAAATGGAGAAGGAGCCTGGTTTCTGTCTTGATTAATGGTCTGTTGAAGAGATAAGCATTCTGGTGTGTGTGTGTGTGTGTGTGTGTGTGTGTGTGTGTGTGTGTGTGTTTGTATGTATCTGCTTTGTGAGTTTAGGTAAACATCAACCGTGGTCTCAGCATAAAATTGCCACTTCTTGATTTCTATTTTTTTTTCTGTCAGTGATGGTTTGCTATTGTGAGAGAGTATTCTTAATAAAAAGTAGAAAGTGCTTTAACTCTTCAAACTTTTTACGTCTGCAGAGTGAAAACTTATTTTCTGGCAGCGACATTTTGCACAAAAAGCACAGGGTCAACTTTTTCCAAACTAAAATTAGTTCCATATTTTCCCTTTCGACGCAGACACAAAGGGTTCTCAGCAGAGTCGCCCTCCCAGGACACATTTTACGTGTCTGTAGCTGCTTGCACGCTGTGAAAATAATGGCAGGGATCAGACCTGGTCTTGTAAACTCCAGCAGACGGCCTGGCGTGGGTTTGAACGGCACCGCGAAGGGTTAAAAATACGATTTTCTGTGCCTGTGTAAAATGCAGCCTTTGTTTCTGGGTCATGAACCGGCTGAGGTCACTGGCTTTAACCGAGCCAAACAAACACACACACGCACTTCAGTTTGCACTAATTGATTCCCCCTCCAGCAGGGACAAGAATGAGTGTGTGCGTCCTTGTGGGTGCGCAGTTGTGTGTGCGCGTGTTTACTTTAAAGGATCTGTTCGGAGTTTATATAAATAGATAAGTGACAAAGTAAACACCCATTCCCCACACACACGCCAAAACAACATCCTACTTGAGGGGTACATTTTTATACACACAAATTCACTGTTTTAGCCTCCAATTGATAAATTGTTCTGTGTTCATAGTTTTCCGACGATGGGCTCATTTTCCCAATTATAATCCAATTATAATTGTGTGTACGTGTGTGTGTGTGTGTGTGTGTCCTCACTGGCGGTTCCTATGGAAGTCTCTTTCTGCAGTAAATCCGTCCACACTACCTGACCTAACACCGGGTTAATGAGGTGATCCAGCAGCAGGGGACAGTCGGTGGAGGTCTTCGGGCCATGTGTCTCAGTTTGCGTGTGTGTTGGTGTGCGCGCACGCTTCAGGGCGAGGACTTACATGGGTGCAGGAGATGCGGCGTTCGTCGAGGCGTAAAGCCGTGTTTGCACGAGCCAAATACGATCCAGGGACGTGTGATTGTAAATAACAGCACTGATTGTTGCTGATTTTCCAGTGTGAGTCTGCTCCGCCTGCAAATTTCCGGCACAAATTGCTTAGTAAGTTTCGGTGAAGCAAGACGTCCCGTGATATTACCGAGCCAGGCTAACAGGACTCCAGCGTGCAGCGTGCAGCTTGCTGCTGAAAACGGGGGGTTGCGAAGTCCGAGGAAAGTTCTGCGCACATTTTGACCACAAATTTCTTTTACTGCTTTGCTCGGTAGGAAGTTTATGAACATTTACAAACAAATGTGCTACATTCTTACATATTTGTGTGGAGGTAATCTGGTAATGTAACTTTTATCAACAGGCAAAGGTCGGTGAGTAACTCATTAAGTCCCCACATAATCAAATTCACTATGCAGAAAACGCCCACCAAATGACCTGCGAAAGCATGCAGTCCTTTTGCTTACAAAGTTAGTCTCAGTGGATAAAAGCGTGAACTTTATGGCTCAAAGAGAAAAGGTTAGAAGAGTCACCATGATTGCACGCAGTTTAAATCAAGTTGCCAAAACAGACAGCAAAAAAAAAAAAAAAAGAAAGTAGTCGATAACTTAAGGGACAGCTTCACGTCAGGCTCAAGTGGATGGTCAAAATACAAATTTGGCAGAGCCTCTCCCCAACATTACCATCAGTGTGTTTATACACACAATCTCCACTAAGCTGATAACATGATGTAAGCAAGGTACCCAGTTTGCGTATTCAGGTTAAGGGATTACAGAAACCCGGTTTCGCCATCTGGATTTGCTGGATGACAGAGACTTCAGGGCGGGAAAGTAACACTGTGACAGAAAGGAAAGGTCGCTACACTCAGCGTATGCATCTCCGCGTTCAAAGCGATTCTGTCCTAAGTCTGACTAAAACGAACGGGAAGTAGCCTCCAGATAAAGTCATTTTCCAGTGCTGAGCTTTTGGCCGTTTTCTTAAATTCACCTCTGTGCTGTAAGATGTGCTCTCACTGCAGAGCCGGACTGTGCCGTCCGGCCTCGAGCACACTCAACAACAGCAACAACAAGAAAAGAAGCAGCCAGGTGTATCGCACCCCTGCAACAGTAAAATAAGGGAGTGAAGCTTTTAGGCTTTTCTTCTAGTAATGCATTACTGACCTGCTACAGGTATTGGTGAATTTACAGTAACAAGTCAATACGGTTGCTTATAAACGTGGACTGATGACTGGTATAACCCGATATCTCTGAGTAAAGGTGCAGATCTAGTTCACCTTGGTTGGCGCACACGGTCCACACGTCATTCATTTTGGGCTGCATGTGGACGATTCGTGTGGACCCGGGCAGACGACAAATTTAAGGTCACTTGGATCCAAGAGGATCAGGCAGACAAGCTATGAAGCTATAAATGAAGTTGAACTTGGTTTCTTGAGTGCATGTAAACACACTTCATGAAAGGTCGGCCCTCGCTTTGACTGCAGCTAGTAGTCGTTACTCGACTGAGTCCTGTCTTTATCAGACCCGCTTAATATTTCTAAGAGGCTTTGTGATTGTGTTACTCGGGCCAATGACATTTCCGCAGCGTCTGTACGTGCGGGCCCTTCAGTTTATCTGTTGCTATTTTTAAGAGAGGTGAAAAAAAGGACCAATACAGACAAGTTTCGGTTTTGTCAGGTTTTTCTTGTAAGCATTACACGTGTGTGTGTGTGTGTGTGTGTGTGTGTGTGTGTGTGTGTGTGTGTTGGGTGATGAAAGAAAAGAGAAGGAACCGGAGCTAAGCCTGATGTTTGTCAAAATGCAGATAAGCTGTAGTGATACAGTATCTGTCTAGACTTGTGTAAGTTGATGGGGGAGCATAAACCACGCCGCTCGTCCCCCACAGTGCAGCCCAACCTATACCCCTGCCAGAGGCCAGACTTTGGTAACTGACAGGTTTGTTTAACAAGCACGAAGGGGCCTCTGTCGGGAGTGAGTCCTACAGGTGATCGGGCCCTGAGCTGGTAGGGAGGGAGGCAGGAGATGAATGGATGAAGAGCAGTGACAAGTGAAGTGTATTTGACTTTAAAGTCGTAACGTGAAATGGTCGCAGTAAGGAAAAGAAAGTTCAGGGAAGGTCCGTGAAAGTTGCACAGAAAACCACTTAAAACCTCGGTGAACGTTTGCTTTTGCTGAAAAACGTTTAATGCTTCTGTGACATCTGTCAGTATCTCAGCTTCAGGCGAGACGCCGTTTCCAGATGTAAACAGTTCCTTAAGATGAGCAGCAAGTGATGGCAGGCCAGGATCTGACAGATCTGAGGGGGGCGTGGGAGGGACTAATAATAACCTTCACTGCCTCAGGGGGTAAACGTTTGCGCATTTCAGCTTCAACAGTTTGGTCCTAGAAAAAATTCAACTCGAGCTAACGTGAAAGAGTAGATCACTAAGTAATTTAACTGAGTATTAATCAACTCCCTTTTTCAGAATAACAAGCTATGATTGCAGATAACGCGTTGGGTGAAGTTTTCCTTTGTTTTGTCAATAAATGTCAGACTTCTTGTACTTACCACAGTAATTTCACTGGAGTAAAAAGTCTTTCCTCTACTGTAGAGACTCTAAAATTGTTCTTATAAGAGGACATTAAAATACCTGGAGGATTTGTAACTTCCCTGGGAGGATTAAACAAAATTATACCAAAAGTAAGAAGGGAAGGAGCAAAAAAAAAAAAAAAAAAAGTAGACATGTTTGAGAGGGTTGTTTCTATTGCCAGGTTCCTGCTGGTACACCTGTGTGGAGCTGAGTGCAGGTGACATTCTTATTTTCCAACCGCTGAAAGACAGGACAGGCTCGCAGCCAGCGGAGTGTGAAGACACACACACACACACACACACGCACACACACACACACACACACACACACACACACACACACACACACACACAACCTTTGTCATTCATGACTGTTTTGCGGGTGTAGCTGTTACTGCGGGATGCCTAACTGTGCTCGTGGCGCCTTATCGCTGGCTTTCATAGTTGTCAAACCTCAGTGGAAAAACCGGTGTCATCAAAAATTCATCGGGAACCAAGGGATGTGACCGGCTGTGCCACACGTACGAAAATACCACATCGGGTTGGGTGATCAGTCTCCATAGCCTCTTCCCTGCAGCATGAAAGTTATGTTTGTGTTTGTTTTGTGTGCACAATCAAAGGGAGGCAACTGACCGGTTTTATGTACATCGGCAAGTATCTATTAGATATTTACTGGGTCTTAAAAGAAAGAGAGCAAAGCATAACATTATCTGAGTGGGTACAGGCATGATGGTTGAGGATAAATTCAATAATCTAGAAACAAAAAAAAAAAGACGTACACCAACGTGCCACTGTCACGTTTTGTAATGCTTAAAAAAAATCTCCAAGCAGACTTGGATTAAGATGTGTAGTCTCTTAACTTATTGAACGTATTAAAACACATTATCCCTGTACACACAGATGGTGGTTACTTAGAAAGTCTGGGACCAGAAGTTCACGGGCCAGAAGACCAACGTTGCTCCGTTTATGTCAGTGGTGCGACGTCAACGGAAGGTACCACTAGTAGTGGTGTGAGGAATCTTTTAACGGACGGCTGCTTGTATGCTTTGTATCTTGTATTGCACCCCTACAAACATGAGGATGCCCACGTATGTTACGAGGGCGTGGATGACGGGATACACCTGATTTCCAACTACAGAGGCCACTTAGTTTGCGGCAGTAGAGAGGAGTAAAAGGAGGCAATATGCCGATAAGAGAGAAGAAGATTGCAAGTGTTAGTGCATGTTAATAAGGCAGGTTTTAAAGCATTGAGAACAGGAAGCGTTCAGCTGTGAGAACCAGTTCTTCCTCCACAAAAACAAGTCTGAACATTAGATCTTAGTAAAGGTCAACAACAACAAAACCTGAGCACGTACAGAGGAGGTCAAAGCGGTGGAAGGAGCTGTTGCAGCAAGTGGCCCCGGCATGAAATTGACATCCAGCAAGTAGTCAGTGAGAAGCGCCGGGCTAAACGCAGCAGTGAACACCTGTACCAACACGGATGGATGGTACTAGTCAACTGGGAGCCAAGTAGCTGATGAATGAGCCACCGATGGCGAAGCATGAATGATGCGGCTGATGCCAATCTGCTAACGTCAGTGCTCTGAAGGAATGCAACACACACTATTTGATTTCAATGAAAACACCACATGGTACCTTGAATATAAGTCTCCACCTTGATGGCTACTATTGCAGTGCCAACTTAACTTCTGGCTACTGAGATGGTAACTGTTCACAACATTTTTCTTGTTCTGGACCGTCCATTTAAACAATAAGTAGTAATGTAAGTATAGCACTGCAAAGACAGATGGCTTAGTGAAGTTTCCTGAGAGCTATTTTCTAGCAAGCATTTAGACTTGATCAACACAGATGTACCTAATAACCCTAATTATGGTTGTGTTCCATTTGGGTCTGCCAGAAAAAGCTAGTGAGCCATTCGGCCAGCCAGCCGGCAGGCACAATACGAGGGGATCTGGCACTGAAACATCAAACAGGAATGCAACAATTATCGGCTATATTAGTTACACCTGTGTCTCATAAGCCAAACTACCCGATTAGGCAAAATGAGAAAGGTCTGTGGATGGCTCGGCGTCAAACTAAAACATTTCACCTTTCAAAATGCTCCCGCTAGTGACTCTTTTTCTCTAGACTGTTTTTTTTACAGTTTAAATTTCCAGCATGTACAAAGAGCAAAAGGTCATTAGAGTCTCTTGGCCTTTTTAGTATTAAAAATATGCACGCACAGACACACACACACAGCTCAAATATCTTAATTAAATCCATAAAGTTTTAAAATGGGGTCTAGATGATTTACTGGCGTATACTGCTCAAATGTCGGGGACTTTTCCCTGCAGTTGTGTTTTGGAACGAAACAGGAAGTCAGTTAAAGAAAAGTGTCTGTTGGCGTTTGCCCACAAACACCTCAAGCTAAAGACAGATAATGCTGTAAACAGGCAGGTTCTCGTATTTTACCGAGAATGGGATTGTATTCCCTCACAGCGGCGTTTCCTCAATCCACACAGGAGGATCGAGGTTTGACAAGCAGCGGCAGCAGCACGCCTAAAAACCACTTTGCATTTTCATCATAGCAGCAGCAGCATAGCTGGCATCTCTGCCATACCTGAGGCAGACTCAAAAAAAAAAAAACCCACCTGGCCGTCGCTAAGGCAGCCACATGGCCCAAAAACCATCCACTCAGGTGGCAGAGATGGCTGTCAAATGATGATCATTAGGCAGTAATCCAGTTTGTCAGGTGGTTCTATCATAGTGTTTGACACGATTCTGTCCCCGCTACTATTACAAGCTGCTGGGAGTAACACGGTTAAGCTGAGGTTGATAGCTACTTTGCTGCTCTTTCAAAATTCCAAAATTAATGACAACATTAAGGAAGATGTTAAGGCAAAGAGAGCGGGGAAAAGAGACTGAACTTTCAATGCAGCTGGAGGGAAAGAAGCCAGTGTGGGAGGTTGTGTATCTAACTGAAGTTTTTACTCGATCGTTTTTTGTTTTTTTTCCATTCACACAGTCCATTGTGTTTAGTGTGACATATTTATCCGCTGCTATTGTCAGTTAAGAGGTGGTTTGGCTTTGTGTGCCTCACTGCAGGCATGCGGTCGGATCAGTGTCATCAAAAGCAATACAACAAAAAGCCCTTAACAAAGCTCCCCCTGACATTTTTAATGAATCTAAGTAAGGAGAATTCCAAGTCGTCATTGTTTTTACTTTTCCTAACATGGTGCTCGGGAGTCTCTCTTCATCTTGATATACAGTAGCTCATATCACAGTCGTCACCGCCCTGGTGTTAACTGCTACATAGAAGATGACTAAGTTGCTGGAGATGCCGCACAGTCTGTTTACTTCACATCTGAAAGTCTTTGTTTTTTTTCTTGTTTGGATTGAGACACAGAAAGAAAGGACTGACATTTCTGCGCCGTGACTGCGGTGGAGACAAGCACGTGCTTGTCCAGCTCTCACTGGTTAGATCCACGGCAGTTGCTCAATGGACACCAAAAGCCTGACGCAAGGGTTGCAGGGACGCGACGTTTAGATGTCCGAGTTGTCGATCCGCACCACGCTACGCCATTTGCAGGTTGGAACTGCAAGCAAATCCAGCCGGGTCACCTGTTCATCAACAAGTCGTCGCCCGCAACAATAGCACGGCGTGAAATAAAATGGAGTTTTTACTCAGTCATTTCAGTGAGACCACTGCATCTGCACAGCTAGAATACTGATGTAGAGAGCTTCAGCACAAAAAAAAAAAAAAGGCAGTAAAAGCTATCAGTGTTAACACCACATTGGCCAATCACATGACTGCGAACGCACCATCCATACATTACTTTACTCGAGTAGTTAGGCTGGGGGATAAAATCTTTGTTGCCATGGCACTGTGTCTTTTCCGGAGTGTTTCGGCATCTGGTAGGCATTCAAACTGGTGGATGTGTCGCCTCAACTGGACATCCTGGAGCGCATTTCCTTTCTGAGTGCCTTCTTTCACACCCAGACCTTGTGTTTTTTAATGCTGTGCTCTAGGGAAGGACAGAGCCAGGCTTTTCCGCCGCTCCGCTCTGCATTTGACTGTTGCGGCTTGTGTACCGGACCTTTTTTGTTTGTGCTGTAGTGTGTATTGTTAGTATTGTTAACGAGAATAAAGGCTGCAGGGAGTCCTGGACGACTGTGTATGATGGAGAGATTAATGTATGTCATTACATCCTTGCACATGCCTGCCGGTGCATGTGCATACACCTCCCTGGATATGTACTTCCTCTGCTTACACAGTTGCTTTTGAGGCCAAGAGTTTTAGAAAAGATTGAAGTTATTTAACGGATTTTGCTGGCAAGCTTTTCAAGCTGGAGGTAACAGGATATTCAACTATGGGGATTTTCGGGGGTGTGGGAGTAGAGGTAAGGTTTGTACCGCTAACCCACGTCCCCATTTCTTCTCCATGAAAATGAAGTCATCTCCCTGTGGACTGACTAACACAATTTACAATCCAGGCTCTGCTTCTTTGCACCATCTCCTGCTCCTCCAACCCCCCTTTTGTCAGTTCTCCCTCAGTCCCTCCCAATTCTTATTAGTGTTTATTCTTAAACAAGTTGAAAACTTTTCTTCTATACATTTTTCCAAACCATGCATGTGCACAATTGTAGTTGGGCTGTATCTGCATTGTCTTGCCAAGTCATACCTGCGACTTAACAACAGATTTGACAGCTCCCCTTGGTTCTCCCTTATCGCAGCCATTGTGGTTGTTTTCGTCAACAGTCTTTCCAGTTTCCCTTGGTGACGTCTTTAATCTTCATTAGGCCCCCTACTGGCACGGACTGTAAATAAATAAAAACATTCCCACCCTGGCAAGATTCAACCGCAATAGCTGTGCCGCTTCCCTTTGATATCTCAGTACTCACCCTTCGCAGGAATGAAGAGAAAAAAAAAAACAATACAAAGAAATGACTAAGGACAACATTTCATGTTGCCGTAGATCTGCCATTAATTAAATATTTTTGATTTCGACTGGGACAAAGACAAATTGGAGAACAGAGGAGAAACTTTAAACTCAGAAGAGAAACTCAATTTTACTGGAGCAGTGTTCAGAACAAGTCATTTTAATTCTACAAATTCCAAATTAAGGAGGCTGGTGTAAAAACATAGTTAACATTTACTAAATAACAAGTGCAACCAACAAGTCTCCATAGCTTGAACCATATGAATTCCTGTAGCAAAGTGCTTTGTTTGGACGGTCGCACTTGTTACTTAAAGATAACCTGTGGAGTTTTAGACCATTAGCAGGACTAAAGAGCAGCGTTTTTTATGAGCTGGTTCTGATAAACATGGCAGGACAAAAACAAAAAACAAAAAACATCAGCTTTGCAAATATTTTTTAAGGAAGGAAACGCATTCAATGTTTGTCAGAACCCCAACGATGCACACAATGAGTAAATGAAGCAATAAACATGAAGCTGTAAAACAGTTTAGCCAGATTTTTCTAAAGCCTTTTTTTGAAAGTAAAACTAAGAATGAGCACATCTGAAATGTTGATATTGCACAAGAAAGCGGTGTGTGCAACTATGGCAAGTACAGTAGGTCAAAGTTGAACCTGTCTATACGTATAAACTGATGTTTAGAACAGACTACTTGGGTCTTATTTTTCTGCTCGCCTGAAGTTTTTACTTGGAAATACATTTGACTAACCCGTGGCTTTGTTAAAGACCTGTGTGATATTCTGACTGCCAGGCAGGACTACAACTGATACAAACGACGGCCCAAACTATGCAAATAAGATCCACGCTGTACTAAAGCCAACTTACCCTTTAATTTTGTTTGAGTTGTAGTCAAGTAGCAGTCGCTGTGCTTGACCAGGATTTTCTAGTTTCCCTCAGTTTGAGAGAACGTCAACACTGAACACTGTCATATCTGGCTCTTGTCATACACTTTAGGTTTAGCGGAGTCAGGCTTTGTTTACAGCAGATTTAGGATAAATGGAGGCAGTCGTCAGCTACCAGCTATTAAGACACCAAATTTCTCTCTCTCTCTCTCTCTCTCTCGTGTCCTTTTCTCTCTCCGTTTTCTCTCTCTCTCTCTACCTTTCTCTTATCACGGGGGAGGACAAAGGTTTATGTGGGCCCTTCATTCTGTCTCACAGTGAGGGATGGCTGCAGTGTATTGTGGGTAACGGAATCCAGCTGTGTTGCAGACCGTGTTTGTGTGTGTGTGTGTGTGTGTGTGTCTGCTGGTGTGAACATGTGCAGGAATGTGTGTGTGTGCGTGTCTGTGTAAAAGTATGTGTGTGTGTGTTCATGGCTGTGTGCTGCACCGCTCCGCAGGTCTCGGGTGCAGGTTGACCTGTTTCATGTCATTTTGACGGCGGTGTTTCCCTTTCATCTTGCGGCCTTATCTACACTCATACAAATAGCTGAGGATATACTGCGTTAACAGCAGAATACTCACTGTCACCGTTTAATTATGAATTTATGAAAGAGCAAAGAGAGCGCAACTCCCCCCTTAGTGACTGTAGTGTATTGCAGGACTGATTGCACGCAGGGTATAACTGTCGTGCATGTTTTTACTAAAGCAACAGGACCAGCAGGCCAAGATGTTAAAGTAGGCATGCACAGATTAAGCAGTAAGCTTTTCTTTCTTCATCTTTTCCTGCATCCTTCTTCCCCACCCACTTATCCTGTCATGCCTTTTGACAAAAGCTGAACCGCTTTCAAAACAGGAGGAGGCATATATGAAGCAGCAGCTCTGTGAAGCTATTGTGTCGAGGGCATTGCTGCCCGGCCAGTTTGTCGTTTGGCGCTTGTCTAAAGAGCTTCAGGCTTCCAGAGTTTTGTTTTCTTTTACGTGGCTGAACTGAATGGCTGTCAAAACTCAAGCCGCGAGGATGCCACAGGAGCAGCATGTAAGTTAGTCTACAAAATCTCCTACATACGGCTAAGTTAATATAGTTTACATACTGCAGTGTGAACTTTGGAGAACAATAAATAAAATGAAACAACGCTTCAATGAAGTCGCACTGACAGATAGAGAGATGGAAGAGCAACTCATGGGCAACACATGAAGATGCTATCACCTCTGGCAAGACTAAAATTCACTAACACAAGAGGACACTTTTTAACCCTAAAAGAGGAGACTGTCCTTTGTCTCACCCCCATCTACGGGGAGGTCGGAGCAGCAGCCCTGAAGTGTGAGGGGCTTCAGTTTCTTAAACGAGGACGCCTCAGCGGGGCGGATGCTTGACGTCCTGGAGGCTTGAATCCTTATCCCCCCTCTGTGGTCGAAAGGTTTTTCTACCTTAACACCCGGCTGCATGGAGCACCAAGCAGTGGGTTTCCCTCCGTTAAACTTGCAGAGAGCCTGTTGACGACACATCCTCTCAGGAGGGCTTACCTACAGTACATGTCCTGACACAGGCCCTTTGGAACAGCAGAGACACGAGACCACATACACACTGTTTGCTTGGGATTTGCAATGTTTTATAAAAGGATATATATCCTGAATAGTGTGAAGGATAAAGCCTGTTATGGTAACTTTAATTTTGATATGCAAACTGTAAGAATTGCCAAAAGAAAGGCCTTCCTATTTGCACAATTATTTTATCTTTTCTCTCTCCTTCTCTCTCGACTCTGAAACACAATTATTCATTCATATTCCATTCATTCCTCTCCACCCTTGTAATCAAATTATTCACTTAGCCAGTACGCCAGCAGCAGCGCCCTTAAAGGAGGTAGCTTTTACTGCAACCCCGTTGCTGCTCTATAAACAGAGAGCGAATGCTCGGGAATCCGGATCTCTCTTTGTGTGCAGAGTGCGTCTTTCAAACGACACATAACCTTAAACAAAAGCAGCCAAATGCCCTGTGATAGCAGTAATACGTTGTCAACAGTGGGGCATGATCTCGGGACAGTTTCAGCGTGTGCATCAGGGTGTGCGTTGTTGTTTGCGTTAGCTTCACGTCCCGGTGAGAATAACGCTGATGAAAGCGGCTCTTTTTCCGACGGCTGATGTGGCAGAGTGGTTCGGTGACTTTAGCAACGTGACATCTCTTTGCTTTAGCTGCTCCGCTCTCTCTCTCTCTCTCGGCTCATCTCTGTACACAGAGTAAAAATAACACTGTCACACTGGGACCAACACAGTAACATTTCAGTGTCTTGGTCTTATTTAAGCCAGTTGCATCTTGTGATGAACTGTGGTAGGACACGAGAGAGAATGTTTTTATCACACAGTATCTGATTCTGTACATTGAATATTTCCGTCCCAATTTAAAAAGAGCGTCTTGTGTATTGTTCCTCAACTCGGATGTTTATCCGTCACTGTGCAGAATGACGTATGTGCAGAGTTTGACACTA